>NC_086083.1:12032085-12345657 GCF_948474715.1 Cydia amplana
TAATATAGAATGACACTTTAAGACAGTAAGTATATCGTTGTTTATAAAGTTCAACTTCAGTTTTGACACTTCGGTGACGTGGCGTCTGAGTGACAGCTTTTGTGTTTGACACGGCGTCGAAAATGTTAATATTCGGCATAAAATAAAATTCTATTTAATTGTATGAAGTGACTTAACAATGTAAAATGGCGCTCCAGGATTTCTTTAAAACAAAATTTACCTTAAAGTTCGAAAACATGACTGAGAATTATCGATTAAATAGCACATAAAACTAAATCTCAAGCAATGCGCTTCCAAAAGTCCATGATGAATTTGTTCCTCAGCATGCGTGGCTAAACCCTTTACCGGTTTTTTAGGGTTTTTCGGCAATTTCGGTTCTCGGGCCTGGGGGCTGTAATGCCGCCTTTCTGCCCACGCCGGCAAATTGATCAATCTGTGCTAGTCCTTGTACAGTTGTGAGAACAAGTGCTTTTGAATACTTTTACTTTTCAGTATTTTTTTTTGTTATGGAATATGTCACATAAATAGACTAGACTAGATAGTTGTTAGTTTCTATGTGATTGACGTTATCGTTACCCTTCAAACTTATGACAAAAATTATGGGCGTTTTCTCGCTATCCGCCACACCATGAAAACTCTCGAAAACCGATTTCCCCAGTACTTATATAAACCTAGTTAAGTCGATTTATTTTCTTCGTTATCCCATAACTAGTAGATTAATAATTACATCGAGACCGTTATAGAGGAGTTTTCAAGAACCGATTTCCAAAGTATTTGAAGTTTCACGCCCGCGGCGTAATCATCTCGATTTTTGGCGTGATAACGTCTTATAAATCGATGAACACCGGTAGCATGCACGAAAAAGTGTCACGTTGTGGACAGATCTCATGGTAACGTTATGGACAGATCTCCACGGTAACGTATAAAAGTATGCAATTTTTCATCAATGTTAAACCGACTTTACAGACTACCATTTTTTTTAAACTAGCCCGCTAGTTTGCGACAAGCTTTAGTTTTATCGAGTTACCAACTGTTTTTATTTAAAACCATTTACATGTTTATTGAAAACGACTGTTGCAGAATTAATTAACGCGATAAGTTAACCTACTTTATTTGCGATACTACGCTTCCGGGCCGTGATGGAGCGAGAGATAACTTTACTACGCTTTAAGCCGGTACCATAAACCAATATCGTTTTAAATGTCCTTGATGTCTTCAGTCTATTAATAGTTGTCCTTGACTATATCGAACCAGTTACCAGACTGGACAAAGTATTTCCGCATTGGTTTAACGTTATCTATTGAAAAACGTGTATATACTAAATATCTGGCATATCTAATATTCAAATAAAAAAAGTTTGCAATAAAGTTGTAATTGAGTAGTTACGTTACGCCACAATCGTCAAGTCATGTCTCCTATCCGATGGACAGATTGGAAAGATCAATAAAAGGACTCATTAGCGACAAATATCTGCTTTGTTTTAAATTGTAACTGCCATGGATAGAAGCTGATGGAGACGTATCGTACATGCTAAATGTAGTTCACCTAGTTATGACCAAGATCCCCAACCGTGAGGGAACGACTGAAGAAAGAAAAAGAAAAAGAAACGCCACAAAAATTAACTAAAGAGCCTAAAGACTCTATGGATGAGAGATTGCAAAAAAAGTTCCTAAAAGCCCTTGATTTTAAATGCGGTATTGAATACAAAGATTATGTAGAATCCTTAAACCGTCATAAAATGCAATCGCTTGAGTGTCGGAGAGACTGCGTTGATTCTGTTCTATTATATAAAATCATAAATAGTCATATTGATGCCCCTAGCCTGTTAAAGGACATATGTATAAGAGTCCCAGGTAATAAAGAACGCCGATGTCGTCTTGGATACAAGCAATTATTCTCCATCCCACGTAGTAGAACTAACTATTCTAAAAATATGTTTATTAAGCGAGCATGTACACTCTATAATCATAATAATATTCTAAAAAATGTAGACATATTTAATTGTACCATAAGCTCAATAAAAAATATATTCAGCCAGCCTATTATGGATAGCTTTATCCATCTTTATCCACGTGATAAAATAACTGTCACTGTTTAACACCGTGGGAAAGAAAGAGACGGACACCGTTTTATCACGCTGTCACGTAGACAAGAACGACCATCATATCCGTACAGGACTAGCAGTATGTAAATCTTAACGCGATCTGTCAAAATTTTAGTTTAATATGTCATGTTTGCCGATACTTCACAAATACTGTGTAATCTTTTACTAATGAAGTGAACCTAATCCAAGATAGGTACTTTTTCGTGCTTTAATTATAAATATATGTGTAACAAAAATGGAAACTATAGGTCTAGATTAAGAGAAGAAACTGTAACAATATTTTGTGTACGACCGTTTGTTTCATACTTGAATAAATAAAAATAAAAAACTCAAGTTAAAAGATGCCAATTGGACAATATGAAATATTGAATTAATATAGCAATTGGACAACAGAAGTTTGGCTACTCATGCTATAGTAACGGCACCAGTCATGGGACATTTAAGAGGAAATTTGGAGTATTTGTGTTATTTTCCTGATACATGTAAAAGTTCTACCGCTTAGCTTGTTAAAAGATGAATATCCTATCCTTCTTTCATGTTTCAGGCGTGTTGTATCAAAGATACTGCAGTTAGTTTCCACATAATTAATAAATTAAAAGTATGTTTTTTTTCTCCAGTCATGGACACCAAAGCTCCAGTAATGGAACCTCGGTAATGGACGTGGATCCAGTAACGGGCCCCCTATAATGGGCATACCCTATCAGTATAAGATATTGGAATAGGGAATAAGTTTTTGGCAAAAAACTAGTTATTAGTCATTTTTGTCACCCGATTGCATTGTCATCCGATTTGCATACGTATCCAAAATTTCAACTCAAATGCCATTTCCAAGATTTGAACCACACTAACTAATACAGGATGGATTTTCTTTTTGGGTCAGTGAGGGCAGCTACCAGATTCCGTGCTGCTACGAGAAAACGGTCTTAGAAGACCTTCCCTCGATTTCAAATTAATGAAGATTGGCTTTTACAGATTTTGGAAAAAACATACAGGGTGCGAGGAAAAGGTAATTTTTGACAAACTTTTTTTTTGATGCCAATCGATCCCATTCCTATTGAGGATCAAAAGCTTGTATGGAACTAAAAAAAAAATTCCGGCTAGAAAAGCCACAAATCGAGGAAAACTTTTCCCATACAATTTGTATGAAAATGAAAACTTATATTTTTCACATGCTATTTTTGTATGCCAATCGATTCCATTCCTATCCAGTATCAATAGTTTTTTTGGGGTCAAAATTAAATTTCACATTTTCTCCATAGTAAATGTACCTATGGAAAAAGTTTTTATTAATTTGTGGATTTTTAGTACATTATCGTAAGTTGACCTATTGATTTGTGGCTTTTCTAGCCGGATTTTTTTTTTAGTTCCATACAAGCTTTTGATCCTCAATAGGAATGGGATCGATTGGCATCAAAAAAAAGATTGTCAAAAATTACCTTTTTCTCGCACCCTGTATGTTTTTTCCAAAATCTGTAAAAGCCAATCTTCATTAATTTGAAATCGAGGGAAGGTTTTCTAAGACCGTTTTCTCGTCGCAGCACGGGATCTGGTAGCTGCCCTCACTGACCCAAAAAGAAAATCCACCCTGTATACAAACTAACAGGGCAAGTTAAATAAAATTTTGTAAAAACGATATTAATTTATCCGAAGTCCGAGAAGACCTCCTGACATAGTTCGTACGAGTAACTACATTACACTTCTGTATTGTTTAAACATGAAATTACGCCATGGCAAGCATCATTATGTAAATTATCCCATCATAGGAGGTATGCAGTTTTACAGCTCCTATAATGGGATTGGGCAAAATACCTCTATTTTTTATACATCTCTAGAGTCACAACATAATGTGTTGTGTACCTTATCTCATGGCAAATGCAATTAACAAAACAAATTCTAGTTTACACCAACTAATAATTAATTACAATTTAATATATGAACTCACCTCTCTTAGCGAAGTTGTTAAGAATTCTTACTGGTTATTTTTTCCAGTGACACGACAACTTTTGGGTTGGCGCCAATTTCTTAAAAATTAACCGAAATTAATAAAAAGTAAAACTTAAACAGCTCTATGACTCTTATTTATGGTAAAATATTGCCAGTGTTTATAAACTACTTTTACATACTTATTTTAGAGGATTTGTGGTTTTATGTCCCATTACCGGTTCCACGTCCATTATAGGGTCCATTACGTTACTGGGTTTGTGTCGCATTAAATACTTACATAGCAACAACTTAGGAGTCAGAAAGCTACAAAAAAAACCAAGGTCAATGTGGCTAATTCCGTCAAAGGGACTATTTCGTCTACTAGCGTTTTGCTCGAACAACGAACAAAATTGATAACGTTAACGTCGTTCGTGGACGGAATTAGCCACATTGAATTACTTAATTTTATTTTATTTTATTCGGGATACTTACTGTCTAATATACATAGGTTGATAGACTTATCTGCTAAATGCAAATTACAAGCTTCCACATTAAATTGTACATACCTATAATATAAATAACACTACAGTTAAATAGTTAAATTCAAGTTAAAATGTAGAACTAAGACCTAAAAATATTCAAATCAAAAATGTCATTAAAAGGATTCTCGTATCCACTTTTGGTCTCACCTGTACGTTCTAAGATGCGAGATAATTACACGGCCATTTGGCGTGACCGCGTCTAATAGAGGATCCCGAAGGAATCGACACGAAATCGTGATGCTTCGAATTTAGAATAGAAGCCCTTAGCTTGGTAAGGTCAGGGTTGGGCAGTATTTCAATTACATGTATTTGAAATACGTATTTGAAATACAAATTAGTATTTTGTATTTGTATTTCAAATACTACCTCAAAAGTATTTTGTATTTGGTATTTCAAATACTGCACTCACATGTATTTAGTATTTTGTATTTCAAATACTTCAAGCTTCAAAATACATTTCTATAAATACATTTTATTAAATTCTATAATCCTAAAATGTCTAATCTCTCGCACAAGCTGTGAACCGACCGCGAACCTCCGATCCAGCCGAGATACAATTTTCATTGGCTGGATACTGGATCTATATTAGGTCAACTTCTGCGTGGAACTTTTCGTTTAAATCTAGGGGATAGGGTCATTGCAGCAGTAGTTTCCGTCCATGCACTAGTTTTCGACGACTTGACGGATTATCAAATATATATTTCATTTTTAATTTACTACTTTTTGCGATATCTTCATCTTCCTCGCGTTGTCCCGGCATTTTGCCACGGCTCATGGGAGCCTGGGGTCCGCTTGGAAACTAATCCCAGTAATTGGCGTTGGCACTAGTTTTTACGATAGCGACTGCCATCTGACCTTCCAACCCAGAGGGTAAACTAGGGCCGTAATTGGAATTAGTCCGGTTTCCTCACGATGTTTTCCTTCACCGAAAAGCGACTGGTAAATATCAAATGATATTTCGTACATAGTTCCGAAAAACTCATTGGTTCGAGCCGGGGTTCGAACTCGCGACCTCCGGATTGCAAGTCGCACGCTCTTACCGCTAGGCCACCACCGCTTCCTTTTTGCGAAATATCATTGTTATATGTAGACAGATATATTGCTTAGACGCCTTAGACATAAGGATTGAAATCAGTCCAAATTTGTGCAGGAATGTAGGTATATATTCAAATTTCGTCAAGTGGACGTAAACTAGAGCTGGACGAAAACTAGCGCAATGACCCTATAAGTTTATATGAAAGGATATTCGTTAACGTTAAAACTAAATGCTAAACAAAAAAATAAATAAAGGTATATTTTGTAATTGAAATACATTATTTTAAACACTGTAATTTGTATTTTGTATTTCAAATACCCGTCACCAAAGTAGTTTGTATTTTGTATTTCAAATACTTTTAAAAATGTATTTTGTAATTTGTATTTCAAATACGTGGAAGCCAGTATTTTGCCCAACCCTGGGTAAGGTAAGCCACAGATTAGCTACAAAATGGTCGCTCCACGGAACCAGTGAATAAAAAAGAACTACATATCATAATCACAATTTTAAGGACTAGGTACATTTCGTTTTTTTTTCTATATTTAGCAAGGACTCCACGGACGTACACGTAAGTATTAAGAGCGTTTTTACATCATCCGACCTGATATCTGATGCTTTAGGTACTTTTACTTTAACATGCCTGATTAAGAACTTCACTCTTACTTACACGGAATCCTTTCCAATCGCTTAAAACAATCTTAAATTAAGTGTTTTATACCAAAACTTATGCAATTATTACAGAAGTGCTCTTCCAGATTCAAAGAGATCCAGTCTTATTTTCACGGGAACTGGTACAACGAACAGTTCCACCCCAATAAATTACTTACCCAAACCGCATCCAGTGCAGAGGGCCTACCGCGAAGTCCGCGAACCACGTGCGATGTGATGCCTCCCTGTCACACTTACGTACGAATTTACAAGTGCGACAGAGAAGTAACACGTCGAACGTGGTTCGCGGTAGGCCTTCAGTTACCAATCGAACCCAATACTTTTGGAACCGAACTATAATTAGACCTAATAGAACGTAAAGAAAAACCCGGCCGAAATCGGAAATGTATGTTAAACGTGCATTCAGAAAGCCCTGTCGCGCGTATCTTTACATCAACCAGTTAATTAGTGATCCCTGAGACCCTGCAGCGAAAAGGAAAATCGACTACTTTATCTACCTCTCTATCGCTCAAATATCGCGCAAGCGATACAGAATTACAAATGCAGAAAACAAAATTTCGATATTTCATTTTTCGCGGTAGCTAACCCTCTAATTACCTACCTATTATTAGTGACCGACCGAAGTTTCGGTTCTGGTTTTCGGTTTCGGCAGGCTTCAGTATAAAGATCATGTTTCGCGCATTATCTTATTCTTATGCTAATATTATAACCTTTACCACTATATCGAACCCCCAAAAAGCGATGAGTATAGTTTTAATTTGGTTACAGACGAAATTAGTTTGCAGGACTTTAGGTATTTTGTTATGGAACTCGAGATAGTCGGGATCATATTATACAAGGGATGAACCTTCTTTCTGTTACAGGATGTTTCGTAAATTATGTTGCTGTGGTAGCCAGGTGGCAAGCGGTTTTTGTGAAGCCAAATGTGGTTTCAATCAATCATAAACCAACTCCAGATTGCCGGTTTAACCGCTAAACATAATGTTTTCGGTTGCGTAAGTTACGCGTGCACTAATTTGTGGGTAGGTATGCAAAAATAAAACGCGTCAAGTGCGTTTTTGCTTGATCGAACACAAGTTTATACGTTTTATTTTTATGGAATCGAATTTTTAGACATATTTAAAACGAGAACATTCGTGGTTCTGGTTTTTAATGTCTAAAAATTCGATTAACTAAATACCTGCCTACTAAATATGGTCAAGCAGATCTTGTCAGTAGAAAAAGGCGGCAAATTTGAAAAATGTAGGCGCGAAGGGATATCGTCCCATAGAAAATTGAATTTCGCGGCTTTTTTTACTGACAAGATTTGCTTGACCAGCTTTTTAATCAATATAATCATAAACACAGTTTTTGAAATAAAGTAAAAATAGAAAAAAAACCACCTCAGGCGAGAATAATAACTGAATCTCATGATTAAAAGTGAAACCTTTTTTCCACATTTCTTTCATTCAATCCTATTTCTTAAATCGGTGAAAAGTAGCTAATCAACCTCCAACGTGGTAAGTAGGTATATACCTAATACTTATTGCATGTATGTACTTATGTTTAATTTATATTCCCACCACAACTTTTAAGTCATGTTTTCTTAATTTATTTAAGCACAAATGTGTAGTAACATCTGTTCGGAGCGGATATAGTTTTTGCGCGCGCGCCGATTTCCGTTATACCTACCTAAATAGGTCAATATGTCACCGCTGATCTACCAGAACTTTGAGAACAGTGTTGTTTTTCAATGTTTATTTTTAAGCCAGTTTTTTTTAGGTGACAGAAATGTGCATAGCTTAATTCCAAATATTATTAAAATATTATCTATTAATAAACATAACACAAAAGTCACAAAACATAAATATATTAAAAAGAAAAGTTAATTATATTTAAAAGAATAGGTAGGTACAACAAGAATACATCTTACGCAAATACAACAGTATATTAGGTAGATATATTAAAATAAAACAGAAATTAATTAGGTCAATCGATTCAAATTTCGCGGACGAAACAAAACAACCAATTTATCCATCCAAATGTACGTACGTAACTACGTAGGTACCTACCTAATTAGTCTTCGCACATGTTTTTCAACAAAGAAAACTCATCAGCCTCTATTTACTTTACAAACGAAAAGTATTCAAAGCGCGCCTAACAATTTTTCGAGCCCAGTCTCGCGCGCCGGAAAGTGTCCTTCATTTCCCGCCATCCGGTCCCTCAGCCAACCGAAAATTGCCGCCTAAAATACGCCGGCCAATGAAACCGGTAGCCGCCTTTTTCGACCAATCAGGGGCGAGCCCGCGCTCGCGCTACGCGTCATTGTCATATCTTGAAAATTAGTACAGCGGCGAACCCCGACGGCAAATTGACGATTTTCCGCGTTCGAGTTTTCAAAATATTCGAATGGTGAGTTTCCAACAACATTTTATCTATTTTTAATAATATTTTAACTTTGGAATACGCCACATAATTTTTATTTTTCCCTACGACGGCAATATCACGCGATTTAATATATAAAGATATGATATTTATGTAGTTTTCGATCGAAAAAGTTACATTCGTCACGGAAAAAAAAAAACAAAAAAATCGGTACGATTGTTTTAAATGTCATGTTAAGAATAACACGTAAAATAATAAAAATATCGCGGTAAATCTACTAACTCAAATCTAGTCAGCCTTGTTTCGGCAAGATGGCGGCGATCCTACAAGCTATTAATATATCTTCTATCTACTGCGCACCGTTCATTTTGACCGTATGAAAGAGCGAAACGACTATGGTTTACTCAGAAACACATCCACCGCAAGCGCCTGACTGCTTGCACACGTAACTAGACACGTCTTCTTTATTTCGTAAACAAGTTTTAGTGTTGCCATTATAAGAAATTATCTGAGTTTTGGGGATTTTTTTTTTAATTTGCTGGACTTACTTCCCATAGTTCCGATTTATTATCCTGAACAATTTCAGAGTGCATATTACAAAATATGTTTTTTATATATAAGAAAATTTCGAATTTCTCTTAAATTATTGTTATAATAGGTACCTATATCGTTAAAATACATATAAACAAATGGTAAGATTCGTAATTTCTGGCAAATTAATTTACGTTAATTTCGAAAAATAATAAGAAAGGTTACTCAGTTGATCACTCAAAGAAATTTTGAGTTTCGCGCATTTTTATAGTGCGCATAATAGTCGTAATTAAAAAAAATTAAGAGTTAACTTATTATCATTTTTAATTATCAAAATAATTATGAAAATTTATTTTGGTGTTTTATTATACATATCATGACTTTAAGGAACCTACATTAAATTAAGTAGGTAAGTACCCATCTAATCGAGTTAGTTGAGTAATCAAAACAATAGCGTCAACTTTATTTATCCTAAAGACAATTTTGATATATTTACTTAAATACGTTTTATAAATAAATATAATTATTTCAGAATATTAAAAATTCCATACAATATTGTTAGTACCATAATACATTACAGCTACATGTTAGTAAGTACAATAAAATTAATCATTAACACAACATTTTGACAGATTTATAATAAAATTAAAATTCATTGAAATCATGAATATATAATAAATAAGTAAAATAAAATTGACTAGAATTGAATTGAAGGATGTCACAACATTGTTATTCATATAAATAACGATTTCATGAATATGAATAATGATTTTATATAGGTATTAATAATACAAACAATAAGCTAAAATAATGAATGATTGAAATAATAAACAAATATGGCTCAAATCTACGCGATAAGGCAACACTCGATGGCCGCTCCGTTATCACAAAGCACGAGCGCACGCGACTTTTGAGGTCGGTGGCGCCACACGGTGTCGAGAAGTGGAACTATTTCGACCGACGCCGCTAGCGCCACGCCACGCACGCGCAGCGCTGGCGACGCCTAGCTTTGCTCATTTTTTCGTCAGTCTCCGGACGTACCTCGGTCGTGTGGACGCACGTTGTTGTTTTGTGACGTCGCGTGTTTTTACGAATTGTTTACGCTCACTTGCACCAACCTGAATTAGAAACTCAACTCGTGTTCTTATTAGTGCGTGATGGACCAAACATCTATCTGCGTGCCTAGATTATTACGTCGTGTTGCGTTTAAAAACTGATTTTGACCTTGTTTACGCTAGGTGAAGAGAGCGCCGCGTATGCTATCAGAGAAGTGTGTTCGCGCTGTGTTTGGTGGTGGACTCAGTCGGCTAGAAGAGATGTCAGCGTTAAGCGTGAGAGCGCCCGGCCTGCAGACGACCTCCGTGCTGGACACGAGGTCGTTACGGGTCCGAGGTGTCACCACGCTCGAGGGAGTGAGAAGAAACCTATTTGGCTGCACCGATAGGGAAGAAAATAGAAAGTTTGTCGAGCGGGAGTTGGCGAGACAGTTGGAGCTGGACAGCCAGAGATGGGGCTTCGATTTCGCGAACGAGCAACCTCTGCCGGGCCCTCAGAGGTTCGCGTGGTCGCTAGTGCCGGCGGCGGCGGTACCCGCGGCCCTCAGAAGAGCACCCATGGCCATGGCGCCGCCTAAGCCAAGTGCACCATCGCAAGAATCGCCCACGAAATTATCGAGCCCCGAGAGTGGCAAGACGCAGAAGAGAATAACAGGTCAGTTTATCATAATATTACATCTTGTTTTTGTTTTTTCTATCTCTTATCAGTGATATCACTATGCAGTTTATTGCGGGTTTGGGAGAAAAACTTGTTTTAAGGTGCATAAATGTTGGTTTACTGCGATAATAAATCAGAACTACGATGTCCAAGGTTATATACTCGTATAATTAATATTTATTTAATGTCAAGTCGAATGCCGTAGCCGCGATGCGCCTGCGTCGGCGTCGTTAGTCTAGCTAGTTAATGATGACTACTTGAATTGAAAAGGACACTTTTATTACTCTGTTCATTGTTCAGTACCTCGTTAGTATAAGTGCACTGTTGAATTAGGCTTGTATAATATAATTATGATGTCCTTATTTTAGCGAGGCTGGTAGGTACCTTATTGATCCAGAATCCTGATTAGATATAAAAGTCTTTCGCTTTAAGTGGTCCGTAATGTGTTATTAATGCAAGTTAGGCGTTTGAGAGGGGAACTTTTTTAGCAAAATTTTTGATTTGGTTCATTCAACCCTCGAAACTTGATCTCAGTCGCCCCTTAAATGAGTCAAATGGCATTTTTTTGACCATCAACGTGTCAATGAATTCATTTAGGGAGCAAGGAAGTCCATTATTCTTTAATTACTTACCTTGCAATTAAAAATTAAGATTAAGCTCGAATCTTTTCTTAGTTAATTTTTAATGGAGTTTTTTCTTAACTTCTTAACCAAAGGGGACATTTTGAGGTAAAAAATATATTTAACTGCTTATTAATAAAATGGCTGTTCTAAAATTTCAAAGACGTTAGCATATTTGTTCATTGTTAAGCAAAACAAATTAATAACAGTGTGACCATATGCCTGGGTTTGTAATATATTTGACCTAGTTATATTGTTTTGACATCCAGATACGTTCGCCTCCCACATTTGTCCCATTTTAGACTACACATGTGTGCGTGAAAAGTTGAAAACAACGCGGTGCGCGAACGCATATGTCGCGAACTACTTGTTTACTCTTAAATGAACTACCGCGAGTACTATGTATAGATAATGACGCTAATATTTTTTAAATAAAAAACATGAGAATTTGCTTAAATGTAACTTAATCGATGAAATTTTGTTAGGTATAGGTGTCTTGTTAGGTTTAGTTTTAACTTTTTTATGAGTTTATGAAAAGTTAATATTTTTTATAATTATCTTTATTTCTACATTTTACAAAAAAGTACTTACATCTCTAAATTAGAGAACTACTAGGCTTAGAGAACTGTTATTCAAATAGAATATAAACTAAATAAACAAAACTAAATTTCACTTAAATGGATAAATAGGACCTCTATAAGTTTCATTTACCTACTTGAAAAACTTATTTTCAACACTAAACACAAACCAAAACGTACCTATTTATCACCGCCATAATTACAAAAGTTATAAAAATAAATACTTAGGCCAATTATTTTTATCTTACCCCTACTAGCCTACCTTTATCAAATTAATTAATGAGATATAAAAGTAGTAAGCTAATCTATACGTACACTTATACCTATAACTAGTATTTACTACATATCACCATTCACGCACTTTATTTGTTTAGTAAATTATCAATAATTTGCAGGCTCGTCCAATTCACGCGATTTGGCTGCGTAAGATAGATCATAATAAATTAAAAAGCCATAAAAAAGTAGGAACTCGAATGACGGTTACGTCCTTTTAAATCGAATGCGTATTTACGATAGATCATTCAGCTATTTCAAAAGGTCGTAAAGGCATAGAAACTCATGACGTTTACGGCATTTTTAAATGGATCGCATCGACGCCGATGCCGCGTCAGTGCGCATGGCATGCGTGCTAGTGATGCGCTCTTCGCAACATGGCGACGGTTTTTTTTACGTCATAGTGAGGCTGAACGTACGTCCTAGGTACATTGGTAATGGTAGAAAATAAAGTTTAATAGGACACTGCATAATTTGACACGTATATTTCCTCTAAGGGCCTGTTTACACATATACATTTGCTACTTGCGACACTGTATAATTTGACACGTATATTTCCTCTAAGGGCCTGTTTACACATTGATTAGTGTTAAGTGCGAGTTCATACATTTGCTACTTGCGTTTAGTAGCAAATGTATGTACTCGCACTTAACACTGATCATTGTAAAAACACGCCATAAGAAATAGTCCTGCCTGATTGAAGCGAAATGTAACTTACCTACATAAAGAAATAGTGACAAATAAAAAAAAGTACAATACATCCTAACTAATACATACGTGATAGTGCAATATCATTGTAAGGATTGCACGTAGGTCGTAGGTGCATATTACACAGGTAGCTACCCAATCAAATTGAAATCATTCATCATGCCCACTTGTCTGGCAAATTGACTGTAGGTAGTACATACACAAGAATGCACGTATGTTGCGTACGGAACGGTCGCCAATCCGCTTGAGGTAGGTCGTAACGACTCAGGATGCTACAACATTACACAACTTGTAAAAAACGCACAACATTTAGTACCCAAATTGAGTACACTTTTTGTCTAAATTTAAATCTCTAAGATGGTCATTAGTATTGTTAAAAAGCGAGAATCGGACCAGTTGTAACAGTGACTATTATTGTAAACTTCAGCGTATTTTGTCGCTTTACTGGTGGGCCGTTATAGTTACGTTTACGTCTCATTGTATTTTTTTCAATCGTACCTATCTCGGCTCGAGCGTGCTAAGTGTCATTTAAATCACGTCATTCGCCAAAGCTTGCCTATTTTGACATTAAAATCGGTTGCATTGGGCCTAGCAGATGCAATGGCTTCCTAAGATTTTACAAGGAGCTATCAAGGGTCACAAATTCTATTGTCTGAAACTGACCAACTGTAAGAACAACGCAGGGGTTCCTTAAATAACCGGGTCACCTATTTCTATCCCTTTTCTATGACATAATTACACATTTGGCCCTCTAGAAGTCGTTGAACCCAAATGTTTTGCGTTTCTGTGAACGTAAGTGGACGAAACAGCGGGGGTTAATTCTAATGGGTAGAATTAGAAATTGTTGCAATTCGCGAAGGGTTTTTACGTCAGTTGGTGGTCAAGTAATTGCTTTACTTGAAACTTGATAATACCCTAAAGGGTTTGAATCCGTGAGGATTGAATTTCCTCTTCAGAATTACAATTATACCTGGCAGTTATGAATATAATATGCCAGAATATTTTAGATTTTTGTTAGCAGAAATCTTACCTTGGGTGGACATTAAATTTAACTAGTACTAGATTTAAAAAAAAAACCAGTAGATATCGCAGACATATAGGTATTTCGTTGTTTAAATACATAATAAAGCTTAGATACTTCGTCATAAAACACATCTTCATCCTATTTTAAGAGGACAGTTAGGAAAAATTCTGTTAATACCTAAATAACATTGCCCCATATTCATAATTTCACTAAGGGAGCTCGCCCTAATAAATCGGCTGACGTGCATAAATCACCAGCGCGCAACAATACCGTGCACTATCCGCACAAACGTCGTATGTGCGCTCAAACGTTACACACTCATACGCCCTTTTGAAAAATAATACACCGGCGCGTGCGCGCCCTCGCTGACACTAACGGTCGTATTGATTTTCTAACTGTCACTTTCACCGACAATACCTATTGTTGTTTTGGTTTGCTATCGCTCTGAAGTTGACCCTCCTACGTTTTGGTTGACATTGTGCCATTTTAGCTAGGTAACATATACTTTTAGGTACTTTCGTGACCCTATGGGCATTCAAATAAGAATTGGCGTCTACCCTTAAGTTGAACTTGACAAGACATGGATAGTTTCGATCGTCGATAGTTTCAGATGTGCTAAGTAATTTACCAATCCTAAAAATATAATTACATATATGAAAGTTCTTATAAGTATGTATTATTTTTACGAGGATAGTGATAAAATTGAAAACCCCACATTGTTTGAATGTTTGATGAAACTGATGAATTAGCGAATACTGTCAACATTCAAGGGAAATAATAAAATAATATCATTGAATCATCGCATTTTGTTTGGACAATGTGTAACATTACTATACTACGTGACCGTTATTTAGTTTAAAACATTTCATACTACAATCATTTGTAAATTCCAACAGTCCGCAGCGGCTCCGCAAAAAGAAAGTCGCGTTACACTCTGATAAACCGTCAAAAAATTTCGACACAGCGCGATGCGGGCGAAACAAAAAAGGTGTTCACACGTGTTCCGAATTTGAACATATTAACAGATCTCGTAACGGCCGTATCGATCGCCACGCATCTGCGTTTACGCCACCCCAACACTACAAAAATAAAAAGGGAGGAACAGCATATGAGCCGTAATGGCACTTAAGCTCTTTCAAAACAGAAACAAAACCGTCCGGGGGAGAAATTCCCTATCCCCCAACTATCCTAAATCGTCATCTGTTGACTACGAGATCGATTTCAACACGCAACTGCAACGCTGATGACCTCTGACGAAACGGTCGTTCACTTTTTACCGGCCAATTGTCGAATGAATAAATCTCACTGCATGATACGGTAAAATGTTCATGTTGCGCGCTGTTGTAAAAATTTGCTTCAATTGTACAATTTATGAGTCAGAGGACGAACAAATGCAACAACAAGGAGTTCACACTAAATACTTTCGATTAAAATCTAACTATAGAGGAATCGTTACGATCTAAACACCTGCCTTGCTTCTTTAAGGTCTGGAAAGCAAACAAACCATTGGCTTATCTCTACAAGCCAGACAATTGAACAATTCCCATTACTTGCACTTGTTAAATGCTAAATTGTAGCAGGCACCGACACGAAACTAATGGAAGTACGTTACAGTTCTCACGTTGCCTACCCTCAGGAAGGAAGATATGGTTCAATGCCTCTAACGACTCCTGGCGATAAAAAAATCTTCGTTTCTTGTTCAAGCTAATGGCTCTGGGATATGCATCCTGGCAGCAAAAACAGAATCCAGCATAGCTAAGGCTAGGACATGCCTATATTAAAAGAAACGTTTAAACTGGTTCTGCATTAATTATGTTAATGCTTACCTATAAAAATACATGTATCTACATATTTTTAATTGAACTCATAGCTGTCCAATATCAATTCATTTAAAAGTTGTCAAGTAATTTACCTGTCTAGACGTAATGAAATCGTTAATATATGAGAATGAATTAGACATTCAAATGACCCAAATAAAGACGCATAAATTCATTTACTGAATTGAGACAAACTGTATCGTTTAAGACGGTACTAGAATTGGATCAAGGGCGAAATAATACACCGATGGCGTAAGAGGCAATTATGTACTTTATCTATTGTACCAGAGTTACTCGTCTTCAATTGTGCTGAAAAGTGATGCAACTAGCATTTTAAATGAGGATTCTACTGGCCTAATGTTTGAAGTCAGTTTGCGGATTCAACAATTTAAAAAAACTATGGGATTTTTATTACTATAATCAGATGCAACAAGTTCATTTCAAACATGTAGAAGAAACGGGGCATGCTAAAGCTCTTTAGAGAGATCATTTTCGAGCGCGATATTTCCACACATCGTTGGTTTCAAATTCCAGCATTATCTGATCTTAGTCTAGCAGAACCGACCAGAAATATTATTACGAGACTTTCCGATTTCTGTGTTAACATTTACATTTAGCTCGCACACAGAAACAGCTCGAAAGTAATACGAAAATGCAATGGTATTCGCTCAGTTACAAGAGTGCAAGTTTTAATCACGGTTTGTGATATCATCTTTTTATAACTTTCTTCGTCCCCTTGAGCATTAATTGTGTATTTAACGTACGCGTCTGTCGTAAAAACTGATAAGAATGCCACGGTTGAGGCGTCCCGAAGGTTTGATGGGAACGGCGGTCACCGCAGACCGTGAAATCTAATCATTCTGATTTCAAACAGGGAAAGTGACGGTTGGAACTTTTGATTTCAACCTAAATACGTTAAGTTTACTTTTAACGATTAGTAAGAAGTAACATGCCCATAACTAATACTCTGCTTTTATTGATCGATCCTTACGTGAACTGCTTACGAAAATAACTCGCTCAGTCCCTTCTGCATAATCTGTGTTCTGATACTGATACTGATACTAGGGGTAACTCCAACCAGCAGATCCTGCAGCAAGGACTAGGAAGAGGAGACTACAGGGGGGAGGCGAAGTTGAGGCAAATAGCCCTGTAAGCTCGTATGACTCTGCTGATTCAACCTAAGCGGCCTCGAGTCAGTGGAGGTGTCATCGTCACCTCACACCGGCTAAGCCTCAAACGCGAAATCAAACAAAGTACGCGCGCAAACTAGCCCCTTCTGCATAATCTGTGTTCACTGACAAATACCAACTACATAGGTCTCTTCAAGCAAAAATGTTGAATGAAAGGAACCCACTGGTCAGTGGGTTTTCCTTCGTTTCAGGTGAAACTACGCTGTATAGTTTGTACAAGTAAATGCTTTCGGTAGCATCGCCGACTGATAGTAGCCCCAAATTCCCATGCTAGTTTGTTTAGGGTGTATCGATAACTGTAATTTCCCAATAAGGTTTGTACCGATCAGTGGACCCTTTAATTGCTATCAGCAATATATCACCCTTGTTAAACGGTTTCCCACGATAGATGCACGTGGTAAATGGGAACTAAAGTACGTAAACGGTTGACCGCTCTGGAAAATGCTAATTTAACTATAGCATTAACAAATACCAGATACGCAGAGATCCGTTATAGTTTTTTTCACGATACAAATTATTGCAAAATATGGAGACACTTCAGCAGCTAACACTGAGAAGATTGATAGCGACAAACCATCGACAAACCATCTTCATAATGACCAGTTGACAACCACTACCAGTCTGACTATTAGCTCACCACTGAAAAAAGAGATCTTCCGTCTGTTTATATGATAATGAAAGTTTTAATTAAATGATTTGAGAATACGAGTATATTATAGCTTGAAGCTTCGCGTGATATCAATATTACTTCTAACGCGAACCCTTGACCTTTTCTGCGTGCCCATATAGCAATGCGAAGGGGGATTTTTTCATTTTTTGCTGTGGATCAATAAATAATTACAACTTTCAACCCCGTGCGAACTTGACCTTAATAAAAATGCCTGATACGCGGGATCGCGTGATCGCTGCCAGTTTTTATCAGTTAAAAAAGTCCAAATCAATCCAATTCTATTAATTTAACGTCAACTGCACAAAACCAAATCCCCATATTTTGACAAAGCCCCTCAATCAGATTCAATAAACGCCTGTTGATTGTTTTAAATGGAACTCGTCAATTTCAATTTAAACGCGTGCCAGATTTACGACAGACGGCAGGCAAGACATTTGCAATTGAAAATTTTGAAGGTCAGTCAACTTGAGCAATATGGCCGATTTCAGAAGCTGAAATTTAAATAAAAACGGTATTGTTCCGCCCGCTGCGCCCGCGCCGAACAGCTGTGGGGTCGCTGCAGTTTTTTAAAACCAACGGACATAATGCTCTATTGTTTTTATATTCGTTAGACACCACGCCACATTTCTATTTATAGATATTAGGTATATTAAAATCGTTCCTTCTCTGCGCAGATACTGAAAAGGTCGCGATGGAGTTATTCAAAGCAAAAACTGTCAACTAATAAATGTTAGACCCTTTGCATTAGGAAATGTCATTGTCCTTTGTTTGTATTGACGTCATTTGTCAACTGAAACTTGTCCCAAAATTTACGGAAGTCTATAACGACTTGTGCGTGGGAACGACGCCTCACATAATTATACGTGTCGCAATGTCCCTTCTAAGTGCCTCTCGTCTTGCGTGAGCTCCCTTTGCGTTTGATTCAGCGACAAATTTCGAGCATTCCCGCCAACCTTAACGACGTAATGACTCTCTTAAATTTCGGAACACTGATAGATCGTATCTTTAAAACCTACCGAGTCTAAGACCTTGGCCCGAGCCAGTCGGCCTTACGTGAGAACGATTTAATTAACTGCACTTTACCTTCAAGCGTTCATTTTTAAATAGGACAGAAATTGAAAACAGAACATAATTACTTATGTAAATACCTTGGCTCCATACAATTTGTTGTCCAACAAAAGAAGGGCGTGGAAATGCGTGATGTATTACTAGATTATTCAGTCGATTTATAAACTTGAGAACATTAGTGACTTCGTATTTCAATGAGAAAGGGCCACTCGAGAGGTGGTCGGATTAGACGGTTCGATTCGACTTACATTTCAATGAATCCTTTATTGTTGTGCTGACATATGGCTGACACACTTAATATTCTATTGTGGATGACCGAGGCGTTACGCAACTGAAGATGAAAGGCGTATTATTAGAGGCGTTAGATATTACTGGTGACAATGACTGTTCACCGAAGAGTCAAATGGAAAAGTTACAGTCAGGCTAATACACAATATTTAGAGTGTAGCATAATATAGGCCACAGTGTAATGTGAACGTCCTATAAGTGAAAAAAAAAAGAAAACCAAACCAAACTCAGGAAATTCAAAAGTAAAGCAAACGCCATTGACCTATCATGTCTTTGTCAAGTAAACCTAATTCAAAGTAGACAGCAAACAGCCCTCCACCAACAGGCCCTTGAATTTCAAAATGTTTGCTCAAGCCTGTTTGTCCAAGATCCAGAGAGAAAGTCAAGTAGGCGACGAGTGCGTGGGCCCGAAACACGTTCTTGAGGTTTCAGACGTGTCAGTGAAGGAGTAATGGATTTTATTGGTTACATAATTTTTTAAGCAACACAACTATGTAAGTACCTCCATCTTAATACAGAAAGTCACTCCCATAATTACACTTAACTTATTGTGGAGGCCTGATGTGCAGGGCTCCTAATGATCCCCAGGGTTTTGGGTGTGGGAGTGAGTTCGTGTGTTTATAACTTGGTTTGTTGAAAAATAATTGCCGAACCAGGAGTAAAAATAGCTTCAAATGTGCTTAGAAATGTTGAAATAGTTTCTGTATTTACAGTTTTTACCTATTTTTTTGGCTAGTGTAACCCAAAACCCCGGGGTATGCTGATGATGCTCTGAAAGCGAATTGCATGTCTCTTTAAGTTTTTAAAAGCATTTAACAGGATACTACCTATCTGATGCGAGTCGTATCATCAGACGGCCCGCACGGTTGTGTCACCGTGGTAAAAAAGGGGTCAGAAGCCCCTGTGTCACGTGTGAACTTTAGCTCCGATACGGTCGATAATGGACCTCTCGGCGACACTCCATTCTTCTGGACGACTCAACTGACACAAATGTCCCGTACATCACCCGAGGTGATGGATACCTTTCGATGAATGGTAAATTTATGTTAATATCAGATTGAAATGTTAATTCCCCATAATTATGACGACTGTTGAGCCCAACTGAATAAACAGCCATTGCTCATTCCCAGTATTTTTCTACGGATTTTAATACAATGTTGCATCTGCGTGTATTAATACAACACTGATTGTAATCAGCAATTAAACCTTAAATAGAAGCTTTATTACATAATTGCATCGTTCGATTTATCTTAAGGTGACGGTAGAGGTGGGTAAATTTTCAGATTCTGTCAATTTACCCCATTTCACACACAAGCGCACTTCACGCACACTACCTCACTTTACTGGGACAGGTCACTGACCCATCAAGTTTTTTTTTAAGATTGCGTTTTGAGTTTAGTGGCCTCCTTTTAGGAAAAACGTTCCATTGAAAGAAGAAAGAGAAACAATACATTTAATCTTGCTTTCCTTGTCTGTTCATGTCACACGTGACGTATTTAAATTCTAATAATTCATTTGGTTGTTGACAATTTTCTACATTATGGCTTTGTCGAGATACGCGTTTTCTAAAGTTAAACCAAATAAAACCAGATGTCATTAAGTCAGATGTAAAATTTTATTAACTACTCTATACGGCTTTTCATAAGGCTCAAAATCAATTAAATGAGAATTTAAATAAATAAAGTTCCGGCAGGGTGCAAAATTTAATTAAGGCGGACAAAATAAAATTTGAAAATATATGGAAACAGTGTTGGCTAATGTACCCCTAATATCTTTACCGATTTACTTTTATGTGGTATATTCGCCTTTTGTTTCACTATTAAATTAATACAATTAAAATAAAAAATATTATACCGGTATTTCACCGGTATTATTTCAGTGCTGAAGCGATTATCTTCGATCGTAGCCTTGATAATGTAGGTGTTGATAGTTACTTACGGCGGTAGGAGCGGCAATGAACCCCGTGCAGAGTAGAACGTGAGGTGCGTTGGGATAAGTGCATATATCTACTTATAATTCTTTGGCTGGTTGGTAACCCTCTATATTTTATTTTTTGTTTTACTGTTATTAGGTTAAGGGAGTTTTAGGGAGTGAAAAAGAAATGATTTTCGTTTTATGCGCTCGCGTGATTGCCGATGGATTATAATTAGACAAAAGAACTTGTTTTCCACGCATCGAATGTAGATCCCTATGACACTTCCTCCAAGTCTTCTCCAATAATGTTTATACCGTATTTTAATTACCTACCTTAAATGTTACATTTCTAAATATTTTTTTTGTGCTATACATACTTCAAAAAAATCGCTGGAGGCCTAGCGGTAAGAGCGTGCGAATTGCAATTCCGGCTCGTACCAATGAGTTTTACGGAACTTATGTACGAAATATCATTTGATATTTACCAGTCGCTTTTCGGTGAAGGAAAACATCGTGAAAAAACCGGACTAATCCCAATAAGAGCCTAGTTTACCCCCTATGGGTTGGAAGGTCAGATGGCAGTCGCTTTCATAAAAATTAGTGCCCACGCCAATTTATGGGATTAATTGCCAAGCGGACCCCAGGCTCCCATGAGCCGTGTCAAAATGCCGGGTCAACGCGAGGAAGATGATGATGATGTGACACATACTTCCAAAAAAATCTACAAATATTTTACGTGACAACTGCTTATAAGTAAATATTATGTAGGTACACTTATAAAGTATAAAGTAGAAAATATCTTATAGGTACATAATATAAAAACCGAGCATGTACGAGTAGGATTCACTATGGGTTCCACAGTTACACATTTTTATTGCATATTTTTTGTTTAAGACCAACTCACCTATTATAGGACATAGGTCTTCCATTAATCTTTTGGCGTTGAACTATTTTTTGTATATGTATTTATGTAATACAATTCTGAGTTAGGTTATGGTACATTTTTGCTCACCTACTTATAATTTTGTATTATATCTGATATGTCACATGATACCAAAAATCGCCGCAAAGTTAAAAGTTCATTTATTTACGTTACTCATCTTCGGATCACCGACTTACTACTTCCTTACTTGACATATGTGTACTAAATTTCAATTGAACTAGTCCAGTAGTTACGGTGAAAATTGGCTTTAACAAAATGGCAGACACACGAGTGATCTTATAAGGGAGATTATTTTCCTTGAGTGAATGGTATGCATTTACCCCAATGCACCTCACGTTCCACGCGGCGCGGCGTAATCTGGCCCCTATTTCACCACGGTGACAGGTACGACAAAAACATCACTGTTATTGACGCCATAGGCATCCATGGACTACAGTTACCGCTAACACTGATTTAAACTTTCACGATTTTTACACATTATTAAATTGTACAACGGAACCGCAAAACGTTCAAGCGGATAAACAAGACCAAGTGCGGGTAGTTCGAAAAACTCGCGCGGTTAGAAGATGCTGATGTCAACTTAAGCCAGTCTTCTCCGAGACCACGGGGACAACGCCGTCCTCGAAACGTCGGAGGTAAATCTTAAAACTTAGATACGCGATTAACTCCCGTTGTACAATTTAATAATACAGTTACCGATTACCATCGGGCGGGCCGTATTCGTGTTTGCCACCGTCATTGTACCTATTATTAAAAAAAACTTTATTATATCGGATAAAACAGACATTTCTCTCGCGAAAAAATCTTGTGACAATTGTCACAAGACAATTGTCACAAGATTTTTCAAGGAATTTTCGGTAAGTCTTGACAGGAAATGAGTTCTGTGTCGCAATTTCGATACAGTTGCCGTGTTTCTTGTGACAATTGTCATTAGCTTCGCAAAATAAGAATTTTTTAGTGGCAATATAATGGAGTTTATTTATTTATTAAAATGTTGGTGGCAAACAAGCACATCGCCCGTCCGATGGTAAGCGGTTTCCGTAGCCTATGGAGGCCTGTGACGTCAGCAACAGTGATGTCGACAACTGTCGCACCTGTCACCGTGGTCGTGGTGAAATAGGGGCCAGTAAGTACCTAATAATCGCAGTGGTCTTAAGTGTCACAGACCCTACTGGCGCTTAAGTCCTTTATGACAATTTCTGCCTATTTTAAATTGTTCAAAAAAAAAAGAAACCGAATAATTATATCGGACTACCGAATTTTCACGAGAATCAGTTGAGAAATGTGATATGCAAAGGAGAAGAATTCGGACATACGAAAGCATTTTTGCCCAAGTTGAAACGGAGACCTTCGCCAACGCTCGGTCAATGATGGTTTAGGTACAGCTAGCTGCAGAGAAAAGGTACCACCCCTGCATACAATTATCTATCTGGTCGTACCTTTTCTCTGCAGCTGACTGTACACCTATAAAAATGGTTGTCCCTGCTGTAATTTTATACCGGTACCGTACTTTGTATTTCAACCGGTATAGTTTTACCTTCAAAACGAACCGGTATTGATAAATAATAACGGTACCATACCGCTTATACCGTAAAGAAAGCATGATGCAGTCTCTGCTTTGCACAATTATTGTGTGGACAAAATTCTTATAATCACCGAAACATACATACTTACGCACATAATGTCATTGAAATAAAACATTGTTATTTTATAGTAAATTTATATAATACTCGATATATACACATAACAATAACCAGACCGCAGCGGTATTAGCCTGTAAGCTTCATCTCTTGTCTCCAAATCCGCAAAAACTAGTTAGTACTAAATGCTGGTCTTGCTGTTATTTTATTCTTGAAGATTATGGCTTGTTTCTTGATTATTGAGAACAGCACGTAATCGCACACATATAGACGGAACGAACGGCAACAAAGTAGGTGTAGACACTAAGACTTTCAGGTATTAAACGAATTACGCTTCGTATTAATAGGTAAGTAATATTTAAATGAATATATAATATTCTCTAACGTAAATACAAGATTACAATTGACATCAAATGTCATTGACGTACAGAAGTCATATACTTTTTTTTAATGACGCAAAATTGATACCAGCATAATGAAAATCAATCCCAATCAGTAAAACGAGTCTTTAAACTTTTTTCATTTTAAGCGGGTTTTGAAGGAACAAGTTACTTAAATTCAATTGTAATCGTATTGTTTTAGGATAGTTTACTGCTGTTTTCGATCGTTACGACCTGTAAATAACAACAAATCAAATTTTAAATAAATTTATTTACCCTATTTTTTGAAATACAATTTATCTACTGGTATACATTTTCGTATGCGTATATGATGAAATGTCTAAATAATGTCAAAAACGAGCTACGACGACGTACACGTCTGCTTCGATCCAAGGCCAGCGGCCATCTGACTCGAAGAAGAATTTTGAGTGATGTCGTCAATGTATGGAAATTGTACGAAAGTTTACATTTGGGATTGAATTTCTGTGTTGTATTTGTGAGTAAAAATATAAGTAGATAATAATTTGCTAGTTTAGTTATCTAGCTTTCAAAATCACACAACAACTCAATTACTGTTAAAGGCAAAACTGTAATGCGTGTTGCTCAAACGGAACTCCATATTTTGATTTTTGGATACTTTTAGTGTCGATTTGTAGAGAATTACAGCAAATAAAAAATATTATGCCGTGAAGAGCCGGTACACGGCTTCTTCGTGAACAAATTTACGTATAATTTAATGCAGTTATTAAACATTTCTTGAACAAATTGATTGTACAAAGTGAGCTCTAAATCGAAAACGTCATATACCGTCCCCTTAATTGCTTTAAACAAAACCACAAACGTAAACGCAGTTATCTAGACACGGGCCGTGTGTACTATGGTAATGCTTCCATGAAACGTAAATACATAGTTTACACAGACATAATGAATAACTAAGCAGTCCATATTCGGGCGCGTTTTACGAAACTCTTGACAAATATACAACTTAATGAGCATTCTAAATGTCTCGGCTAACAAACCCTTTGACCTGTCGCGCTGTGACCATTTCTCAGTCAATGATTGATCAAAAGGTACCAAAGGTAAATGTACAAAGAACTCAAACGTGAGTGAAAAGATTCATCTCCCACTCACAAACTTACAAAAGATCTTCGAAAGAATAGAAGCCACGACAATGAAAATACGCATTGTCGAGATAAAATTAATATTTCATGCTATTCTTATAAAGATAAGAATTATGATATTGAGTTACCATCTGAATTTTAAATTTGTTTGTATTTTGATGCGTCTGGTGCAAGGAGTTATATAATGGAGCTAATTGTGTGTGAACGAACATTTATACGGAACAGAAATATGAATATTTATCTTATTTATACGGTTACCATTGAACTGAATCGAGG
Organism: Cydia amplana; assembly: GCF_948474715.1. Lineage (NCBI taxonomy): Eukaryota > Metazoa > Arthropoda > Insecta > Lepidoptera > Tortricidae > Cydia > Cydia amplana. The sequence continues at coordinate 12,057,478 of NC_086083.1, forward strand.
GTCAAAAGTTCGATTGACGGAGAGACCAACGGATTTACGTTAATACACCTTCAATATTTTGTAAAATTTGAAAAGCTTTCATTTAAAAGACCTAAATTCAATATAAATAAAAGTAAACCGAACACAGGGGGTATAATTTCGGTCTAAAAACCAAAAACAACCCGTGAATCTCCTCATGAAGAGTCAAAGTACCCAAATTACGAGCACAATTGCGGCATTCAGCCAAATGGGCACAAAAAGCTGCGCAAGAGTGCGTGTCCTACGCACTTGCGATTCCGTTACTTGAGGCCCTACAGGGTGGCTGTTGCGACCTCGTAACGGTATCGCCGAGACCACGACAACCATTCATTTTAACTAATGCCATTTGACGTTGCACGACTTTGTTTTAATGTTGGCTTAGTCGGTATAACTAGCTACGCTACAGATAATTAAAAAATATTTTGAATTCCAGCAACCAATGTTTTTTAAACTTAATTTTTATTCGAACGACCGCCATTTATTGTAAATTACAACTGTCAAAATGTATTTTGGGATGCGGTATTTATTCTCTAAATAAGTTAAGGCTCAACGAAAGGTAGGGGCAACCAAGCCAAAAGTCCAAGTAATCATAATTTTTCCATTATTGCACGCAATTTCCTACAAAACAATCACGAATTCCACCAATTTGGTCGCAATTGTTTCGCAAATCGTCACTATTTCCGCATCTGCTCTAGCGTCGGGTCGTCGAACTGCGGTGAACGCACAACAACAACGCTTGTCGCAGCTCGCAGTACAGACACCGCGTACTATCGACAACATTGCACTCAATTGTTTTTTTATTGCTAGTTAGTTTGACGCTCTCCGAATTGCTTTTACGATTTGACTATCGATCGACAATTCGACAACATTGCACTGACGATCGAAGGAATTTCTTTTTTATTGCCAATTCGGTTGACGTTGGCGCTCCCTGAATTGTAATTTACGATTCGAATTTGAAACTCGTGGCTTTGATAATAATGTGGCCACATTGAGTTGGAGTTTCGAAAGTATGCCATTACTTTCTTATTATGACTTAATGAATCATTGAATACGTACCAAAACTGTAAAAAAAGGCAGCACCGTGTTTTTTTAAGTGATTCGGTAGCCTAAAGTGTACGACCGCATCAGTAGTCGAATTAACGGTACGGCGGCCGCCAACGCCTTTCACCAAATCTCGTTCACACTCCAACAATGGCGAATAGAACAAAAACATTATTTTTGTGCATCGTTCCAGAAAAAAGTAGCTGATTTCGGGTTTACTATCTTTCTTAAGTTTTGTAAAGTTAAAATGCGTGAGATAAATAAATAAATAAATAAATATTAATGGACATTTTTACACAAATTGACTAAGCCCCACGGTAAGCTCAAGAAGGCTTGTGTTGTGGGTACTCAGACAACGATAGATATAATATACAAATACTTAAATACATAGAAAACAACCATGACTCGGGAACAAATATCTGTGCTCAACACACAAATAAATGCCCTTACTGGGATTCGAACCCAGGACCGCGGCTTCACAGGCAGGGTCACTACCCACTAGGCCAGACCGGTCGTCAAAAGATGTTCTTTTTTTACAAAATAGACTCGTTACGGTTGTTATTTTTGTTAAATACGAGTAGATCATTTTTTATCAGCCTGTTGTTGTCGTTCTTTGTTTTAGCGTTGTACAATTGAATAACAATAGAGTTAGATAAGGAAATGTACTGTCTCGTACGATGCTATATTATCGGAGCCCTAGCTAGAAAGATAAGGTTCGCATAGTTCCAATCTCATTGTTTTATTGTATCGATGGAAATTAGTAACGTAATAATACAACCTTATAGAATATACGTATAACATTATCTGTAGAACTGTTTGTTATGAACAATAATGTTTTAGGTACCTACGAATTTGTTAGTAAACTGTGTGAGTCAGTCGGTAACCGCTAAATAACCTACTTGCCGATACATACACATTCGTGTTGTCATAATCATAAATGTTGCGTAGTTTAGAAAACGGTATTGAACTTGGAATTGGATAAAATAACATAAAAAGATTTGGATTTAAACTTCACTGGTTAGACAATAAAACACCACTAATATTGGTACGTAATAAGGAAACTGATGAAAAATACCCTATTAGTTCGCAAAACAAACTATCTAAGTAGCCCGCTTTAATCCGCCGGAAACCCATGGCGGCGTATCTCCAAAACAACGAGGTTCTTGAACTTAACTCGAGTACAACACAAACACCTTCATAAACGCTACAAAATGAACACCAAACGGTCCCGAACTGTTGATGTTTATTCTACACGACCTTTATTCACTAGGTGACTTTTGGACTACGAAGGTGACTTTTGCGATGCTACTCGCATACTTAATTATTAACGTGTTGTTGTTGACTTGAAAAGAAAAACAAACATACCTACATTTTAGCCATTGCGTTTTATAGGATATCATACAATCAGGTATTCATTAGCACGTTTTAATTTTCAATAATTATTTTAGTTCTACGCAGTTCCGCCATCTTCCTCAAACACAGCTAAATAAACATTGTACACGTGTATTTGCACAATAACAACAGAAGTCGGCGTCGTCAACTTGAGAGTTAAAACTTTATAGTGCTGGCGATAAACGAAGGCGGGGTGGAGCAAAGTTGACATGCCAACTTTAACAGTTATTCTTTACAATAGGTACGTCGAAATAATTGCTAATGTCGGGTACGGTAGTCCTATAGAAGTGATATTTTTATACGCATAAAATAGTTATTTACGATACAAGTGCGGAAAAAAGGAAATTCGAAACGAGTGGCGATAAATTAAAACACGACCGAAGGGAGTGTTTTAAATCGACACGAGTTGTGAATTACCTATTCGCACGTGTATCGTACAACGTCTTACAGTAGGTACATATGGCCCTTTAAACTTTTGACATACACACGAAAAGTGCTATTTTACGCACTAGTGTGGGAAAATAATATGTACTTTTTATTTTATTTGATTATGGCAACAAACAGTCATTACATCAAAAGATACAAAGGATGGATTACAGAGAAGACAAACAGTGCCGAAAACAAGCGTTATATATTGTAGAAACATTATAGGAGTTGATACTGAGTGGTAGAGAGAGATGTACTGTAAAGTAAACTATATTTTCGGAAAGGTTAGTGTTAAATCTATTCAACTCTTATCTTTTATAAAGGAATTCGTCGGATTACCAATCACCCTATAGAATTTCAGCTTATTTGCGTAATTTAGAACTACATAATAGGTACTATTACTGACACTGACACAATGTTTGCTAATATGACTCTAATTTATCTAATATTATACCGCAGTTGTAACACTGTTCAGGATTCATAAATAAACAGAACATAGTAGTGGACAGGTCAAAAAACGAGCTCAATTGCAGTGTTTAGCGATTTTTCGAACTAGGCGCCCACAATAGCGACGTGGTTCAACGCTCTCGAGCTGCTTTTTAAGGTCACTGAACCTTTTCGCAATGCTCGGAAAACAAGCACATTGCATTTAATTATCTAAGTTTTCATAGATACTATAATATTGATCGAAATATTAGGGAAGGGTAGAAAGTGTAAAGCATTTTATCAATAATTTGAAAAGCTTTTTCTGTAGGACGAGTTAATGTATTTATATTGGCTTAATTAAGCAGTCATCATCATCATCAGCCCGTTGCAGTCCACTGCTGGACATAGGCCTCTCCCAAGGTAGGCCACAGAGCCCGGTCTGCCGCTTTAATACTGGTAATAATAAATACCATGTACATAGGCGATTATTGAGTTGCCACTGATCGCACTTATAATAAACTTATTGAATTATTTGCCGCATAGGGAATCCGGTTCAAGTCGTAGAATTTTAATCGTGTTTTTAAACAAGAACCATTCTACCGCCTGTCATGTAGTAGGAAATTATGGCTTGATAAAGTTTCAACTACAAATAATTCCGTGAATGTCCAATAATTTCATATTAGCATAAAGGCAGGCCTAGTAAATTATCTACGGGTACAGATAGCAATCTAGCCAAGGAATACTTTAGCATAAAGTTATGTACAGCAGTGTCGCGACACTCGCGACTAGGGTTGCCATGTGAAGAAATTTTATATCCTGACAGAAGTCCCGACATTTACTGGAGGGTAATTTCTCCAAAAAATCCGCCCATTAAATCCTGTATTCCAAAACCTTTCGTGGACCATTCGTCCCTTAACTCGTCACACCACGCTGTAGCTAATAGTAGCATTACCTTCCCTTTCCTTTGTCAAACTTTTAGCCAGCTTCAAGTTGTTAGTTGAGGTTTCTAAAACACCCTGACAATCGCCAAGTCCCCCCGCAAACCAAACACTGACGTATGGCAACCCTAGTTGCGACACAGAGCAGGACTTGTGCAATTATGAGGCCTATCGGGAATGTGGCCCTAATTGCACAATTACTGTCAGAACAGATTTTAGAAAAAGGTAAATAAAACTTTATTTGCGAACTCGGAACATAGTTGGATAAATAAAACTGCAAGCGAATTACTTGTTCAGTGTCTCGAAAAGTTATGATATGTTTTAACTGTATTTATTAGTTTTATTGGTTGACAGTTGCTCCCGCAGTCATCCTAGACAGTCTATAGAAATATCACAAAATAAACACACTAGCACGTTTCAAACACAATAGAATTGTGTATAACACACAATAGAATCGTAGATCAGATGTCCAAACAAAAGTGGTAACAATAACAATAGCTCGACGAAGTGAAAGTGTCGTTTCGATCTTAGTCTATGCTCCATCATGCTCACTGTAATGAAGAACGCATACTTAACGAACTGTTAACGTCCACGGCTGTATTCTCATGTTTCTTTATGATGTTGCCGTAAATATAGAGGAAGGTAAACGTCGAAGTAAATTATGCTAGAGCTGCAAGTATTGCGAATAGTGTTGGTTGTTTTAATTTATGATGCCTAATGCGTTTTGTAAGTAAAGTTAAAAAAGTATTTAGTAGAATTCTTCAAAACAACCAAATTTGAAAATGCCAGACGAAAAATCTGTAAAACTTATTAAACCTTCGCGATGTTGAGTCTTAACGAGTTTTTTTAGTCTAGCCTAGTATATTCCTAGTGTGAGTTGACATCATCACAGCAACGAATAATTTATATTACAAGGTGCAGTGAACCATGTTCATGCGCCCAGTAACCGTACCAAGGTGTCTTAGAAGGCTGTATCTTACCAGTTACTCGAGTTAGGTCCTTTTGCGGCGCGCCCACGCGGACCGGTTTCGTTAGAAATCTAGCCAGCCAACCGATTATTATAATAGCGGTCATTTTGGTCTCCACATAATTATAAAGACATGTCGAAGTTGTGTGGGAGCTGACATTTACCTAGAACGTCCTCGTTAAATACTAGATGTAAACGTAAACAGTGCCCTGAAACGGGCTCGATAAAAAATCTTGTTCTTAGTTGCATAATTACGCTGCATCTACTAATAGTTTTTTTTTTCTCTTACAGGTAAGCATTTTATCGACAAGGCAATTTGGTTAAATCTTCGGTCCGTAAGTACGAGTAATCTAAGGTTGTTTCAATGCTTTTCAAACATTCCGAAGGATAATCGTCCCAATTGATACATAGCTCTGAACCGAGTAGAAAACTGTAATTATAGCAATTTGAATAAATCTTCAACAAAGGATTTTTATTGCTATAATCTTTTTCCCTGTGTGTATAATCAGCATTACAGATATTGTAAACTCGGCTATTAAGGTATAATCGGACCAAATTTTAGAGTTAAATCTTGGAATCTTTAGCGGCGACCTCAATAGGGTTTTCACTCTCGGGCCTAAACTTTTGGGCGTTCTATGCACACAATCCTTTCATTTACTGAATAGCTACTAAGCATCCCGGTTTGCACAGCCCATTCATGGTGTAACTTGTTTAATATACGCATTATGGCTTTTGTCTCGGACCTAGTTAGAGGGTCCTTGTTCTTTCGGCTGTTTAAACACACTGTGTGAAAGCAAGTCGTGAGCATCCTATTACGACGTGAGATTTTTGGGTCAAGTGCATGGGAAAATTTAAAACGTTAGGTCCACAAACCAGAAGACCTCCTAACCGCGTTTAAAGGCAAAAACTATTTCATTTTCAAACAACATGTATTCGAGAGCAGCTACAAAGTAGCTAAAAAAAGTTAAGTGCATAAAATGCACAAATAACATAACCTAACCTAATATTTTAGCAGCGAATAATAAGTCTTTTAAAACTGCCAAAGTTTATCTCGGTTGTCGTCGTCATTTGAGACGCGCATTAAAGTATTCCAGAAGGGTTCAAGACATAAAGATAAACTGTTCAAGGGCTATCTACATTCCCAGACAAGTGGGTCACTATTGGTAGTGATATTTTTTGTCCCAGTAACCGCATTTAGAAACGTTCACTGATAACGAAATGTTTATATTCAGTAACTCCAATCCTAAATTGACATCTCCTAATTCGACTTCGATAAAAAAGGAAGCGTGACGTGAAATTCGGGTTTTCTTTTACTTTTTTGGTATTAACTCGGGTTTCAAATTATACACGCACGTGTTTGAGGGGAATAAAAAATGGGGGTTTATGTTATACCTGAACTCACTATAATTAACGTGCACAGATTTACTTAAATCGGTCATGTTTTAAAGCTCAAGCTTTTCTTTCATTGCGTGATCTCCCTCTGTGTTTGATTTTACTTTCCATTTTTCCAGCCAAGGTATAGCTTCTTTGAATGATGAGTGTCTTATTAGGCAGGCGACGCACCTTCTCGGAACCCTCACAAAGCGCCATTAGCGTGTAGTATGACAGCTCCGCTTGCGACACCATCACACACGTGCTTGCTAACTACTCTTGTTTTAACAGTTTTTATTACTTTTAACACCTAAACGTATCGTGTTGCTTTAATGCCACTGAATCAGACACTCATTTTGCAGTAACTTTGCATCAATAGCTAAAACATAACTGAAGTTTTAGCTGACTTTTTTGTTTCTTCTACTCGATTATTCAAAAACAAGCCATAAATTTAAATCTCGAACGAACGTTTCAAGTGCAAATGTAAAAAAGAAAACAACCTCCATCCAACCAGCGTTTCCAACCGGCCTTTACTATTTGAAGGGGTCGTAAAATGATTTTCGAGCACAAAAAGTTGTTTTGGTTTTTTCAAGTCGTGACCGAGGCGAGGTAGAAAAAATCATTTCTTATTTGAGATCGTACTATGTCATAAATAAACTACTACGACGTTTTTTGTGGGGGTGAAATTCAAATCTGTTGGTCCAACGGTCATTTGTGTTTGGTTTACGCTCGTCTCGGATCGCGTTACAGCGTTGTGGTTTTGCTCATTGCGTTGTTTTTTTTTCTTATCTGCGCTAACACTTAACTGGGACACGCTAATCCAATATATTGTGCAAGGGCACTTCAGAACATGTTTTATGGGTTTGAACACTAACACGCGTCAGGTCTTGTGTACATATAAAGCCGAGTAAAGGCACAATACATTTTTTATACCTAACAATAGTAATTTTTCAACGCGTTCAGTTTGAAAGGGCAGTGATTCAAAAATGAAATTTTAATTGGTGAGATGGTGGTGCATCTATCTGAGGGGAAGCTGCTTGGTCACTAGATGCAATCTGGTTGGAGATGCGCGGTCAACGACCGTGCGAGCGAGAGGGCGCAACGCGCGCGAGCGGGACGATCGATGCGCGTACGCACGAAGGAATGAAAATTATTGTATTATTGTTTACCCCCGATGTGTGCGTGATGTCCTTAGGCGTGCTTGTGTGCGTCTAATCCTGCGTTTGTTATTGTTTAGACGCCTCCAATTTCTAATACGCCTTCGACGGACGATGCATGAAGAATATCAAATCGAAGCACAGATTTTCATTCTTTAGCGTTCATGTTTTTATGGATACGGATTTGAAAGGACTAAACGCTTGGCCGCTAAGCGCTTTTACAAAGAGGCTTTAGAACGCGAGCGATTAAAGCATTGTTGTAGGATTAGACTTGGACGCTTATACTCTTTCCCAGCCAGTCGGCACGATCTGAAACTAACCGAATCTTTTATACCGAATGAGATTACATTCCATTTTAAATGTAAATACTTGTAACACGTTATAAAAACATAAGTCTACTCCACTTGTAAGTTACAAGTGGAGTAGACTTATGTTTTTATAACGTGGCGTGGTTTTTGTATAAAATTTGAATCTGCCATTGCGTTACAAGTTGTAACGCAATGGCAGAACGCGTAACATTGATGGTCTATTCGCAATTAAAAAGTCAAGCTGTCACCTGTCAGTCAGCATCACTTTCCCGCCAAACGCAGTGCGTTTCCCACCGCGTTACTCTCACCTCGGTAATTTCTAATGATTATGCATAAACTGACCTGCAGATTGCATCCACGAGCTCGCCAACGGACAATGTGCATTCAGCCATTGAGATTCAAATTTTATACAAAAACTGCGCTCACAATCGCATAAAAAGCAGTGTTTATTGCTCAAAATACACAAATAACGACTGTCCCATGGTCATTGTGGGTCAAACTGTCCCTATTGTTGCCCTAAGTTGTCCGGTTTCAATAGGAGTAGGTTACGTGGGGACAAAGGTGGTGACATCTCTAAGTAAGAATAGGGCTAGTGGCTGCTTTTATGCAAATTGGATTTAATTGAGGTTATAATGGTCGGGATGATGTATTCGAGTCGAGGGTCGCATGGGCTTGACAATTGCAGTGACTCAGCTCTAAGTCTATTAATAGGCTATTAGATCACGTCTTTAGCTTTGATTTCTTACACGACTTCAAGATGGATTACTTCAACCAATATCTGCAAAGCGGTGAAATCCCGATGAACGTTCTTCTAAACTTATATTACGGGTATTTATTTTCATATAGATATCTCAACACAAGACAACGCAAATCATCAGCTCGATTCTATCATTTAGCGCCTTTTGTGCGCTAGGCAGCAATAGCAATTCCAAAATAGAATAGTCATTCCATTCAGAAATAGCTGACCTCTAGATTCATCTCAAATCTCTTGCTATCGAAAATCCGTTTAACAGTGCTGATGCTTTTTCTGTAGCAGTACGTCATCGGCAGTGCGGTAGGTCGCACAGAGAACAAGACGTAAGCGCGTGCGCGCGCGCCGACAAAGCCACTGTTTTTACACCCAGGCATTAATAGCGAGCTCTGCTACATCTGCTAAATGTTTAGCTACTGATATGTCTTTGTAGTTTTCTCGTGTGAGTACAAATAAATTAATTGTTACAATCTTTTTCCATTTGTACCATTTTGCCCTGAAACAAAGCGACTGCAAATAGTCGTTGAAGGGATGAATTTAATTTGATTATTATCCACCAGTCATCGAACTTCCCCGTCGCTTAATAAACTGAAATATTTAGCTACTAAACCCTTATCAACATACTATAAATAGGTATTACCTTGTTCTTTAAATCACAATGATTCACACAAACATTGTCGAGCGATATCATGACGTACCTAACAGACATGCCGTCTGGACATAGGTAGGTACTCCATTCATTAAAAACTATCGTCTGTTGTTGTATCTTTCGCGAACGCCGTTAGAATCCGGGCAAGGGTCAAAGACCAGCATTGTCGCCCTTATAATTGAACAATGTCTTACAATGCCAAGTTACCTGCGGCGTATTGACGATGGGGAGATCGGATTGAATGTTGCGTTTTTGTCCCAATTCAGAAGGGTCTGTTCGGAGACAGGTTGTATATGCGTAAAAAGACTATTAAGAAGCCTTGATAGATTAGGGGTACCATTTTGTGAAAATATGTTTCCTCTTTACTTTTTTGCGTAACGTTCTGTAACGATTTCAAGAATGGCACGAACGGTGGTTCATTTCATAGTGATCACTATCATCCATAGATTCGTTTATTAATTGCTTATGTAATACAGTCGGATATTCCTTTTTCAATTGCTCTGAAAGTCGAGCTTTTTTATATTGAGTCGTTTTGTTTTTAACACTAGAGTCGTGTATGATATTTTGGTCGCCCTGAGAAAACAAAAAGTGAGTGTTAATATATGACAGGGTGGGTGGGTGTGTATCCAAAAATGGCCTGTAGAATAAAAAAATGACCTCAGTGACACTGTTGACTTTGTCAAATGTTATGACGATCCTAGTAAAAAACATAGTAAACAGGTTTCGCAAGTCTTCTCGCATCTCAGATAAGCTTGTAAAAGATAACAATATTTAACTAAGACGCTTTATTATTCCAAGATAGTCTTATCATAGAATAATCTGACACTATTGACACAGATGTACTTAAATTTTAGGGCATCATTCTAAACCTGGCTTTATCGCCTTTAAAATAGAGTTGCATTTTATGCGTCGCAAAAAGTGTTTTCACGTACGTTATCAGCTATCAAGCGTAGGTTGCGAACAGAGTGCATTGTTCATGCACCGTGCATCGGTTGCCATGCGCCAAGAGCGACTGGGCGTAAGTGCAGCAGACATGCAGCTATAATATATATTAACATATTGACAGCCACTATAATGCATATGGAACTTATACAGGCGGATCTAGCATTCATGATATGCTTAACTTAAACTCACGAGCGCCATTTCAGATTCTGAATCATAATGTCATCGTCAAATGTTAGTTGCTCAATGACCGGACTCCTATTTTAGCTGCTATTGTCAAAACATTTTACGGAACTTAATTTAATCGCTTCACTTAATATTTAAATGAATTAATAAACAAACATTTTTATGGTGCAAGTGAAATCAGTTCCCATATAATTTGTGCGTTATTTGGTTCTCTAATTAATAGAGGGTTGCCCTCCCCTAGTGTAAAGGAGTTTTTGGAGATTTAATTTGTGGGAACCACTGTGCAGGATACGCTACGTTGCTTTTCCCATTTGCCCTTTATTATTAAAACAACAAGACACTTAATTTCCTACCTTTATTAATCTCTGACAATAAAATACATATATTGTAGAAAATTCCAATAAGTCTTATTAGTGGCACTAAAACGGTTATGGTTATTTTGGTCGGCACAGATATTGTTCTTGATAAACTTGATGTATTCAATTATTATTTTCAGTTACCTTTATTAAGTGACAAAGGGGTGCATACAGTGTAACTTTTCTTATGCAAATTGCGAATTAAGACAATACTCCTAAAGTTAAGTTTCATCGATGCGAGAAGCTTTGGAGTGTAATTGTTACTTAGTTAATATATGCTAAACTATTTAAAACACAGCTTACAGATTGAATATTGTGTGAATGTCCATTGTTTATTTATAGTCTTTTAAACTGTTTCAACAGTAGTTTATTGTTTGCTGACGTAATGACCGTTTTACATTAAATATTATTGTACATTGTAATGTAAGTAATGCATTTTCCTGTATAATGGAATATCCTGGTTTTCTATTAATTACTTATTTCCGACTTCCGTGTATCTCATATACGTTCCTATTCAATATTTATAAGTAGGTATTACACATTATTTCTTACTCCTCGATATTACAAACTTACCTACAAAATCAATATTTAAATTTGATTGCAGTTTAACAATTATTGTAGGTTTGTAGAATAATTGAACATTATCCATAGAGTTATATTTTATATATTAGAACCCCCAAGCTGCATCGGCGCCTGCAGATTTGCATTCGCGCGAAACTGGTCCGTTCGGTCCGCGCCACTCCATTCCCACGGCACTATCGTTTGATTAATATCTGCATGACCACTGCATATTAAACTGAATTCATTAAAACTAGGCAAAACAATCCGCGTACACACGTAAAAGGTCCGGTGTGAATTTATTTATAGTTGCGTTTTTATCGGTTTTCTTCGCGTATCGATAAGTTGTTTTTTACCATTGTACATGTGTAGGTACCTATTTGTCGTATTTTACAACTTTTCGAGTATACGATATTATTTAAATTTAATATGTTTAGTAAAGTTTCGAAATTGTGCTTATTAGCGATGTGTTTTAGACCTAAGTACTAAACTACTAAGTATCTATTAGCGTTAACGTACTTAATGTTTATTTATATAAATGATGCATGTCCTACTTGCAAGGACCGCTAGGACCATTCCTATTCGTCACACGTTCGGCGCACGCTAACTAACTGCTTAACTAACAAATAAAATACCGACACTCGTAACTATCGACACATTTCCTCATGGACGGAGAAATTACGGCCCTACACGAGGCTTCAAAGCTTGACTACTTATTATACTTGTTTAATTATTGAGTCTACCATCAATACACCTGCAAAATTATTGACATCAACATATAGAACTTCATTTTCTTACACACATGACGTTTTATACTTTTTTAGTTACTATATGCACCCTACCTTTTCACACGTTTCAAAATGCCAACTGAAATCGAGACGCAGTCGTAAAATAATTGAACGGTCAACGCTTGACCAATTGCTTTTATGCCCTGTCTGACTTTCACACACTAGTGACCGGTAGATGCAGACATCTACCGGTCACCTCGATCGTAAAATAGTGAACATTACCTGCATAATAATATCGTTAAACAGACATAAGCTGTTACGTTAATTGTATCAGTGATCTGATGCTTGACCAATTGTGTTTATTCCCAACACTTTTACACATTTAAATCGAAACGCCTCGTCGTAAAACTTTACAAAACTCTTGTTAAAACTTTACTGTACAAGACCAACTTAAGGTCGTAAAAATTATAATGCTAAAAAACTAAAGTAAATTCCCCATTGTCGTTTTTACGAGCTGTTAAAAATAGTTGATTTATTATGATTTTACAGGAATAATAAAATTTACAGCACGTAGGGTTAATTAGTGAAGCGTGACCGGAATCTTAGGTTTTTTGGGTCGGGACTTGGCGGTGTGTGGTCCTGACCTGACCGGCGTGACCGCGGTGATCACAACAGATCGTTTGCCTTCAGCCGGTCATTGATGAATTGAATAACCAGACATTTTTTTTTGTGATTTATCGGAATAAAAAATATAAAAAAAAACACGTGAAAAAGCCGCTTCACGGTCTGAAAAGATTCGCAGTTTAACTAGCCAATTAAATTACATAAATATTGTACTAATAATAAAATAAATTGCTTTCGTAATGTATACCTGTCCGATACCGTTTTTACCTCTAATGGCAGCTTTCGTCTGGAGTTGCGGTAACGCTTTACGTAACGCTAGCTCTGAAACCGCATAATTGCCACTTAGCTCGCTTAGCACTTACGATAACGCAATCTTTAGCACTTTGTGCCTTTTAATAGTAATGTCAAGTGGTCGTAAACTTTCTCGTCCCTTCGCTAGATCAAAAAGGGAACTCTGACAAACCGAAGCCACTTTGATTTTCCATTCCACATGCGCTCTATTGCCCTGAAATAGGCAACTCAATGAAAATTGTGATGTGATCTACGGACGCCCTGCTAATTAGAAACTAGTCTTATAAGGAAGCTATAGTGTCGAGGGCTCAAGTCGCGCAACCCAATACGTGCGCTAATCCAGCGCAGATGGGCTGCGTCGGAGTGGACACATGACGCAGGATTTCTAAGCCACTACACGGATAATTGCTCGAATGGCCTGCCAAATGTCGCCATGACTAGCATCTGTTCAGGGGGTTTAGCATCCCTTCTGCCGCTATTTTCAAGTGTGCTAGCAACTGTTTGTGCACTTTTAGTTCGACTTTAACCCCTTAAACATTCCTGGCTATAGACTACCTGGAATCATTGCGAAAACCAACGTCTATGATTGCAATCAATCAATAGGCTATTGTTTATTGTCTTCAAACTATGCCTTTGTCGTCGTACTCATGCACTCGCACGCCGTGCGAGCATAATTAATTCATTCATTTGCCTAACAATACCCACTAGCACAGTTAGCAGAAACGTCTAAATACACCATTTATAAACGGGATTACAAGTTAGGGCAATTTTTCAGATGCACGATTTAACTTCAAACGCGAATTCGTTGCACACGAAGAGTTATCTTGAGAGCGTGAACCTGTTGCTCCTATTAGCATAGCACCGGCCATTGTGCATTATTCCACATATTCATGGGTAAACACACACCGGGCTTTGTGTCTATTGTTGGTGTAATACTTAGCAGCATCACCCCTCGCGGTAATCCCGTCCTTTCTTATCCATTGTTCCTTTCGCTGAGAGCGGTAAATTTGGTCCTGAGGTCTTGGGAGTGACCTGAGGTCGAACGCACAAAGCGCTCGATTGTGTTTACTACAGAAAAACCGATGTTTAAGCTTCAGAAGCTGTCCAATATCATCTCGACAAGTTTCCTCCTTTGTCTCCTTTATTCATCTCTCACAATGGCAGCATTGTTCTTTGACGCTGTTTAGCTACCGTTTAAGCCGTTACGTGTCTTTATTATATTATTTTATTGCGGGTATCGATTTTGTTCTGGATTTTATAAAGCCGTTTCATCTTAAATTTGAATATTAACGATCATGGGAACGTACCTTGCGTGTCCGAGCGCACGTGATGGCTCCGGCCGAATTTTATTTTGATCTGATTTGGATAAAAAAAGTTGCTACTGTTTACTTGATTGCCTTTTTAAACCATGATAGATATGAGCGCCGATATGCATATAGCCGGCGGCGGCGCGCCGGTCAAAATAGGTCGGCGGCGGCGGCGAATCGGCGGCGTGGCCTTGAAACACCTTCGATTAATGAAAAAAGAATTCAAACCAAAATTTTACCGAAAAAACATGTTTTTGCTGTAAGAAAGTTATGAAATAAATGCATCTTTTATTTTCAAGGATAATTTATTGAATAATATTACGAAAAAAATTGATATCATATAAACTGTGGATATGAGGTATTGCGCGGCATCAGAGGCGGTCTTAATCTTGGCGAGGCTCTGGCCGGAAGATCTTAGCGAGGCCCTTATCTTTTGTGCTAAGTTAAAAATTGCGGTTTGGCTGTATCAGGGCATAGAGAAAAAAATACATAGAGTGTTCACTCCATACATCAGTTTTAGTACCAAAAAGACTATTAGCATCTAGCATCGAGTAGTGGAACTATCAGTACTGCTACTTGACAATAGATGTAGCACCGACCGGAAAGTCTTATGCTGTTGAGATAAGACTTTCCGGTCGGTGCTACATCTATTGTCAAGTAGCAGTACTGATAGTTCCGCTACTCGATGCTAGATGTAGACACTGAAATTAATAGTCTGAACTGATGTATGGAGTGAGCACTCTTGTCTTACTATATTTCTTTATGATCAGGGAAACGTCTTGTCGACAGTCCAAAGAAAATTGAGCTCCGTCATTAACCAATATCGACCCAATAAAACCGATTTATATCAAAAAGTGAGGCCCAACTCCGAGCTCCATGTAACACCGAAGACTTGATTTCGACGCCTCCCAATGCGAGGCCAGAGGAAGAGCTGCAGGTAAGCATACAGCTAAGTTCGAAAGCCAAGTGTAAGCATGGCTGACGGCCGAACGCCTGGAGCGCCGATTGCGGCGCGCTTCAGTGCGAGGCCGAGCTGCTAGAGAGCAGAGCGAGGGTACAGGCCGATAAAGACTGAAGCCATAGTGTTAAAGAGATCTGGAGCTTTCCTGCGGGCGCATTCGTGCGACGCCAAAGGCCGAGCTGCAATGGAGCTAAGATCGGATAAGGCCCAATGCTCAAGCATTTTAAAACAGGCCGAAAGTTGAGCTCCAACCAGGGCCAAAAACTTGCAGGTTCAGATAGCGGTTTAATTCCATGCGAGCGATGCACAGCCAAAGATTGAGCTGTGAGAGAGCAAAGCTTGAAATTTGAACAGTGGCCAAGTTTAATTGAGACCCGATTCCGACGCCTTTCCGTGCGAAGCCAACGGCCGGACGTTTGGACGTGGAAACGCTTAATATCTCAAAATTAACCCAATTTTATACCTTTTAAAGACGTTTAACCATGCTTGCAATGGTTAAATTCGCGGTAAATGATGATGGTTAGCTGGCAAAATTAGTTATGCATTGGATCGGTAATCCAAAGATGTGGGTTCGAGTCTCACGTTAGCCAGAGTTGATCACAGTTAATTTTTTCATTGTGATTGACATATGTCTATTGACTATCGTATATATACAATCTATAAATTGTAATGTGGAATGTCCCACAATAAAAATGGAAGGAAATCAGTATGTTTATTACAAGCATATTGATGTTAAAATTGATATTAAATAATTTCGTTTTCCCAAGACTAGTAGCGCGATTACTAGACAGATAAGTTTGCATTTGCCTTCGATATTTTTGAATTATATTGGGCCTAAAATACCTTTTGAATGGCTATAAACTATTTGAAGTGGCGCCGTTAATGATCTAAACTCGATTAAAAACATATTATCTGATTCTGAAAGTAGTACTAGCTACCAAGGTCACGCCGATGCCACGCTGATAGCGCAGCGTCGGCGGCGGCGGCGCGAAAATTTCGTCGGCGGCGGCGGCGCGCCGGCGCGGCGCTCATATCTAAACCATGATAAAATATGATAGTTGTGTAAGGAAGGGGCTATTCCATAAATATTTTCGCAGTCGTGTCGTGGGCTAAAAATAATAAACCCGCCCCTGCCCGCGGCAGCGCGTTTAATTGCGTGGTCCGGTAGCCGCCACTCTGATTTACGCCACGACAACTGGTTGCATGTGCATACAATATGCAGTATGCACAACCGCATTGCGAAAATTATTTATTTTTTGTTCTGTGTGTTTTTTACCGAGTTTACTTAGTTATCACTAAGTAAACTCGGTAAAAAACCACCAGAACCGTGTTACTATTAACAGACTACCTAATAGGTACCTGAAATACAAGTAAATTACATACACCCATCCATAAAAACTATTATCTTAAGACGCTTCAGAAATTTTCTATCTTACCACGCACATGTTTCCACCATCTTCCTTGAGGCTATCAATTGCTCGACCACTTCACTTGTTTTTTTACAGAGTTTAACCAAGATGGCACTTGTTTTTTATTCCAAGATGGCGTATGTTAGTAGCGATAGTACAAGTGGTTACTAAACCACAATCATCAGTCGCTTGTTGTCGATCTTATGGGTAGGGAATATGGGCTGTTATCGGCTGACCCAGTTACATTAAGTATTTTGTTGTCCTATACCGGCACGTTTGATGCGTAGGCGCTTTGATCCGCCGACTTATTAAGCGTTCATTAAGACCCCTTAATATATTGTAATGCAACACAGCACAGTAGTCGAGATCAATAATACATTATTCGACCTTTTTCGATCGTAATTTGTTTGGTATGGCCGAGTTATAAAAAATGGGCTGGACAAATCATGGGGCTTGGTAAAAAACGTGACTTTTATCAACATTCGATTTATTTTATAGTCATGCATTCTCCAATCATCTTTAATATCTCAGCAGTGGGTCTTTAATGATAACATCATGCACCAGTCATTGTGCGAGTAAGCTAGTTTTTTTATACATACATTAACGCACTATGCAACAATGTGTTTTCTACAGATCGATAATTACCTATACCTTTCCATTGAAACGTCGTTCCCATGTTTATAAAACAATAGCAAACTGGATCAGAACAGAACGCGTGAGGATCGCGCAGTAGCAGTCTTGCGTAAAGGGCACACATGATTGACAGCATTGAATAGAATACTGACTAGCTACCTACTTTATAAATGCGAAGTTCTCATGATAAACTTATTTTACATAGGCACTGTACATTAAGTACGATTTCTAACTATGTATAGTGGTAGAAAAAAAATGGTTCCTTTTGTCAGAAAACGACATCAATTCCAAATCAATGCCGTTGCAAAACTTGCAAATGCAAAATCACCTATATTTCTTGAACAAATGATACGTATTCTCTGCGGTTTTTTTTTTCTAGTAATTTCATGCTAACCAACCACAAAATATTACAAAGAGCAGGGTTTTTTGCGGAAAGCTACAACATTCCGATTTTGCATCCGTACGTCATATTCTTGTGCAAAACCACCCTTGCTACGTTGGGTCCTGTGGCACAAAGTTGCAAGCTAATTCGCTGGTCTATGATAATTGGCTCCCATGCAATTGCCTCGATTCTGGTTTGTGTCGTAATGTTACCTAAGCACCTGCGCGGGCGCACGCAGGGTGAACGAACCGCCCCGGAGGACACACGTCTAGCGTCCATGCACTAACGGAGCAAGTTGCTATGCGTTGACGCGCACTTACTTACTGCATTTTTTTTTCATAGATAAACCATTTATTAGCTTGCCACAATACACACATTGACAGAAAAAAAACAGAAACAATAACAATATCAAACTAAAACCAGGAACAAGATGTATCAATAAATGTGCTGTGTGCGTTGCAGCAAAAGCATTTATTCTTAGGTAAGGAATAAGTTATAGCAGCAACTAAGAACGTAAGACTTTTTATGTTTGCAGAATAGTAAATATGTAATTACTTACTTATACTTACGGTTGATATAGATTTGGGCCCATTGAAAACCTATTACTACTACTCTAACTCATTGATATAGTATAAAGAACTGGATACCCAATCAGCCGCCAAAAATGGCCCCACAAAAGTGATGTCAAAACAGATCATGCATTACTTTTTCGTTTAGTCTTGTTTGAAACGCTCAAATGTGAAGTTGTCAACAATTACGAAATGTGCCGTTAAAATATGTAAAAATAACAATGATAAAACAAGGAAAAAGGATGGAATGTATTTCTTTCGGTAGTTCTTTGGATAGCATTACATAATTTATGTAATCTGGTGGTAATTTTATGGTTTTGAATAAATTAATTTGTTAGTACCAAAGAAGGGATGTTAAGGAACAAAAATCTAATGAGTCGATGTGAGGTCAATATTTTTTTATATTTTTATATGGAATTCATAAGAAATAATATTATGTTTAAATTCAAGATTTCCAAGAAAACCTATGCGACGTGCAAAGTGGACTGCTATTTAATTATAGCAAGAGATAGGGGTGATGCAGTTTTAAACAAGGCAAAACGGCACTTGTGTGTTCGGCCCATTTCCCTGTTTCCGACATATACACCACCAATAAGGGCTTATATCGACTAACTGTAAATGCTAAACCTGTCGGAACACAGTGACAACCACAGGATTTTTTTTATAAAGTATAGGTAGACTAGACTTTATAAAAAAAATCCAATCAGTATCTAAATGTCCCCGTGCACCCGCGCTATGAGTAAATGTAGATCTTAAATACACAGTTATTTAATAAGTAGAATTTATTTAAAGGAAATTAGTATTTAAAGACGTATACTTACGAATTAAAAATTTAATTTGTTTGAATTTGAACCACGAATTAATTTTATTTGAGCTCCCGATTAAATTAAATTTGTTTTATTTATTACTTCAATTGGTTTTCCTGTACAGTAATACATATTAAAGTGTACCAAAGTGACTCCATTCGTTCATTATTCTCGTTTGACGTTGTTTGACGTAAATACGTTACGTTTAGTGCCATCGGACTAAATTTTTTAACAGTGTTGGTACTTATGTTTGCAAATTTGACACTTAATGCTTACGACATTAAGCTCTTTTCTGTACGAAACATTTATCTTGACTCAAAATTTACGTAAGCGTTTTTATCATCAATGCAAATGGTGCGAAACGTCATTGGGATCCACATTTCTTGACGTTTTTGTTCTGCTTTGTGTGTCTATTTCTTTTATATTAAGTCAGTGCTCTAACTAACTAAAAATACTCAAGTTCTGTTATCCAATTTCAGAAAAAACGCAGCTAACACACTGTAGACAAAGATCTGATGCAATCAACCAATGTAGGTACCAGGGATGTTGCGGATGCCGATTTTTTGACAT
Organism: Cydia amplana; assembly: GCF_948474715.1. Taxonomy (NCBI): domain Eukaryota; kingdom Metazoa; phylum Arthropoda; class Insecta; order Lepidoptera; family Tortricidae; genus Cydia; species Cydia amplana. Next base: position 12,077,244 of record NC_086083.1, read on the forward strand.
CCGCGGATGCGGATGCGGATGCGGATTTTTAAAGGCTCACATCCGCGGATGCGGATGCGGATGCGGATGTCAAGATTAGGTACTTAGAAAACGTCAAATATTAAATTTTTAGTTTTTTTATTTATTTAAAAAAAACGAAACGTTTAGTATTTGAACAAGAATATAGGTGCGTTATATAAACAGAATAGAATAGAATAGAATAGAGTGAATAGAGAGGAGTCTGTGCGGAAAGAGAAGAGTCGCGGAATGTATGGGGCCCAATACATTCCACGACTCTTCTCTTTCCGAACAGACTACTATCAGAGAGAAAAATACATAGATTTCTCACTCCATACATCAGTTTTAGTACCAAAAAGACTATTAGCATCTAGCATCGAGTAGCGGAACTCTCAGTACTGCTACTTGATAATAGATGTAGCACCGACCGGAAAGTCTTATGCTGTTGAGATAAGTAAGACTTTCCGGTCGGTGCTACATGTATTGTCAAGTAGCAGTACTGATAGTTCCGCTACTCGATGCTAGATGTAGACACTGAAATTAATAGTCTAACTGATGTATGGAGTGAGCACTCTTGTCGCCGCCGCTAAGACGTTCCTGTACCTACGACGTTCGACATCCGCATCCGCATAAGCTCCGCATCGATTTTATGCGGATGCGGATGCGGATGCGGATGTTGAAAATAATGCGGAAGTTCCGCGGTTGCGGATGCGGATGCGGATGTTCGCAACATCCCTGGTAGGTACGAGTAAAAAACTTAAATGCATCACGATACAAATTGGTATTATTATGCGTGTAGAACAAGTGAAGCAAGTCGTTTTTGTAGTTAATCAAAAGCTGATAGCCTAGTTTTCTTTGTTAACAATTTGGTTAAACTATTTTGCAAAGTTTTTGTGTTAAAGTGTGACAACGGCTTAAATTGAGCTCGATTTTAGCGGCTGTGTCTAATTTGCAATCGTCGAATAAAATGACCCACATTTTTAACCTACAGTTTCAGGCAATATTTCTTTTGTTTAAAATTTCGCGTGAAATTCACGATAATTTTGGCATTTCTACTTCCATAAAAATTGAAAGAGTATAAAGTATAATGCATTGAGGTCACGTGAATAATTTCAAGATGGGCGCGGTTCGTTGCCCTCCGTGCACTCCGGCGCATCGAGATTCTAAATCTTATTTTTATCTCTCTTTACTTTGTCTTAATGATCGTAAATGACTTTCATGAGTTTTGAAAAAAAATGATGAATTTCATCAGTACGTGGAACACGAAAATAACATTTTGTAAGATTATACTGGCAAGTAATCCAAGCACGATTTCCTATTAGAAAACCGAGGGAAAAAATATTTGAACGCTGTAAAAACCGTACACAAAGATTCCTTTTACGACTTTCTCGGTGTATGGATATTTCATTACGATACTTTGTCAAGCTATGGATACCATGAGTTGCGCGAGTGTGTCAATCGACATGCAACAATGGTTACTTTCACAGTACTTAGTCTCCATAGACCATACACGACCCGGCATTTTACGTAACGGTGTTTTGATCATGATAGCAGTTTAATTACGATAGATTTTTTATTGCGGTAGAATCTTTTGATCTATCAAATGAGAGTACCAATTCCATTAAGAATAACATCGGTCTTGACTGGATGACTGGTGTGTACGATTATATGCACCAGCCCAAATCAAAAGTCATATTGTATTTTTATTTTGAATTTATAATTTAGATTAAATCGTATTGGAAAATATATTACAGTTATCCAACAAACTGCACATATTTCCTATTTCCAGCGCGAAACGTTTGTCGCGTCGTGTGATGTGTAAATATAAATACATATATTTACCCATGCACACTATTGACATCGACGCTCTACTGTTGACTCGGGCCGTTTTCACACAGCTCCCACCTCAAACTGCCACTTTTTGCTTACGAACACTAATTACAAATTTAAATACCTAGGTAAAATAGATCCCAGAATTCTTAAAGCACTAATCATTGCGGTAAATAACATTTAACCCAAAATCACACTGAAATCATCATGTTACAGTACAAAAACTCGGTCCTAATTCAAAAGATAAATTCAATACTCTCAACGCTGTATAACGTTCAATTTGGACATCCTGTTTAGAAGATTAGATCACTGTAATAGCGGTGTGCACGCGAACAATTTAGTCTAGACCTCTCAGTTGGCTGGTTTAGAGCTGAGCTGTAATTTGAGTTTGGAACCTGTAATTTCGTAAGTCCAGTAACAGATTTCAGCTAATAGGTGCCCGAATTTCGGTAAACAAAGGAATACATTCAAGGGAACGTGGAAAAGCAGCTATTAATCATAATCGTATTATACAATTAAATTCTGGAAGCGCCGACTGACTCACCAGTGAGTAACTGACGCTATTTCCTGCCTCGACCGTGACGCCATCAGTGAAAACAATCCGATATTATTTACAAAACTGTCGTCGAAGGGACCTGAAGAGTCCTCGAGCCATAAATAATCCGACATCGACCGCAATTTAAACGATATCAGATAATATTTAACAAATGTTAAGGGCGGGATATAATGGCCGCTACCTGGGTGCGTGTCACTTATTTGTTTAGGCTGTCAAGTCTCAAAACCAGTAGCCGAGAGCCCAAACAACTATACACATGCGCTGTACGGGCTATACGCCGCGCCGTGCGCGGGATCAGTTTTTGTTGCTCTTTTTATCTTGGAGCTGCGCTAGGACCCTAGGGTTGCGCCTGTTCTAGAGTCACAAGCACGGATCACAATGCATATCCGCTAACGCGCCGTGGTCACGGACTCGCCTTTCACTCGACCTAGATATTTGGGAACTGGTTCGCAATTACAATGCGCCTCGCCGTTGCGTTATTACTGCCCATTTCCCGTTTAAAGAAATGCAGCTGCATTGGCCTACGGCAGCCCTATCGTGGATAAAATAAAAAAGCTGAGCGCTAGGGCCGAGGCAACCTGTTTGGCCGGCGTGGGCGCCTGACAAATCCGCGCCCGTCCCGGCCTCGACGAATATATTCACTAACTATACCAGTTAGATGATGCTGCGACGCGTCCTATCTTGTTTAGACTTGTTTAGAACGTTTTAAGATATTTTAAAGGGCGAAATCGCTATTTATTTCAACAACGCTCCAAACCTGCAACTGCCATTGATTTACATAGCATGGTTCCAGTTCGAGATAGGAAAACGCTAATTATAATAATTACGAGCTTAAAAACAGATCTTCATCCTTTGATTGCAGAATTAATAGAACACTTATTTATTATGCTGCAAATAATCCCAAAATTCTAATGCGTCTAGCGTAGGCAGTGGGCACGTCTATCGTTCCGGCTGAATCACGTAGTGCTACGATATCAAACCGTGCGTTTACGCACTCATTCAATCCGCTTTATCAAACGTATTCAGCCGCGGCTGAAGCGAGTAGTAATCAAGCTAAAAAAACATTATCAGTTATAATTATAAACGCTCGCATTCGCCTACTCACGTGTATTGACTATGCTTTTTTTTTTACCCGACGCATGCTGAAACACCTTCGGCTCAACTATGCATAACCAATAGGACCTTGCGTTCATTATGCATCGACGTCTATTCACGCCTAGTAGCTTAACAACAGCCTGAAACCAGTGGTTCCGATTTTAATGCGTAGTTCTTAATAGCTAGGTCTGAACCTCACAAGTCAGGTGCACACATCTTGGCCCCGGGCCGGTTGATATGGAGCCGGCACCCCCTTTCCCGGGAGTAACGTGCCCTGAGGCCTTTCCCACGGACCCGGGGCAACTTTGGTAATACACCGCACGATATCTTTTGTGGCACGCTCTCCAATTTCCGTAAACGCAACAGTTTACCTTTTGAAAGCATTCCAGGCATTTCACCTTAGCTTCTTCTGTGTTTTCATAATTTTACTTCAATAAAAACGGCGGCATGCGCCCAAAGTTACAATGGGTTACTTTCCAGTGTTAACGATTTACATTTGACGACACTTGGAAAGCGTAAACAATGCGTTTATTGTCCGCCCAACACGAGATTATCTATTCACATGGCGTTGTTTCCTGCACTAGACGCAGCGGCGGATCAAAGCTAACAAGCCTTCAACACACTTTTGACGTTACTTCGATTTTTTTTTTCAAAATCACGCTATTGAATTTAATTTTTAACAGTGTAGACATCCTCCAACAAGTTTCTACTTTTTAAAATTGCAAATGGAAATCTCAGTTGAGGAACCTATCTTGTTATAAAAGACAATAGGGAAGTAATCACAAGAACGTTGAAGCGCATGAATGCAAGATGAAAGTGGCGAGCGGTTGAAGAGAAAGGCAAAGCGTTGTGCACGCAGAACCTACTACAGCCACTACAGGCAGCGTCTATTAAAATACTTGAGTTATTTTGTCGAGGGACAGTGATAAAATAATGTACATTGTATTGTAGTATTCTCCAAGCATCAAGCATTCAGCTTGTGTCAGATGACGGATGCAGCGAGCATCAGGCGGCCTTCGGACGTGGTCTGCATTCAGTGCATCGTTTAAAATTCATAGTCCTATTGTACTTCTTATTCTTACGATGTTAAAATTCTACACCCTGGCGTCAAAGCCAGCCGTAAAGTATTTTTGAGTATAAACAAGAACCAATACTGTGAGTGTGAAGCTCTTTAGGTGTCCGGGGGCGCGCTCGCGCAGATATTTAGGTCGACAGAAATAACCGCGCCTCTGCGCAACTAACTCGCTTCGCCGTATTCAAATAACATGTTCTGTCTGTGAAAACAATCGACTGTAGAGCCATTTGGTTAGAGTTAAGCACACAAATTCGACTCCTGTCTCACTAACCTATTAAACTTAGTGCTGATAACGCATAATTTTAATTTCCGTATCAAATACAAATCTAAGTACGTTGTTTACAACTTTACGTTTGAAAATGTTATCGAAATGGAAACTTGTGCGCATTATCCGCTCGCCTGATAACGCGTGATAAACCGGCAATGATGAAACATGAATCAAATAGCGTAACTAATGCGCTCGCAACCTTCAACAACACATTATTTCGCCGTTATTGGTACACGTTGTTGACGACACGATTACTGATTTCCTAATTCAAACGTTAAACGTTCGAACACGCGTATTGGTTGCCGAGCCGGAGTTATACACTCCTCGTCCAAATATCAAATCCTATCTAATAATACAAGCAGCCAAAGCACTTGTCACTCGTCATAGAGGGTTATCAATGTGTGAGTTGTTTGCTCGAAGACCACGCGCGTCTTCAAGGTCAATTTGTTTACGCTAACGTCCTACACCCTCGCGTCGGCTAACCGACCGAATAGCGTTCACCGCTGGACCAAATACGTAACACTGTGCCGAAATGCTCCGGAAATCGGTCAATTAATTTGCGAGAAAATGGCGCGAAACGCTCCATTGAGCATTTGGCGGGAAACTCATTGCGCAACGTCGTGAAAGTATTTTCTCCGAGCGCAACTCCTGAGCATAGTATTCTATTTGTAGCACGAGGTTGAATATCATAGAGAAAACATGTTATTAAAATTAGAAAGAAAGTAAATTACTTACTACTTGTTCTTATATTTTCCAAAAAGGCATGTTTACATGCTAGTTGTTTAGGAAAAGGATTGGTTATGGTCACCTTTCCACTACAAGGGAGGCTGTATTTCAGTACGGTTAGTTAATTCCAAATTAGGTTAGTATTTCGGCGATGGCCTGGTGGAGCCACGTGGTGTGTTGTTATGTTGATTTGGCGGGAAGTCCTCCGCAGACCTGTCGGCCTTGGCGTGACGTCAGTGGCTCCCGACTGCACCAACCGCCGCGTCTACTTTTTATACAGTATTCTTATTATTAACGCTTGATAAAACGTGTGCCGATTATTTAGCAGCTCGTTTCCCGCCAAAAAGCCTTTAACGGGTTGACATGTGAAAAAATAAAAGGCTCTGTTTTTCACATAGTTGACATGGCGTTGTCAGAGGTTATTTGGTGTGTCACGTTGTTTTAACTGTTCAAGGTTTTTTTTTTCTAAATAACCGCCTTTACATCAATATGGTACTTACGTAACGCTTACACGTGTATGGTCTGGTTCCCGCTGTTATTATCGCTGGTTTCGCTTCAGTTTTAAATTTTCGTGTAGTTGTCCGACCAAAACGCCAAAACTGCAAAGTAAAGTTGCATATAAAATAAATGATTAATTAATCATTTATTTTATATGCATCTTGGCTCGCTTATACACTTGAGCCTATGCAAGCACTGAGATTCTTATCTTCTCTCCATGTTAGATTGTCATAAGATACGCTTGTCTGAGCGTCTTGCAGCGTATTGGCAAAACACACGACCTTGCTTCTCATTGGACGCGTTTTGTTGCTAAGGTGTTTTTTGTTTGGCCACAGTTGAAACTCCACCATGCCTCGCGTGTCTCATCGGCAACGCTTCGGGATATTCGAGAGCCGTTTATATTTCGAAGTTTATGTTACGGGTTGATAACGTAAAAAATAACAATAATTTATAAATTCAACTTTAGTTGGTATACTTGGTATATCGTTATAAATTTACCGTTTCTATTAAAATTTTACGATTGCTTTTTGTTTCCAAAAAGGGAATTCTTAATTCGAAATAACCCTTTAGGAACTAAGACGCATTTCCTTCTCACACCAGTAACTCCCAGACCTCCATTATAATACAGATTAAACAGTAGTAAAAAGGCCATAAACTTTTATGGCTAATAGGCCATATTTTTCCAAAATTAGAAATAGTCACAAAGGGTGTCGCCGCTAAAGGATTATCGGAGAATAGATTCCGGTGCATAATGCTAGTTTTTACTGCCCCTTATGGATAGAGTCGTAAAAATGTCAAATGTTTGTAAGTTGTAAGGTCCGCAGGTTTTACGAGTCTTTCTTTTTCGGCCCCATAAAGTTCCGTCAGCAGTTTAACGACTAATTTCATGCAAGAAGTAAGTCCGCGACGAATGTTAACAAGCGTCATAAAACTTGCGCTTTATGCGATCGACATTTGCTGGTCCAGTTTGCTTGCGGAATTATTCGAGAAGCGATCATGCGCAACCAATTGCAAGCAGGATTAATTTTTTTGTATATTAGTAAAAATATATTTCCAATATTCAAATACACAATAATTAACGTAAACTTTCTCTTATTTCCAGACTTCCTGAAGCCGCGCAAGCGATTATCGGCGGCCAGCAAGAAGTCGCCGCACGCGCACAAGGAGTGCGGGCACGGCGCGCACATCCGCCCGCCGAAGGTGGCCCGCCTCAGCCAGACCCACAAGCGCCCCAGCTAGGCTTCCACACACACACTACACCCCTAGGCTGCACCTCAAACTAGGCAGCTTTCCTATTCCAATCATGTCTTTGAAATTCAATTCTGCGCGGCAGTCCAAGTCTAACTTTTATTTTTATTTATTGATGTCGGTTCGCATTGTGGAGAACAATATAATAATGTTAAGTAATTTGTAAGATAGTTTCAGACATTATGTATATGATTTAACGTAGGCAACACATTAATATATACTATGCTGTCCCTAGACACTGTCATTTAGCATCACAAATAATATTTTGCTCAATGCATGCCTGTCACGGAGCGACGATCAGCGATGAGCTCGTTAACAATAATGTTACATGTCATGGGCAATGTTTATTATGTGACAATTTAATTGTAAGTTTATTATGATCTCTTTGACAAGTAAATTAAGTTATATTAGAATTAGAGGTAGGCTACGATAAGGTTTTCCGGATAACGTTAAGGTTTTGTCGTGTCACGTGTCTTATCGATCCCTGCAGGTCACAACAACGTAGATTAATGACTTGAAAATGCTAAGAAGCTTCGACAGAAATAAAATTTCCATCCATTAGCCTCTGAGCATATTCGACCCATTAATACATTTCTAAAAGAGAACCTTTACTTTGTCTTTCCCTCCGCCTCTGAAATTGTGGAAGAGACGCAGGAAATGTCCTCTTTTGTTTGCATTAAAGTGTCTCATAGCAGCCAGCACAGTAATTAAGCAATAGTTGATATAGTCGAAATACAAATACTCAATGTGAAACAGTTTTGTTACCTTAATGTAACAGAATAAGACTTATATTGCCAATTTTAATTATTTACTGCGTTCAGCACTGTTTGAGTATTTGTGTTTGTTGGAACGCATTGTACTCCTATTTTGCATCCTTAGTCGGTATATTTGTTTTGTTGTTGTATTTTAATGGATTATATCTTTTATAATTATAGATATTGATGATTGTTTTTTTATGATATTGGATATAAAGGTTTAGTTCCGTTTCACGCCGGCCGGGGCCGGCGCGTCCATTGCCCGCTGACCGCACCAGGCCGCGGCTCTTTATAAAAGTACAAATTATTTCTCGTTAATTTTAGGTCGAGGAGCCGCGGCTGTCTCTAAACTATACAAAAGACAGACAGACGATTGCCATTTTATTTCGTGTCTCATTCGAAATTTTAAATAAATACTTAAGATTCGAAAACATCTTTAATGAATGTTGAATACATAATGTATTAGGGAGTAGTTTTGGCGGCATGACGGCAGCAGCCGTGCCATCTTCACTGCATTTTAGCCAAAGCTTGTGTTCGACACAGTCTGACTAACATTGAAATGAAATTTATAATGAACTTTTGAATTATTGACAAAGTTGAGAACACTCCTTAAATTATTTTTAGAATGCTGCTCGTAAGCATGTTTTTAAGAAGACTTCGAAAATTAGGTGTTCGTTAACTTTATGACTTGTTTATAGACTATTTCGATTTTGTTCTAAAATTTATGAATTGTCTACGCGTGGTCCTGCGCACAGACGCTTCTGCCAACAGCCATGCGTGTGAACGGTCGATGTCCGGAGATTCATCTCGGGACTAGAGCTGCTCGCACTATGGGTTGGAATTGGAGAGCTTCCGTCCACAGGATTACGCTGAAATGTTTGCTAATTATAGTTTTGTTGTTGGATATCTATTTGGATGTTGTTATGTGCCAAGAAGCGCCGGACATAGCGGCCTCCGAACGATCCCTCGCTCTCGCGGTGCCGATCTATTCGCTATCGAATTAATCGAGTCCTACCCCTCGATGTCATAATTTTAATTTAATTTTCTCTTTAACACCTGTGATGTATTAAATATGATCTCAGAACATAATTTTACTTTATGCCATTGTCATATTTAATATTTTTTGTTTAAAATAGTGTAAGTTACTGCAGTGGATGTAAATCCGATGGTAACTGCATAAAACGTATCCCTGGCGAGCCTTGTAAGAACTTGAGAAACAATTTAATACATCAAAATGTTTTTATTCGAATGTTGGAACTGGGGGGGCTACTGAGAAGGGCGGATATCGCTAGCGGCGTCGCCATTGTTCAATCAGTTAAAAAAACAAGCAATAACAGAAATACCCTCAATGTAGTAGAATCCTTCGAAAGAACCTCGGTTCTGCTAATACCATGGCGACGCCTCTATCCCATATCTGTAGGTAGGAGTCAGTAGCCCGCCCATGAGTCTGTACGATAATGTAAATATCGACTGATGTTAACGTAAGTAGGGAGGGCAGAGACCGACCCGCGCACTGTACATATGTGCACTCACTTGTATTTATTGAGGCGGGCTGTGTGTTTTGTAAGGGATACACAAAAAAATAATTGTATGTATAATATAATATAATACTGTATCATGAAGCTGCAGAGGCAATAAGTGTTAGTCCGTGCCAAATATAGCTCATTGTGTAAATCAGAGTTTAATACTCCGGGAACAATGTAAATTACGAGAGTGGTCTTTACTATCACGAGCCGAGCAATATATATGTTGTAAACATTCGGTCAACACTATATAAATAATGTGTAATAGTTTATGTATGAGCTCCATTTTATTATTGTCTAATGTATAATACTTAAATTTAGTTAAAAGAAAGCTTATTTGATTCAGTAAATTTGTTGTTTTATTCCTCTTATTATCCCATAGTTTTATCAGACTGAGCACTTCTATTCTAATAATCTTACCGACGACAATAAATTTCGTGGTTTGAGTTTGCCTAATGTGGTTGCGTGACTTTCGTTACCAAAAGAAAACATTAATGTTTCGGTAAATTATTCTAATAACAAACCACGAAGTGTATTGGTTTGGTATCATATGGGCAAATTGCCATAGTAACAACATTGTCCAGTTAGCATTAAATAAGCTCTCCCAAAGGGAACTGTCAAATTCCTGGGAAAATGGAATTTTAACGAACGTATCGTTAAAACAGAACTCTAATATGTGAAAGCTGGGTCAACATTGAAGGACAAGGATCTTTAGAAATGAAAGAGTTAGTTGGATGCTCGTATGAAAATGTTTACTGATATCACAATCAAGTCTACACAACTACCCATTACCCATCGATCGTGTACACTGCGGTTATGGGTGATACAATACAGAGATACACGTTATCTATAAATATACCCCTGTTGGTAAACGGTACAAGTCATAAATGAACCAAAATGGATAAAAATTACCCTCGTAAAGATGATCTTGCATGGCAATATAAGGAGAAAAATCTTACATTGGCAACACTGACAATCCCAAAAGTTTGGCGTCAAGGGTTGCCAATTTGTTATTTAAAATTTGACCTTTTTCATATTTAGAATTTTAAAGACTTGTACCTCTTTATCACGGTGGTACTACACCCAAGCGCAGCACTGGCGCTTTAAACTACAAGGTACCGATTCTTATACATCTATTGGTACGTATAAATAGCCCAATGAAACGGTGACTATAATTTCTCGATTAAATGGAAAGGTCCTTCTGTGTGCTGTAACAATTTAAAAATATCTAAACTAGTGTTAGACGGAGCTACGTGTCCAATACGTGGAAAAAGTTAAATTCAGGTAGAAACATTCAGTTAGTTTAAATATTATTCCTAAAAGTACTGGAGGGCAATTTCTACGTGATTCAATTCAACGTTTTATAAAGCTCTTTAATTTATAATTATTAAGATTATTATAAAAACCAACTATGATATGAAATGACAGTAATCTGGCAGCACATCAGATTTCACTGTCAGTGTTGCCAGCTACTGTTGTTGCTCTAATGATGGGGGGAAAAATAGGTGATACCTGCCTAAATGAAAATAAGTTCTAATCTTTTTTAATAACTCCAGCCATTACTTTTGGAAATAATATTAAAGATATACTTAATTGATTAACGAAATACATGCTAGTCAGTACAACATTAGTGACAAAGAGTAGCAGTAGTAAGGTTAAAACGAGGGTCGATATCATATCGTAGCCAATTTTAAAAATATGAATAATTTTGATTAAAACTTTACTATACGACCTCGACGTAGCATTATTTAGTTTTATATGAAAACGCCGATAATTTGAAAGCACAGTTATCTATTTAGGTATATTTTCCGCAATGCTACATCGGTGGCCGTTTTTTATACGATTAACATTAAAGCAACAGTTATAATCGAAAAGAGGAGTTATTGTCTCAAAACATTACAAGTTGGGTAGAGGGCCAGAGCCACAAATACATTGATATCGGAACGCCTCTGCCTCTAGTAATTAATAATATGCACTCATACAGTAACTAAGTATTTAACTATTTACATTTATAGAATATTACACTTAGGCACATCAATTGTTATAAAATTACGATTTAATTCGAAAACGTGATCCTGTCACCGATATTTAGCTATGCTACCACGAATCTAATATAATAAGTGATTATCTCAATACATATTGCGCTCACACTTACTTGTCTTATTCCATAAGAAAAAAAAAAACAAATTTAAAATTTCCAAAAAAGAAATTACCTAGGTAACAACTGCGCAACTAAGTTTAAAACTTACCAATTAGTTGATGTTGCCATGCTAAATAAATGAGACAAGTAATATGAACGCACTTAAAGGTTAGGTAGTCTTTCAATGCTCAAAAAATGTGAAAATCGTAAAATAACTTGTAACCGCTACTTTATATATTACAACATTTATTAACGTTTGAAATATGTAGGTACTTAGAAACGATTTGTATTGAAACATCATTCTCTGGGAGTCCGAGAAGTGTCCGAATCGAACAAGAGACTCCAAGATCTATGCATTGCTCCAACCACAAGTGGTTCTGGATATAATTTTCCGTGCCTGTGATTTAATTATAAAGCTTACCAAACATTTTAATATAAATTTACACTAGAAAATCGTATAAAAGCACGATAAGAAATTAGAGGAGCACTTATTGAAATTGGAGGACAGGTGATTTTTCGGAAAGAGCCCATACATTTAGCTCGGAGTTCCTTTTCCGATGAAAACCTCTGGCACAAAGGCTCACCACTGACTTGAATCACCAGCAGTGGTTCATTTCAGTGTTGAAATCGCGCCAGAAGTCGGCAATAAGCGTGACGCGGGGGGCGCGTTAAATTTGTACTTTCATTTCATGTCCCCCGGTAACCGGTGCTATACTAAACCGTATCATAACATTATAATATTTGTGTTTGAAGATATATTTAAATCACTTGCTAACTTGGTCATACTTCTACGTTATTTGGGACTATATTCTAGCATAAATAGGTAGGTATGTCGTACGGCTGACACCGGCTACACTGAAACACTGATTACTAGAAGTGTCGCGGGGGTCCATCCTGAACGTCTACACTCCAGCTCAATATGAAGATACCTGTATCAAGGGTATACAAATGATATACTTAAAGTTAATATACTAAAGTTTTGGAAGTTCCGAAATGGACCCCCGGCCGTTAAAGTAGTAGAGTAATAAAGACAGCAAATCTCGATTAACTTTGGACATCGAAATCACATTGTATGTAAAATAAATTTATTATCTATTTAAGAAATCTAGAAATTGGTGCCATCTAAATTTGTTTGTTGAGGGCACGATCGCGCGAGCGACTAGCAAGACACATTCTTAAAATTTTGAGACGTAGAATTCATTTTTTGATACTAAAAGATTAATTTACTAGTTTAGTTAGCCTTACCTTAAAAAATGTTTGTCATTTCATTTCTCATTTCAATTAAACCTATCCAATTTGGCCTATTAAATTACAAAGGTAGGTACCTATAATCGAAGCGTGTGCTCGTGGGCTATAGTCGTCCGCGCGTTCGCGAGCAAGTATCCTACGCGGAACACTACTACACCCATAGCTTATACAAATCTTGGATAAAGACCCTAACAAGCTGCCTACCACTAGTTTATCCCTTCATAAAAAAGCCTCCTCACTGCTGATAACTGCCGGGAATTCATTTGTAAGGCGACAGTTCGCAGCAGAAATGAGACCGAACTGTAAAACTACAAACGGCCCTACCCCACTCTATAAGCTCTAGATAATTATAAAATTATTGTAGACATCTATATTTTAATAAGTCGGTTTGGTGTCGAAGTATGCGATTATAGAATGAATATTACGTTACGTCGAACATTAAAAGCAGTCCAGCGCAGCGTTCGCCGCGTATAAGAATGGACGGCAAAACATTAGCGAGAGCGTTCCACATACTACGTACAAATATATTAACATCGACAGTTTAAAGCTGGGCGATATTCATGGTACAGATTGGTACATCTTCCACCTACAATTGACGTCACTGTATGCGCTGACACCTTTAAATCACTTTGATAAGTTTGTTAAAACTGAACACGGCCGGACGACCGAGTTTTTAATGCTGCGAAACGAAACCGACGCACTGGACTGCAGCCATCTAAAACTTTACAAACTAACCTACAGACAAAATCACATTTACTTTAGATAGTGTAAAAATAATGTTTATAAACATTGGCCTATAAGTTAATCATAGAATTCATTGTACTTCAACTAGTTGAAAAGCTTATTATTATTATCACACACATTAGGTAGATATCGAATCGTACAAATGCTAAAATAGAGCCTAGTAGCAGCACTAGAGCACTAGCTAGAATATAACGTGCGACTCAGACTTCTGTATTACCAGGGAGACCTTAGAATAAGTTCCAGTATAGAGTTGTTCCCACCACCCTTCGAGAGGAGTTGCCTGCTCGCGCGCTCAGGCGCCGTGGACTAACAACGTTACGTACAAATTCAACTATCCTAACCATTATATGAAAGATCGTCAAAAGTGCGCACATTGAGACATTAAAGACCGTTTAAAATTGCAAAAACCTTATTCGAACAACGCATTTCATAGGTCTTTAAGCGTTCAGTTTACTTAAGTAATACATTGTAATTTATTTAAAACGTGCAATAAACGTTCGGATAGAAAGTTGCGGTATTATGTAATGGCATGTCATCACGTAATGAGGTCGTCAGTCGGTGGAGACGAACATTTAAAGTTAACGAACTACACGAAGTTGCAGCTAAGAGTACGCTACCATACCTCTCACGCCCACTCATTACGTTTACCACAGATTATAATTTAATATAATACTTCCACTACGCTAGGGGTTGTCTACCACAATAAATTATACATCTATCTTTTAATTTCTTTCGTTGTGGTACTAATTTGTAAATCGCAAAAGAAATTATTTTAAAATGTCATTAATTTGAGGTAATACTTTATCCTCAAATGATATGAGTCATACGATACTATGCAGTTATATTTCAGATTAATATAAATACTATTTTATTAAATATACAAAAAATACTAGGGTGGACTTTGCCGACATATTCACTCAAGTATATGTATATGAAGAAATGCCAACATTCAGGTCTAATACACATAATGAGAAAGGTACGAGTATTATGGTTTAAAACTAATAAACAATTACACAATCACCAAATAATTCGACAAAAGGAAACTTAGTTAAACCATTCTACGGTTTCAAAATAGGCACTATATCTAGCCATTTATTTGGAACACTAGGCAACTATGAACCCTAGATATTAAAGGACCTATAACCATTGATATAATATGGACACTAATAAGGGGCGAACTAAAGTATTCTAACCGGCAAATAATAAGAATGATTATTGTCTGACACTGGGTTATTGTCGAGACAGCAGCTCTTTGGCGTCGCCCGCCATTCTATTGACTATAGTAAGCCATGCTGCGACACGCCACTAGCTACGAGGCCGGAAGGTTTCTGCGGAACCTATACAATACAAGGTAGTGCTACTTGCTTGTTCGTTCGGCTAGCCATTTCACAAACGAGCGACAAATGTGTATGAAATCATAGAGAAAAAAATACATAGAGTGCTCACTCCATACATCAGTTTTAGTACCAAAAAGACTATTAGCATCTAGCATCGAGTAGCGGAACTATCAGTACTGCTACTTGACAATTAGATGTAGCACTGGCCGGAAAGTCTTATGCTGTTGAGATAAGACTTTCCGGTTGGTGCTACATCTATTGTCAAGTAGCAGTACTGATTGTTCCGCTACTCGATGCTAGATGTAGACACTGAAATTAATAGTCTGAACTGATGTATAGAGTGAGCACTCTTGTCTTACTTATTTCTCTATGATGAAATACACGAAGCCCGGGGTTGTACTGTTGTTTTATTGGCCACGTGGAACATTGTCAGTCTCGTTTGTGAAACAGCCGGTTACAAGTGGTGTAGTGGTGTGTGACGTCACAGCACGAGCTAATACGAATAAACTAGTTGCGAATGCGCACACGGGCCGGCGGACCGTCCCGGACAAGGACGCAACGGAAAGGACCGGGAGCGGGACAAAATAAAAATAAAATAAAAAGGGATATCTGGATGTTTATTTACATTTGCTCTATAATAACTATGTGATTATTGAAGATAAAATTAAGCAACATCAGTACTGATTCCCTGATTTCCCATTATCGAATTCAAAACATGTTAAAACATTTCAACTCGTGTTGAACAAGCCCCTAACGCTAAATTAAAACGTAAAAATACCCATAATTGTACAGAGTTAGCTCTCGGCTCGTACCCTGAGGTACTCACAGTTGTTATATGAAATTATTAAAATCAAACGTAAT
Organism: Cydia amplana; assembly: GCF_948474715.1. Lineage (NCBI taxonomy): Eukaryota > Metazoa > Arthropoda > Insecta > Lepidoptera > Tortricidae > Cydia > Cydia amplana. The sequence continues at coordinate 12,093,145 of NC_086083.1, forward strand.
CCTAGGATACAGTTTCACCGCTAACGCTACACGAGGCGATCACAGAGGAGATGCCGCGGCGGACGCGCGGCACGCACGGCACGCACGGCGCGCACGGCACGCACATCACGCTCGGCACGCACGAGCCGCCGCGGCAGTGCAACCAAAACTTACGACATACAAAAATAATATAATCAAACATAAGACCATAATCAACCCACACTAGTGTGTTTGTACATTGTAATAAGTCGAATAGGATAATAAATTATTGTCAAAATAATTATACCAAACGGAGCATAATCCATGCACTAAAATACAGGCGTTATGATGAAACCATACTACGACTAAATATACATATACACGGGGCATGACCTCATCCAGATGCTTAGCAAATATGGAATTTTATACACAATTTTTTTTATTGCAACAACCCAAAATTTACAATAATCAGTTTGCAACGAACTAATATAATAATGAGTTAAATCACAGAACCTCAATGGACAGTACACGCTGTTGCTATGCCGCGTCAGATGCGCCCCATATACGAACTAAATAAGTCAAGTTAATAAGACTACATCCAATTTGTATGATCTAGTTACAAACTTTATGTTAACATTCCATCAGTTAAAATACTTATAAAATAAACCCCAAAACTCCGATATAAAGACTTAGTATAAATCAAAAGAATGTGAGGCAAATGAGCGTGCGCAGAACGCGGGTCGCGGGTAAATAACATATGTATTGAATATAATTATTATAACGTGCACGCTGCACGCGGGCACAGTACACTAAGAACAGTAGTGAATCTAAGGCCGCTCGGCAAGTTATTTACCTACTCTTGCGTTGGCGCTTAGGGTTGTCACTTTTATTTTTAGATAAATATTATTTGCGTATTATGAGTAGCACTAGGTTTCTATTTATATAATATAATGAAATGTTTTCTCAATTCATAAATCAGGTATAAATTAAGCCCGGTAAAAGCAGACAAATGCGAGCGTACTCGAATGCGCGCGATCTCAGTCGCGGTACGGCCCACACTGCCGCCACCGTATTCCCCCGTAAATTATGCGAATGTGTGCGTGGCAGCGCGTGCGTACACGGCGCCCGGCGCGCACGCACACATTCAAGCCGGCAGCGGCACATTTCTATGAAGATTCACTACTGTTCTTGTACTGTGACGCGGGTGCATGAACAGAGATCATTGACTACGCCTCCGCGGGACACTCGCCTGCTACCGCTACGGCACCCGGCGTGCGAACCTATCCACGTCCACTCACATAACGTAAGCATAACCACAGAATAAATAATAGTACTAAATACAGAAGACTCACTCTAACAAAACGCGTCTGTTACGATCAGCACAGATATGGCCGCTAGGTGGCGACAGCGCCACGCGCGGCTTATGGCTTTCCCCAAAATTGGGGCCGAACGGATGTACTTTTAGCTACCTGTAGCAAAGCGACGAAATCGCGGAGTGAGACACGCCTGGCATAACGTAGTTACGCCTACAGTGTCATTCTATGGAACTTGCTAACTATGTAAACAAACCGCCATATTAAAATTGTCTCTGAATGTCAATTTACTAGTAACTTTTGTTTATATAGTTATCAAGTTCCATGGAATGACACTTTATCACTTGATATACAGGAGCATCAGAGAAATACAATTATGTACTATCTTTTTTATAACAAGCGAATAACGAAACTATCGTAGGCTATCGAGGGCCTAGCACAACAGCGGGCTCAGCACGGTTCCATTTTTATCGACTATCACTATGCCCGTCACTTTCGCACTTACATACTTGTTAGAACGTGACAGGCATGGTAATAAACGATAAAAATGCGACCGTGCTACTAGGGCAGATCGCAATGAGAAGTGATGACGACTCGAAATAGCGTCCAGTTGTGTTAGTCCCTATATATTTAAACAGCCTCTTTTAAAACAAAAATTAAAATAATTTTCAAGGAAATTAGATATACATTGGAAAAAATATTTTTACAACAAATTAGTAGTATGTAGTTATTTTATGGAGGATAAAATTTAAGATATAGAATAATATTTTCAATAGGAGAGAAATTATATTAGGATATTAATTATAAAAGAGATATAATTTATGTAATTTAATGTGAGTCAATGACACTTAATAACATCCGTAGAAGGATGAAAGTGAGTATCAAATCTAAAACAAGTGTAGTTCGAAGCAGAGTCTAGAAAACGTTGAGCTAACAATTTCAGACTCTGAAAGTTTCAAAAGTTTAATTTGTTGACGTCGAGGTGGAACGCACGCCGTTTGCAAATGTCATTAATGGTTAAAATATAAAATAACGCGTTTACCATAGCAACTAGAACCGTAAGAATATAAAACTAAACATAATCATTATTGTCGGGCAGCAACTTAAACGATCTAAATACAATATAGACATTGTAGTATCGTCACGAAATAAATCTGTTGGATAACAAGTGACCAAACTTTAAATACAGTAAAATAAGAAACCGCGATTAGAATTGATTATTCATGTAAATAAAACTTAGGCTAAAATCTAAAAAATATACGACTAATAAGCGATATAATGCCGTGCGGCCGGGCCGATTCGAACGGTAATACGAAACTTGTACGATATGACTAATATAATTGGTGCCCGGCCGACGTTGGCAGCGGACCGCTCGCTTCAGTTCTATCAACCAGTTAAGCTTTGGATTCCTCCGAAAACGGTGCCGTCATATTACGGCCGCTATATAGCGTTGACTGACGTCACTAGAACGTTGTCTATGTAAACAAGATGGCGCGGTTTCCTAGACGGCGTTACGTTACGTTGATTGTCAACGTAACGTAAGATGACGGCCGTCATGACCTTGTCGATAGTTTCGTGAACGTTTTATTAGATAGCGGTGACGCCATTTTGAATAAATGATTCCGTACTACGATTATTTTCCTCTTCTGATGATATTTCATCCTCCAAGTAAATTATAGATGATCAAGCAAATCTTGTCAGTAGGAAAAGGCGCGAAATTCAAATTTTCTATGGGACGTTATCCCATCGCGCCTACATTTTTCAAATTTGCCGCTTTGACCTTGGCGGATGACGGTGTGTTATGTCGCCACCGTAAAGACGGCCGCCTTTTGCTGCCGCTATATGACGGCCGTCATATGATGGCACCGTTTTCGGAGGAATCCAAAGCTTTAGGGCTAAAACGAGCGAACCCCACGGAAAGGAACACGGGAATTAAAACTAGTGATAAACATAATGGGACCCGACCAGACGCAGTGTACATTGTAAAATGTGCAAAACTGAAATACCCAGTCTTTTGATACAGCGCAATCGAATAAGCATCACTAAACTATCCAAATAAACTAAGATTGCAGTCGTAAAATAATTGCATTAGATTTTTTTTTTCATATTAAAGAATTGTTAATTTTTCTTCTATCTAAGGTGATTTATACATGCATATAACACTTATAGTTTACCTATTAGTGCGTACTAAAGTTTTTTTAAATATAAAATTCTTAGATAATTTTAATTTCGTTTAATTTATGTCTCTAAAGCTATACAAGTATAGTCCATCACCGCGCCCACACGTAAATATCTACACATTAATTATAAAATTCCATTAATATGAATACAGGTAGTAAACAGCGTACATGTCTCGCGACTACGTGATCGTAACGAAACACCCAACGCTACTCCCATTTTAAATCAAACCATAATTGACAAACCACCGTCAAGTAAAACTAAAAGTACAGTCGAGTCGAGAACCGCCTCCTCCGAAGCGGATCCGAGGGACGGGGCCCTAAATCACGAATACGTCTTCCATTATAAAGATTCGGTACAAACAACTAAACGTCTACAGTAAAAATATTAGTAAATGCAACCTACTCTCCGCTTTACCGCAAAATCTTAGTAAAAAAAAAAATAACGCAAAATTTACAATCCATATTATACAGCGATAAACAAACGCGTCTATATAACTACCGCCTAGCGCGTACACGAGGAAACATAATAGTTACAAAGTAAATCAATACAACGATACGTCTATGTCGAACGGGTCTCCGCCGTTAAGCGATATACGTCTCCTCGAACTAAATTATCGAATACACCCGGTCACAAACATCGGACGTATTACAAGCGACCGACGGTCGCGTATTTTATAAATCGGCAAAGTCAATACAGAGTCGAAGGGTTGTCTTCGACGACAACGGGAGGGTCGGCACCTCGCCCACAGGCGAAACTCCGGTTACGATTTCAATTATACGACGATGTGTAGACAAATTTAATTCGGCGCAATTAGTTTTTGAGAATAATAATAAAAAAAACTTAACGTCGGACTCGTCAGGAGCGAGCTTAAAAATCGACTTCAATATTAAATTAATGAATAGTAGAATAGAATATAGTATTCTCCGGCCGGCGCCGCATTTCGATCGACGAGGAGCCAACTAGACATGGGTAACTCAGGAGTGATAGATAAAAAAGATATATATACCTTTCTCGTTTCATGAATCACTCTTCTTGTCTTTACGAATCCGAATGTATCAGTATATCCGTACCTCTCACTCCCTCGGCAACGATTTACTAAAGCGAAAGCGATGTCTCAGTCGCGCGACTCGCGAGTGAGCGAGCGACAGCGGTCGTTCGGGCGGATTCGGAGTTTCGGACGCGTCATTCGCTTCGCTATTCCGCGGGAACGAGAAGTCTGTCTCTCTCTCATTCATAAGATGACGCAAAGTCAGCAAGTGCCGATACAGTTGTGAGCGGGGCAACTGATACGCACGGATATAAAGATATAAAAGAGTGATACATATCCCAGTGATGAAAAGATATATATCAGTCTTTTCCCTCTACTGACACATTTCGCCCATGTCTAGAGCCAACGTCGGGGCCGCGACGCGACAGTCTTCGCCTCGGGTCCGCAGTTTCGCGGTGATCCCGCTCGGAGCGCTAGTGCTGCAGTAGGGCCGGGAGCGCTCAGTCGGTGTACCAGAGGTGCTGGTTGGGGTGCTGCGGCACGAGGTATGTGGGCGAGTAGGGCTGCAGGTAGGCGGGCAGGCGCGCGCTGGCGTGGTGCGCGGGCGGCGGCACGCCCGCCACCGCGCCCACGCCCACGCCCACGCCGCCCGGCACGCCCACGCCCACGCCGCCGCTACAATAGGGATGATGACACATGTTGAATTTTATAACAAAATAGATAGCAAACGAGCAATTTATCACAATAATGTGGATATTAAAATAAAATATTGAAAAATTACAGGACCTGAAAGTTTCAAAATTTAAGTTTTTTTTTAACTTCCAAAAACGATAAAAGTAAGGGTACCATTCGATTCCTTACATTTAATCCAAAAAAATATTGTATAGCAACTATATACATAAACGCAATATTTCACCGACAAAAACGCAATTTTCTTGTTTTGTCCATACTACAAGATGGGCGATGACGTCACGGCCTCTGGCCGTTTTGTATAGGGCGTTTCGCGAGTGAAGTGCGACTGTCGGACTTTGACTACAATTTCTGACTTTTGTGTTACTTTAATGCAATGGGTCCCATATAGACATTTGATCCTAAAAACAAACCCGATCGATTGATACAATAAAAAAAATTAGTCATGTAGCCTATTACACACGACATTATTATCGACGGGCCGTTTTTTTGATAGATTACCCGTGAGTACAGGTAATATTAAGACCCATTCCTAAACTTGTCGAGGGAGGGAATCGACGCAGGCCGGGTATGTCTAATTTTCTACCCGATTAGCGCGACGGCGCGAAATCGGAGCGTATCTCTACATACTTCCCCGTCGGTTCAGGAGCGGGACTAATGTCGTGCAGATTTCTACTGATGAGTCGGACGATACATTAAAATTTTAATAGTATTTTATGCAACCGTTGTTTAAGAGGGGTCAAAAAAGGCGAGTGGCGTGAGTAACAATTTGAGGCGAAGCCGAAAATTGTTAATAAAGACGCCACGAGTATTTTTTGACTCAGTTAAACAACGTTGCATACAATACTTTTTCTACGACCAAACACTTACTTTGAAATAAAATTGTAAATTTAACAAATATTTTTCATGTCATCTAGTGGACTTCTACCTACGATATCTACCTGTTTTTAGTGATTCTTGTGCTATTACTGATATTCTTCAGGCGTAGACACTAAGTTTTTGTCTTCATCCATTTTAACTTGAAAGACACACTGTTATTTAAAACAAAAGTTAAGTTTTCATTCGACAGGCACAATAGTATTCATATTCAAGATTCACAATATTCAAGAAGTAACAAAGAATGGAGGGTACGAGCGGGAAAAGAAGGAATGAAATTAAAAAAAACATGTCTATGATTCACTTATTTGTCAGATATGACATTCACACCCATAAGTGAGAGCGAGAAAGATATATTTCTTTCTCGCTCTCACTTATGGGTGCGACGAACCAAGGTCGCGTTGCGGTGTGACAGTGTGTTATGACTATAAGGTTGGCAACAATGTATTTTTTAAGTGGCCGTTACACGAAGTATTGTAAAAGAGCCAAAAAGATACTGCGTGTATGCACAAATGCTTTTTTAGGGAATAGACTAAAGATTTGTCTTGACAACTTTAAGATAGGGTTTTAAAGATGTGTGCACGACCCTTTAAATGACAAATAAAAGTACGGGAGTAGAAAAAATAATAAAAAGGATTTAGACGCTTAAAGGTATGAATACTAACATTTTAAAGAAATAACTAGTCTGCAAGACGATACGAACTGTAAACTGTCTAAAACGATTTGTGTTTGCTCAAAAGTAACCTACTGCAATAAAATGTCGAATCGAAACTACAAAAACAAAACACAATCGCTGGAAACTGCGGAATAATTTATTATTTAGCAGTTGCCTAATTATATAGGAATCGTCATCTTATAAAACAACAATAAGAGAGTAGGTACTCACGTGTGATAGTGATAGGTGGGCACGTATAACGGCGGTGGTAAGTATCCGGGAGACACCCCTCCCGCCGGCGACAGAACGCCTCCGCTACCAGTTCTGGAAATATTAACAAATTAATTTAATATGAGAATTGAAAGCTGTGCCATACTCTTCAATTTTAATTTAAGAAATAAGTTAATTTTATTTTGATAAGTATAAAAAGAATTGTATACCTAAGATAGGTACTACTTTGTAGTATAGTGTCAGTGGTGCGCCCGCAAGGCCGCACACCGAATGCGTGTGCGTAGACGTGCACGTGTGCGTTGTAATATACAGATCTTTATGAGACAGCACGCTTGCGTGACGTGTGCGTGCGCGGCTCCAACATTTTAGCGCACGCGCACGTGCACCGTGGCCTTTAAAGTGCACTCACAGGGGTACAGTGTTGTATACTGACTTGTAGTGGTTGTGCGGGTGGTGGTGCCAGGCGTGCGCGGCGTGGTGCGCGGCGTGCGGCGCGTGCGCGTGCTGCTTGTGCGCGGGTACTCGCAGGGGTACAGTGTTGTATACTGACTTGTAGTGGTTGTGCGGGTGGTGGTGCCAGGCGTGCGCGGCGTGGTGCGCGGCGTGCGGCGCGTGCGCGTGCTGCTTGTGCGCGGGTACTCGCAGGGGTACAGTGTTGTATACTGACTTGTAGTGGTTGTGCGGGTGGTGGTGCCAGGCGTGCGCGGCGTGGTGCGCGGCGTGCGGCGCGTGCGCGTGCTGCTTGTGCGCGGGTACTCGCAGGGGTACAGTGTTGTATACTGACTTGTAGTGGTTGTGCGGGTGGTGGTGCCAGGCGTGCGCGGCGTGGTGCGCGGCGTGCGGCGCGTGCGCGTGCTGCTTGTGCGCGGGTACTCGCAGGGGTACAGTGTTGTATACTGACTTGTAGTGGTTGTGCGGGTGGTGGTGCCAGGCGTGCGCGGCGTGGTGCGCGGCGTGCGGCGCGTGCGCGTGCTGCTTGTGCGCGGGTACTCGCAGGGGTACAGTGTTGTATACTGACTTGTAGTGGTTGTGCGGGTGGTGGTGCCAGGCGTGCGCGGCGTGGTGCGCGGCGTGCGGCGCGTGCGCGTGCTGCTTGTGCGCGGGTACTCGCAGGGGTACAGTGTTGTATACTGACTTGTAGTGGTTGTGCGGGTGGTGGTGCCAGGCGTGCGCGGCGTGGTGCGCGGCGTGCGGCGCGTGCGCGTGCTGCTTGTGCGCGGGTACTCGCAGGGGTACAGTGTTGTATACTGACTTGTAGTGGTTGTGCGGGTGGTGGTGCCAGGCGTGCGCGGCGTGGTGCGCGGCGTGCGGCGCGTGCGCGTGCTGCTTGTGCGCGGGTACTCGCAGGGGTACAGTGTTGTATACTGACTTGTAGTGGTTGTGCGGGTGGTGGTGCCAGGCGTGCGCGGCGTGGTGCGCGGCGTGCGGCGCGTGCGCGTGCTGCTTGTGCGCGGGCGGCGCGCCCGCCGCCGCCGCCGCGCCGTGAGGGTACTCGCGGCAGCCGCCCGTCTGGAATAATTATTACATTTTTATATGTCGGTTACAATTTGCCGCAGTGGACAGGCATCGTGTAAACGCCGACTAAAGGCTTCGTCACACAGGCGCGTTTTCCGGGCGGGGCGTGAGCGGGGCGCGCCGCTTTTACATATAAAACGCTCACGCCCCGCCCGGAAAGCGCACCTGTGTGACGGAACCTTTATACCGCTGCCTCTTGGCTTGTCTTGTGTAAAACCTTATTTGTAAATACATCCGTTTATTTGACAGCTGTGTAGACAAACTAAGATGTCATCGACTATTGAGAAGAATGTTCTAGTTTCATCCTTAATGTTTTTAAAATACATGTATTCTAGTCGCTAACTAATGATAAAAACCAATCCATTGTAGATCAGATAAACCTAATTGATTGATTAATGGCGTTTAAAGCTTTAAAGAGTTTAAAACATTTATCACTAATGTCTCCTTCGGAGGATTCTTATCATAGGTACCTACATATTGTGTCTGTGTGTCTGTATATACATATTTCAAGTCTGCGATTGTAATGTAAATGTACAGTGTTGTGAGTGATATTTTACTCACACTATCCCTCTTGTTGTGCTGCGTCGGCACGTACTGGTTGCACTGGTACTCGTTCGTGGGCCGGACGGCCGTACCAGTCTAAAACGTAGATCATATTTAATGTAAGCTGTGAGTACTAACTTTTATCTCGTATAATGTTATTGGTAAATAATTGACAGGCTTTTGAAATCCAAGTTTATCTGGCTTTTTATCAGGCCAGAGATTTCTAAAATAAAATGCAATATTGTCACAACATGGATCCTACATAACAGAAAAAGGGCCGCCAACGCAAATTCTTTTTTCTCAAACATACTCCAAAATGTATGCGTTAATGTCACGAAATGAAGACATGAAGTTGCTCATTTATGGCTCCTTACATTACTTCTTGACCTAGGCCAAGAAGTAATGTAGGGAGTTAGTGGTGCGTTAAGGACGCAGCTATAAGTTAGAGCGAGAAAGAAGGTCGCTGTCCGATGCGGTAGTGTGTTAAGGCTTTAAAAAAAATGTCAATTGCCATATAAAGAATTTAAAAAAATGACTGACAGCAGTTTGTTTAAAACGCCGTTACGTCATCAAGGTCACGTGACAGTTTGGAGCGTTTAGGCGCGAAATTGAAACACGAAACTTATTATACATGTTTTTTTATTCAAAATTAATGAATATATTTTTTTAATATTTTTTTCTGTAATTATTACGTGTCTATCTACAAAATGAAACCAGTTCCAAAAAATTGTCAACATCCCTATTGCCTATTCATTAATACGTCTAGTAATTTTGTAAGTCTAAACCGACCACATAGGTACACCGTTCGTCCCCAGTCGTCGTTCGTTCGAAGCAGGGATGTTGCGAACATCCGCATCCGCATCCGCAACCGCGGAACTTCCGCATTATTTTCAACATCCGCATCTGCATCCGCATCCGCATAAAATCGATGCGGAGCTTATGCGGATGCGGATGTCAAACAAGTCGGTACAGGAACGTCTTAGCGGCGGCGTAAGTGCTAGGTAATTTCGTCATTACCTATAACGAAATCGTCTAGACCCAGAAAAATCGGCCAAGTTACTGTTTATTAAATATAACGCACCTATATTCTTGCTCAAATACTAAACGTTTCATTTTTTTTTAACAAAAAATACTAAAAATGTAATATTTGACGTTTTCAAAGTACCTAATCTTGACATCCGCATCCGCATCCGCATCCGCGGATGTGAGCCTTTAAATATCCGCATCCGCATCCGCATCCGCGGATGTCAAAAAATCTGCATCCGCAACATCCCTGGTTCGAAGTATGGCGTCGTTCGTTTCACTAACGAAGTCATACTTGTGAACCCTGTGATTTTTCTGTTTTCGGCGATAACTTTTAGGCCCTTCTCTCACGAGACTATTCAAATGCTACGCGACTGAGATGCAAACCATGATCGCCTACTGGTATGCTACTCGTTTCCGCACACGGTGCTACGCAAATGAGACTATTTTGTGTCATTTGCGGAATAACATTGGTGCGACAATGTCTAGCTCCAGCGATAAAGACAATCTTCTGCTCTATTTTTATTGCAAGAACAACACACAACCACATAACATCTCACCTACATCTTTCTCACATCATCACACATACAAGAACACACACACACACACACCAGGTCTTTTCTTACATAATCAGGCTGCATAATTATATAAACATGGATACTTTTCCACCTCTTGAACGAAATTTATATTAAAAACTTGTTCCGCCGCCATCTGGAGCATACAACGCGTATACGACTCGAGTCGCGTGCGACCAGCAAGACAGTATCATGCGACTGATATCAAACGCTTCGTCGACGCGTCTCGTCGTGTGGAAATAAATATGGCGGGTACTCACAAGCGACGCGTAGGATACGCGTACGAAACACAAATCGCTTGAGAGTAGCCTCGTGAGAGAAGGGCCTTATAGTCCTAGTAAAAATCGATGAAATTGAGTAAAATTGTGATCGGGAGCCGACCTGCTGGTAATGGTGGTGGTCGGCCGGCGGCGGGTCGTGCTTGTGCGCCTCCTGCTGCGCGAGCGCCAGCAGCCGCTTCTTCTGGCTCTGCGGAGTGACCTGCGCGCGCGCCGCCGGGGCTGACGGTTGCTGTATGCCAAAAAGACATGGTAACAAATAGGGTACATTCCTACTAGTCAAATAAGCTTCTTTTTTAGAACTGTCAAAACGATTTGCTAATATGGAATTTATATGAAAACAAATGTAGTGACGTCACGGTAAACTCACACTTTTTATAATTCAATCCGACTTATTAAATACAAATTGTGTTTAAAAATAGCTGCTGTCTATGTTTTTCTAATAATTATCTGGTGCTTTATTTCGTGCACGGTTTGAAATAATTTATTCAAAGTACAGGAAACATCCCTATTAATCAACTATTTTGTGTTGTTATTCTGTCCCATCAGCGAGGAGACAATAGTAGCATAGATTGTTAGAAGAACTGCTGTACCATTTTCTACTAACATGCTCAGTAGATGTCCCATTATGGAAAGGTCTTATAACTATCATAAAATGCAAGTTTGGTTCATTTAAATACGAAAAACCTAGAATTCTAAGAATGACTCAGGAGACCGTTAACCATAGCAACTTATGACAACAAAAAGTTGATTATTAACCCAGTTACTAGTTATTTTATAGCATAAATTCATTTAAAAAATTCAGTTATTTCCTAAATGTCTGAATAACATTACCAATAAACCGGCCAAGTGCGAGTCGGACTCGCGCACGGAGAGTTCCGCACCATCAACAAAAAATAGAGCAAAACAAGCAAAAAAACGGTCACCCATCCAAGTACTGGCCCCGCACGACGTTGCTAACTTCGACGTTATGGTTATGACGTACCGTGTGATGGTGGTGGCAGGGCTGCGGCTCGGGCTTGACGTGCGGGTCGTCCCGCGGCGAGCGCGCGCTGCAGATGACGTTATATTAGTGTGGTTATGACGTACCGTGTGATGGTGGTGGCAGGGCTGCGGCTCGGGCTTGACGTGCGGGTCGTCCCGCGGCGAGCGCGCGCTGCAGATGACGTTATATTAGTGTGGTTATGACGTACCGTGTGATGGTGGTGGCAGGGCTGCGGCTCGGGCTTGACGTGCGGGTCGTCCCGCGGCGAGCGCGCGCTGCAGATGACGTTATATTAGTGTGGTTATGACGTACCGTGTGATGGTGGTGGCAGGGCTGCGGCTCGGGCTTGACGTGCGGGTCGTCCCGCGGCGAGCGCGCGCTGCAGATGACGTTATATTAGTGTGGTTATGACGTACCGTGTGATGGTGGTGGCAGGGCTGCGGCTCGGGCTTGACGTGCGGGTCGTCCCGCGGCGAGCGCGCGCTGCAGATGACGTTATATTAGTGTGGTTATGACGTACCGTGTGATGGTGGTGGCAGGGCTGCGGCTCGGGCTTGACGTGCGGGTCGTCCCGCGGCGAGCGCGCGCTGCAGATGACGTTATATTAGTGTGGTTATGACGTACCGTGTGATGGTGGTGGCAGGGCTGCGGCTCGGGCTTGACGTGCGGGTCGTCCCGCGGCGAGCGCGCGCTGCAGATGACGTTATATTAGTGTGGTTATGACGTACCGTGTGATGGTGGTGGCAGGGCTGCGGCTCGGGCTTGACGTGCGGGTCGTCCCGCGGCGAGCGCGCGCTGCAGATGACGTTATATTAGTGTGGTTATGACGTACCGTGTGATGGTGGTGGCAGGGCTGCGGCTCGGGCTTGACGTGCGGGTCGTCCCGCGGCGAGCGCGCGCTGCAGATGACGTTATATTAGTGTGGTTATGACGTACCGTGTGATGGTGGTGGCAGGGCTGCGGCTCGGGCTTGACGTGCGGGTCGTCCCGCGGCGAGCGCGCGCTGCAGATGACGCCAGGCGCCGCCGCCGTGGGGGCACAATGCCCGCTGCCGCCCGCTATAAATAACAAAAAAATATAATATCACAATTTGCTCAATATTTATATATAAGTTTAATTGAGGTTTTGACATTTCGCATCTAATGCGTGCACGTGCGCATTTCAATGTAAGTTTCCGCTAGGACGGCGAACGATGTGGGGTGACAGCTCATTTGCGGATTCGCATATTCCGACGCGCCTATCAACTGCCTAAGGTATATTCGACTTAAAATGGCGCGCTTTTAAAAATGACCAAGATGCATCGTGATTCCTGAGTCAACATTACAAACTTTATTTTAACTACGAAATTTCGACTGACTGAAGAAAGTGAGTGATAATAAAACGCTTCAAATTAATTCGCTAGATGCCGATTCTGGCAACATCGAGCACTCACTAAAGTCTATTTTTTTATTCGGTAGACTGAAATGACATTTCATAGTATGAATATCATATGTCATTTCATACTATGAAATGTCATTTTAGTCTACGGAATAAAAAAATAGATTTTATACATGATGATTAAAATGAAATGCAAAGCAGTCGCAAATTCGCTGTTTATTTTTTCGATGGCCTCCATTAGAAGAAGTCCGAAACAAGCATAGGTATATATACTCGGTCAACCAGATTTTGACAGTAGAAAAAGGCGGCAAATTTGAAAAATGTAGGCGTGAAAGGATTTCGTCCCATAGAAAATTTGAATTTCGCGCCTTTTTTCACTGACAAGATTTGGTTAGCCAGCTATAATCTTGGAGGATACAACTAAACGGAGTAGCCATTAACAGGCTTTCCCCTCTGTCGAAAATAGGCGGCCAACGGTCATACACAATGTATGGACTGACGTTTATCTGACATGGCTATTTTTACGTTACGCATACATTTGACGTTCCCCTCCCCCGCAAAAATCGGCAGACTGTTTTGTACAGAAAATTACAGACATGGCGTCTCCGTTTGATTATATCCTCCAAGGCTATAATACTGCCCTGCTAAGCCGAAAAGCGCTATCTCAAAAGAAAATTCATTGCTAACTTATACTCTAGTTTCTATAGCTGAGAATTCCATTTTCAAAATCATTTGTTTTTGAGATAGCGCTACTTGGCTTAGGAGGGCAGAATAGACAGTAACCTCTGTTGTGTGTGACGGGCGCGGGCGCGGGCTTGTGCGCGCCGTTTCCGTCGTCGTCGTCGTCGTCGGAGATGGTGATGACGGACACGGCGGGCGACGGCGTGTCGCGGATGGTGATGGTGTGCGCCGCGCCCGTCGCCGCCGCCGCCGCCGGGCCCGCGGTCGCGCCAGCGCCGCCCGAGCCCCAAGACGCTCGCCCGCCGCCGATGTTGCTTCTGCGACAAAGTATGCATCATCACAAAACAATCAACTTGAATAAAATTTAAAACCTTCGCGTTTTGAACACATATTAACTCACATTTATAGACGGGTCTAACGCGAAATTTATTCAATTACCTTTATATACCGTAAAGGTAATTGAATAAATTTCGCGTTAGACCCGTCTATAAATGTGAGTTAACTTAAATAAATCCCGTTTATATAAAAAAAGCGGGTTGCACTCAGGGAGTGCCGGCAGAAGTGAAAACTCAATCACTATAGCAAAATGTCTGCAGCACTATATATAATTGAGGTTAACGTTAGCGTTATTTCGTCGCATTACTTGAAACCCCTAAGCACATCACTGTTAGTACTCGAGTTATATTAATACCAGTCAGAGCGAAACTCACTAGATTGCATTTAAATCAATAAAGAAAAACTCAATAACATTGAAGTAACAGTTTTTCGATCAGGTCACGTGTCCGTCTTACGGTCTCGTGACACCTGTTACGAGTTTAACATTTTTTTCCCCATCACAAAAAGTGCACAGCGCCGCTAAAGAAGTTTTCACTTCAAAAAAATGCCTGCCCATAAACAATGGTTATATCAAATATACAAAAAATAACAAAAAAAGGTGGGGATCCGTTTAAAGGCATATTCGGTATAGTGTTCTGATTAGAAAAAAGTAGACTTTTTTTTTGACGGAGAGTTGTCCAAGTCAGCCAACCCTCCATACAAAGGGCAAACATTTTTCTCTCTGTTCTGTTTTTCATATAAATTCCATTGTACGAGTATCTAAACATATTGACAGTTCGAAAAAGAAATTAATTCGATCAAAATACCCTATTTGCATATAATATTTTTGCGCGTAACATTTGATCGCATTCTACTCACGTGTTCTGTTCGTGCGTATGCCTGTTGTGCCGCGAGGGCGGCGTGCCCTCCTTCACTCGCTTCTTCACGGGCGACAGCTGAGTCGGCTCCTTGCCCCCACTGCTCCCATACTGTACAGTAACACATTATATATTCTACTCACGTGTTCTGTTCGTGCGTATGCCTGTTGTGCCGCGAGGGCGGCGTGCCCTCCTTCACTCGCTTCTTCACGGGCGACAGCTGAGTCGGCTCCTTGCCCCCACTGCTCCCATACTGTACAGTAACACATTATATATTCTACTCACGTGTTCTGTTCGTGCGTATGCCTGTTGTGCCGCGAGGGCGGCGTGCCCTCCTTCACTCGCTTCTTCACGGGCGACAGCTGAGTCGGCTCCTTGCCCCCACTGCTCCCATACTGTACAGTAACACATTATATATTCTACTCACGTGTTCTGTTCGTGCGTATGCCTGTTGTGCCGCGAGGGCGGCGTGCCCTCCTTCACTCGCTTCTTCACGGGCGACAGCTGAGTCGGCTCCTTGCCCCCACTGCTCCCATACTGTACAGTAACACATTATATATTCTACTCACGTGTTCTGTTCGTGCGTATGCCTGTTGTGCCGCGAGGGCGGCGTGCCCTCCTTCACTCGCTTCTTCACGGGCGACAGCTGAGTCGGCTCCTTGCCCCCACTGCTCCCATACTGTACAGTAACACATTATATATTCTACTCACGTGTTCTGTTCGTGCGTATGCCTGTTGTGCCGCGAGGGCGGCGTGCCCTCCTTCACTCGCTTCTTCACGGGCGACAGCTGAGTCGGCTCCTTGCCCCCACTGCTCCCATACTGTACAGTAACACATTATATATTCTACTCACGTGTTCTGTTCGTGCGTATGCCTGTTGTGCCGCGAGGGCGGCGTGCCCTCCTTCACTCGCTTCTTCACGGGCGACAGCTGAGTCGGCTCCTTGCCCCCACTGCTCCCATACTGTACAGTAACACATTATATATTCTACTCACGTGTTCTGTTCGTGCGTATGCCTGTTGTGCCGCGAGGGCGGCGTGCCCTCCTTCACTCGCTTCTTCACGGGCGACAGCTGAGTCGGCTCCTTGCCCCCACTGCTCCCATACTGTACAGTAACACATTATATATTCTACTCACGTGTTCTGTTCGTGCGTATGCCTGTTGTGCCGCGAGGGCGGCGTGCCCTCCTTCACTCGCTTCTTCACGGGCGACAGCTGAGTCGGCTCCTTGCCCCCACTGCTCCCATACTGTACAGTAACACATTATATATTCTACTCACGTGTTCTGTTCGTGCGTATGCCTGTTGTGCCGCGAGGGCGGCGTGCCCTCCTTCACTCGCTTCTTCACGGGCGACAGCTGAGTCGGCTCCTTCTTGCCCCCACTGCTCGCCATACTGTACAACAGTTACACATTAATATACTTGGTAAACCAGATCTTGACAGTAGAAAAAGGCGGCAAATTTGAAAAATGTAGGCGCGAAGGGATATCGTCCCATAGAAAATTTGAATTTCGCGCCTTTTTTTACTGACAAGATTTGGTTGACCAGCTATATAAAGGTTATTCATGGGTCTATTACTGGGTAAATTCATCTAAGCTTCTTAAACTTAAACTTTGTTAAAATAAGCTCTACTAGTACTAAACTGGGTTGTAGTAAACGATTATTAAAATAAAGTGGTTTTGAAAAATCAAACACAGTCATAATATATGATCAAATGATAACAGAAAATAACACTTCTTTGCTGTAGGTATATTTGTGTCGTTTGCAAGCTAAATGTCAGTTGTCATAAGGGTAGTTTCTCATCCTTATTGACAAACGACAACGCGATAAGTTTTGCACAAAACGTCGCAATTGATGATTGGAAGTTTTTTTAAATCTTTGGCCGAAACTTGTTTCCAACTACGAACAAAACAAATAAATACGAATCATTCGTATAAGTATATCACATACGTATATGGCCCGAAAAAAGTGCACTAACTCGGTGGACTTACTGCTTTACCTAACTTTTTACACGTTTTTTTTGTTCTAAAATACACTCCAACTAATTTCAAAATTATGTTAGCTATGGTGTAAAAAAACTTAAAATATTAACATATAAAAGTAAAATACAATTATATTTGTAGAGCTGTTAAGAAGGAACAATTAAAGGTAAATGGTAGCATGGCTGTTTGACATTTTTTTTATAGGCATATTTTTTACGTCAATAACCAAAATACCGATACAATAGACTACGATCAAGAATGGCTACGGCACAAAATATTTCGCGACTACCACAAGTGCGAATGTACAGTTAAATTATTGATTTAATAGCGTAAATCAACTAAATCATATTATGGACAGTTGGGTCACACGTCAATTATGTTCACGTCTCTCCTGTAGACACACTCAAAGTAAGGGCCATAAATCCTAATTTTCTGATTGAACCCTTATTCGCATAAAGGGGTACTCATTTTCTATTAACCTGTGTGATAAAACCATTGCTTAAATTTACATAAGCCGTTAATTATTGTCCACAGGAATTCAGAGTTATTTCATTCGGACTTGACTGTCTTTCTGTTTGTAGGTCTATTCGTTTGGATTTTTACAATGATATAAATACGTGTAAGAACTCAAATAAATCCTTATAATGACGCAACATCACAAACACAGAGCACACACAAGGGATGGGGTATGAAGATGGGTGAAACTGAAAGTGTACAGCTAAATTAGGGTCGGCACCTGTATTGGTGTGTTTGGTGATGCGGCTGGTAGTGGGCCACCGCGCTCGTCTGCTGCTTTGTCGATCTGTTGACAACCCTGACGATGTAGAACATCGTAGGTACGTTTATAGGTAAGTAGGATTCCTAATACATACTGGAGCATACTAGTTGTATAGATTACGTTACTAGTATGTTTGGGGGTGTAACATATGTTATAGAAATCCAAGAATTAAAAAGATAAGGCAAATTGGATATACGTTTACGGCCTTTCTTATCATTCGTGACTGAATGTAAGTCCTTGATTATTAATATAATTTAACGAGAATTTTAACAAAATTATATGTCTTACTGCTCAAATTATTACAAATAGAAGCTTCTATTTCTTATATGAGGTACGCAACGTTTATTACAGGAACGTATAGGTATAATAGTAAGTGAGTCTACTTTAAATTAATAAAAAATAAATTCTAGTTGCGACGCATGGATCTGTATTCGATGTTTTTATCCGGTAGTATTTTTAGGATAATAGATAAAATGTGTAGGACAAACTTGTATGTAACATTCGCCTACGTTAAATAATCGTTAAACATCGGAACAATTGCAGAAACCCACAGTAGCGCAAGCTGTACGCATCATGGTTCCTTTTGCCCCGTGTCACATGGGCAGCGGCTAAGGGTGCTATTCCATCTGTCCAATATCTTGGTCCAATGTCATTGCGTCTCACTCTCTCATAAATCAAAATGTGAGACAAAATACACATCGGACAAAGCAATCATTCTCCATACCTAGATCCAGTCGATAGACCCAAAATGAAATTGAACAGATGGAATACCACCCTAAGGAACGCGGGTCTCATTCGAAGGTCACTTAAAAAACCGGCCAAGTGCGAGTCGGACTCGCGCACGGAGGGTTCCGCACCATCAACAAAAAATAGAAAACAAGCAAAAAAACGGTCACCCATCCAAGTACTGACCCCGCCCGACGTTGCTTAACTTCGATCAAAAATCACGTTTGTTGTATGGGAGCCCCACTTAAATCTTTATTTTATTCTGTTTTTAGTATTTGTTGTTATAGCGGCAACAGAAATACATCATCTGTGAAAATTTCAACTGTCTAGCTATCACGGTTCGTGAGATACAGTCTGGTGACAGACGGACGGACGGACGGACGGACGGACGGACGGACGGACGGACGGACGGACGGACGGACAGCGGAGTCTTAGTAATAGGGTCCCGTTTTTACCCTTTGGGTACGGAACCCTAAAAACCGTGCGTTCCGTGCGAATTAGTACAAACGAGTGACGTGACGCCGAAGTGAATATGCCCTCGCCGATTATATCTTAGAGCCACTTGCCCCCTCCCACTAACTCGGGGTTGACCAGTTAAACCCGGGGTTACCATGGTTACCAGTACAATTTGACACTAGGTTAACGGTTTAACCGCTTAAACCCGGGTTAGGGTGATGGTGCAAGTGGGCCTTAGTCGAAGCATAGAGAAAAAAATACATAGAGTGCTCACTCCATACATCAGTTTTAGTACCAAAAAGACTATTAGCATCTAGCATCGAATAGCGGAACTATCAGTACTGCTACTTGACAATAGATGTAGACACTGAAATTAATAGTCTGAACTGATGTATGGAGTGAGCTCTCTATGTATTTTTTTCTCTATGGTCGAAGTAAAAGCTGGGTCGCTAACCTCTTGTGCGGATGGTGGTGCAGATGGTGGGGGTGGAAGTCCCACACGTCGGGCTCGGGCAGCGGCGCGGGCTCCACGATGAGCGGCGCGCGCCACTCGCCCACGTCGCCCACGCCGCCCACGCCCACGCCCACGCCGCCCACGCCGTGCTGGTGGTGTGCTGCGGCCGCTGCTGCCGCCGCCGCTGCTAGTTGCTGCACCTAGGGGGTACGTTTGAATCAGGGATGTTGCGAATATCCGCAACTGCGGAACTTCCGCAGTATTTTCAACGTCCGCATCCGCATCCGCATAAAATCGATGCGGATTTAATGCGGATGCGGATGTGAAACAGGTCGGTAGAGGAACGTCTTAGCATCGGCGTAAGTGCTAGACTGCTAGGTCATTTAGTCATTAACCAAAAAAACCTATTAGAAATGAGCAGTCAAGCGTGAGTGGAACTTAATGTACGGAACCCTTGGAACGCGAGTCCGACTCGCACTTGGCCGGTTTTTTGAAATAAAAATGACTAAAATGTAATATTTGACGTTTTTTATGGTACTATCTTGACATCCGCATCCGCATCCGCATCCGCGGATGTGAGCCTTTAAAAATCCGCATCCGCGGATGTCAAAAAATCGGCATCCGCAACATCCCTGGTTTGAATCAGTGCTGCACTATAACAAAACTAAATTCTAAAGATTTGCGCACGTATCTGGTTCCCTCAGGTACATACAAAAAATCGAAGGGTTGGTTCTGATTTTCACAAGAATACAATACTTTCGTGCAGATTTGGATACTTATCGTCATGTGACAACCAAAAAAATATACTACCAAAAATTCAAGAGTGAACCGTACTACATATTTATAAAACAAGGTTGATTTTTTTTGTGCCATCTGGGAGTTTTAGTTGTCACCTGACGATACAGTCCCACGCTATGTATAATAATAAACATGAAATATTCAAATGGCAAAGTAATCTTACATTGTTTTTAATGTAATGAATTCTGATCATTCCACTGAACTCAATCAATTAAATGAGTAGAGAAATGGGTTATACATTAAAGTGTCATTCAATAGAACTTGCTAACTATGTAAACAAAAGTTACTAGTAAATTGACATTCAGTGTCAGTTTTAGTATGGGGATTTGTTTACATAGTTAGCAAGTTCTATTGAATGACACTTTACGTCTGCAATGATTTAGCTTATAATAATCGCTCTTTGTTTTTCTATAGAATTAAGACAGATAACTACTAAATAAAGTCTATTTTTTTATTCGGTAGACTGAAATGACATTTCATAGTATGAACATCATGTGTCATTTCATAATATGAAATGTCATTTTAGTCTACCGAATAAAAAAATAGACTTTACTACATCGAACACATTCATCGAAGATTCGACTATTAGTAAAGACTTGTCATTCAATTTGAAACAAAAGTCGTGGATATCACTAGCAAACGTGTTAAAGTGGACAAGAAGTAGATTACTGACCTGATAGGCGGGGGGACACAGGATGGATGACACAAACTGGTGCGGGAAGGGTTCCGCAGCTCGCGTCGCATATTGTCGCGCACCGCTTACCGCCACGCGGCCACCTTGATATAGCTGGTACTGGAAAACAAATATAAATTATATTTTAAATTTCGGGTGTCATTTATAGCGTTGGGTTTCAGTGTTAAAAAGGAATCCGAGCGAATCGCAGAGAAATATTCTTCGGAGTATAACACCAACAAAAATTATCAAGAAAGACGTCGTCGATGAGTTGAACGATCGCCATACTACTACTACTACTAGATAACAAACACATAGACGCCTAACAACAACTGTTAAGGCTTGGCCAGACACAGAGCGCGACGCAGCGCCGCGTTCGCGTCGCGCGACCGCGGCACATGCTAACAGGTTGCCGACGTCAAACAGACTGCGTCCCGCCGGTATCACGCCCCGCGCCGCGCGGACGCGGCGAGACGCGGCGGGCCGCCGCGTCGCGCTGGGTCACATCAGTCGGATCGGACGTTAGGCAGCGAGCGGTGGCGCGCGGCCGCGCCGCGTTCGCGCGCACGATGAGGGCGTGTTGAGAGCGCGGTCCGCGCGCGCCCTGTTTGAACAGTCATCGCGTTGGCATCACGCGGCGCGGACGCGGCGCTGCGTCGCGCTCTGTGTTTGGCCAAGGCTTTAGAGTAAGGTAGGCACTTACCAGGTTGTCGTAGGGCTGCGGCGGCAGGCGCTGCTGGTTGATGGTGAGCGCCAGGTGGTGCGCGGAGGGCGCGGCGGCGGGCGCCACCACGCCCCCCACGTACTCCCCCCCCACCCCCACCCCCACCCCGCCCGGCCCGCTGCCCGACCGCCGGCACACCTGAAATAGGGATGATGACACATGTTGAATTTTATAACAAAATCTAGTAATATATATAGCAAACGAGCAATTTATCACAATAATGTGGACGTTAAAATAAAATATTGAAAAATTACAAAATTACAGGACCTGAAAGTTTCAAAATTTAAGTTTTTTTTTAACTTCCAAAAACGACGAAAGTAAGGGTACCATTCGATTCCTTACATTTCATACAAAAAAATATTGTATAGCAACTATATACATAAACGCAATATTTCACCGACAAAAACGCAATTTTCTTATTTTGTCCATACTACAAGATGGGCGATGACGTCACGGCCTCTGGCCGTTTTGTATAGGGCGTTTCGCGAGTGAAGTGCGACTGTCGGACTTTGACTACAATTTCAGACTTTTGTGTTACTTTAATGCAATGGGTCCCATATAGACATTTGATCCTAAAAACAAACCCGATCGATTGATACCATAAAAAAAATTAGTCATGTAGCCTATTATACATGCTCAGACATGGAAACAGATTGCAAGACATACCTACCAACTCTTAATGTCAAGGTAGGATTTCCGTACCTGAGAGGCATAACACTGTAAGTGCCATTTTAGTAATTTTACAGGAGAAGCGATTTTATGTCAAAGTTTGTGTTACAAGGATTTTCGAACAACATAAAATGACACAAGAGGTTTGTGTCACAGTTTTTTAAATTAATCAACAGTAAATATATTTGACATTATTATGTGTTACTTTCGAGTTATCATCATTTTGTACTTATAAGATATATTTTTCAATAAAACTAAAAAACTACCCCACATACAGTATTCTGCTTCTAAGCTTATTTCAAACTCGAGGAGTTACAGTAATATTAAAGATCCTTAACGTGATTGAAAATACTGTAATATCATTTTTATAACAATAACGAGTCCGTTTAAATGCAAATGACCATTGTAATAAACTTAAACTGATTATAATAATATGGAAATTTTAATTTTAGTCAGGACATACAGTAAAATGCCTTACAATATGCCTAGCATTATAGTGTATGTGCACTCAGAACCGTAAACTCTCTGGACATACCTTAAAATGAACCTAGTAGCATTTTACTGTATTTCACTCACATCAAAATGTTTCCCAGAGGGTTATAACTTACAGTAAAATGCATTTGAAAAACTTCGAATTGGTAGTATTATCGATAAATATAGTTTCGATATATAAGTTTTATGGATCGATGGAGCATCAGAAATTATGTACGATACTGTAAAAAACCGAAAATCACAAAAAAAATGGACTTACAGTCCTCCTCTCAGTTACGGATTTAAGGGTGGTATTCCACCTATCCAATTTCTTTCTCCAATGTGCATTGCGTCTCACTCGCTCATCAAGCAAAAGGTGAGATGCATATACACATTGGACCAAGATTTTAACAGACTGACTGACCACCCTTAGAAATTGTCAGTAACGTCTTTGCCTACCCTACAGAAAAGTATTTATACTCTTAAGGCCGAATGTACCCCATTTTAATGAAATCGGTAATTATAATTAATGTAATTCATTATGTATCAGACCTATTTGGGGTGTTATTTGCAGTTCTGAATATCCGTTGTGAAATTCCCGAATGTTTCAGTGAAATCCCCGGACAACATACATATTTAAATGTCCAAAAATAAAATACTTTTTAGTGGTACTTCTGTCAAAAATCTCCTTAACAAAACAATAATGCCTGCCTGTGAAGCCGCGGTCCTGGGTTCGAATCCCAGTAAGGGCATTTATTTGTGTGATGAGCACAGATATTTGTTCCTGAGTCATGGTTGTTTTCTATGTATTTAAGTATTTGTATATTATATCTATCGTTGTCTGAGTACCCACAACACAAGCCTTCTTGAGCTTACCGTGGGGTTTAGTCAATTTGTGTAAAAATGTCCATTAATATTTATTTATTTTATTTAATAATAGTTATATGTATGTACCTCCATCATTTGCACGGACGCCTTGACGTTGTTGCAGTGCGCGTAGTCCACAAGGTGTGCGAGTGTCACGAAGGCGTGGTTCAGCGCCTCGCCCGGGGTGATCCTTCGTTCCTGACATTTATTGTATACCATTATTATTTAAAATACAACCGATTTCAACCAATTGAGTCGGCATCGTCTAACATATAAGTGATAATTCGACGTATAAAGCTTATTTAATCAGTACGATATAAATAGTTGTACATTTGGGAAAACATAAAACATCTGTACAAGTGTTCAAAGAATAATATTTATATACATTGCACGAAGTCAAATTTAAATAACAAAAGGGACTCTTGCCGATAACTTCCAATTTATGAACCTGATCCATTACTAACCTGATCCATAGTGAGCATTCTCTTGAGTAAATCTATGAATTCCCTTCTGTCCGCCTTCTCGGCCAAGAGTTGGCCGCCTTCTAGATCCGTTGGCACATTAACCTGAAATAACATACGAATACATTAACTTAGTTACAAATGAACCCTCGCGTGTCCGAGCATACTTGCTAGACGAGGAGATAACCAGAAATACTTTTAATATCAGGGACCGTGGCATTTTTGCATAGAAGCAGGCAATTTTCTGCCCTACCAACGTACACACGATTATAGTATGAATTTTGGGTCATTCATCAACAATCTCATTCCCTTGGCTATACATATTCGTAAATTCCCAGGAGATTCCGATAAGCCGTTTTGATTGTAGATGGAACTTGGCACGGATTACATGGTCACCAAAAACGAGCTGCTATGAAAGCGGGATCTTCTGCGTACTGCGCACGTAGTACTTTTTGTGAGACCGACAAAACACGTTCGCGTTCGTGTTTCCGTAAACATACGACGTTAGATTATTCATTACATCTGTAAACCCCGTATATTTCGCTGTTCTAAAATGACCAAGTGTCTGGTGTCATTTGTACTGCTGACATCAGCAGGGTGGTGTACGTACCTGTCCGATGTCGTCGAGGCAGTTGAAGATGTACTTCCTGGCCTCCTTGCTCTTGATGCCCGTTTCCAGCTGATGTTGAGTATGGTACAGAACGCGCCAGAAGTCTAGAAGTTTCGCTATGTTCTGAAGTGACTTCATGTCTGGTGTCATTTGTACTGCTGGCATCAGCAGGGTGGTGTACGTACCTGTCCGATGTCGTCGAGGCAGTTGAAGATGTACTTCCTGGCCTCCTTGCTCTTGATGCCCGTTTCCAGCTGATGTTGAGTATGGTACAGAACGCGCCAGAAGTCTAGAAGTTTCGCTATGTTCTGAAGTGACTTCATGTCTGGTGTAATTTGTACTGCTGGCTTTTCAGCAGCGAGGTGTACGTACCTGTCCGATGTCGTCGAGGCAGTTGAAGATGTACTTCCTGGCCTCCTTGCTCTTGATGCCCGTTTCCAGCTGATGTTGAGTATGGTACAGAACGCGCCAGAAGTCTAGAAGTTTCGCTATATTCTGAAGTGACTTCATGTCTGGTGTCATTTGTACTGCTGGCTTTTCAGCAGGGTGGGGTACGCACCTGTCCGATGTCGTCGAGGCACTTGAAGATGTACTTCCTGGCCTCCTTGCTCTTGATGCCCGTTTCCAGCTGATGTTGAGTATGGTACAGAACGCGCCAGAAGTCTAGAAGTTTCGCTATGTTCTGAAGTGACTTCATGTCTGGTGTCATTTGTACTGCTGGCTTTTCAGCAGGGTGGGGTACGCACCTGTCCGATGTCGTCGAGGCACTTGAAGATGTACTTCCTGGCCTCCTTGCTCTTGATGCCCGTTTCCAGCTGATGTTGAGTATGGTACAGAACGCGCCAGAAGTCTAGAAGTTTCGCTATGTTCTGAAGTGACTTCATGTCTGGTGTCATTTGTACTGCTGGCTTTTCAGCAGGGTGGGGTACGCACCTGTCCGATGTCGTCGAGGCACTTGAAGATGTACTTCCTGGCCTCCTTGCTCTTGATGCCCGTTTCCAGCTGATGTTGAGTATGGTACAGAACGCGCCACACGTCTAGAAGTTTCGCTATGTTCTGAAGTGACTTCATGTCTGGTGTCATTTGTACTGCTGGCTTATCAGCAGCGAGGTGTACGTACCTGTCCGATGTTATCGAGGCAGTTGAAGATGTACTTCCTGGCCTCCTTGCTCTTGATGCCCGTTTCCAGCTGATGTTGAGTAGGGTACAGAACGCGCCAGAAGTCTAGAAGTTTCGCTATGTTCTGAAGTGACTTCATGTCTGGTGTCATTTGTACTGCTGGCATCAGCAGGGTGGTGTACGTACCTGTCCGATGTCGTCGAGGCAGTTGAAGATGTACTTCCTGGCCTCCTTGCTCTTGATGCCCGTTTCCAGCTGATGTTGAGTATGATACAGAACGCGCCAGAAGTCTAGAAGTTTCGCTATGTTCTGAAGTGACTTCATGTCTGGTGTCATTTGTACTGCTGGCATCAGCAGGGTGGTGTACGTACCTGTCCGATGTCGTCGAGGCAGTTGAAGATGTACTTCCTGGCCTCCTTGCTCTTGATGCCCATTTCCAGCTGATGTTGAGTATGGTACAGAACGCGCCAGAAGTCTAGAAGTTTCGCTATGTTCCGAAGTGACTTCATGTCTGGTGTCATTTGTACTGCTGGCATCAGCAGGGTGGTGTACGTACCTGTCCGATGTCGTCGAGGCAGTTGAAGATGTACTTCCTGGCCTCCTTGCTCTTGATGCCGGTCTCCAGCTCGTGCTCCTCGGGCGTCTTCAGCCGCCAGAACGGGTACGTGCTGTCCACGTCGCGGTAGAAGAACTTGGCCGTTTTTGACGCACTGCAATTTAAAATTTAAACTCACAATTTGTTTGGATCAAGAATGTTACAGTGCGTGTAAGATAACATTGCGCCGAGTTGGCAAGTGACAGACTTTTGAAACGTGAGTAACGTGACATTTACATTTTAATCCGGTGCAGAAATGTTATATGGTAGCGTACTTATAAATTATTGAGCGTATTTTGATGATGACAAAGACAAAAACATTTGCCGGCAATTTGGAAATGGCTGCAAAAGTTAATTATGAAACCATAATAAGTGAACACAATTGTACAGAGGTTGTAAACAAAACATAAATTATTAGAAGCAGTTACATATACTTTCAGTTCGTAACAAAACTACTAAATTTACCGTGATTAAAGATATAGAGTCACGAGTTTTAATTTAATTAGGTACGAATTACTTACTGAATTTTGGTTAGCAACCGACGATTAGCAACAAGTACAAATTGCACAAATATTCACATACTGTGCAAGGCAAGCTTTAAAGTCATTATAATTTGCAGGTTCTAGAGTTACTTTTGTTATTTTTCCTCAAAATACATTTCCTTATTTGCTACCTTATAAATAGCTGTGATTCGGTTATACTGACGGGGATTATTTTGTACACACAAATATCAAGTAGCGTTTTCCTCAGGCAGACAATTCATTTATAATACAAAGATTAATTGAAATTCTAATGCAATCATGGATCCATTGTTACGGGCAATGTTATTTAAATGTCATTAAAAAACTAAAATATAAAAAGATAATGTAACGCCGCACAACCAAATTCAACTACGCAAGATTATGACCAAACTGTTAAGCATCATTTTCGGATTGCTGTATTTATATTGCATTCGTACGCTCTTGAGGGCCCGGGAACAGTTCTGCCACCACGCAGCCGAGCGACCACATGTCTATGTGACACTAGAGTCACTCACCTGTTCAGCATGTGCTCGGTGGGCAGGCCCTGCGTCTGCGAGATGTACCGGATCTGGTCGTACTCCGAGGAGCCGGGGTACAGCGGCCAGCCAAGGAACAGTTCTGCCACCACGCAGCCGAGCGACCACATGTCTATGTAACACTAGACTCACTCACCTGTTCAGCATGTGCTCGGTGGGCAGGCCCTGCGTCTGCGAGATGTACCGGATCTGGTCGTACTCCGAGGAGCCGGGGTACAGCGGCCAGCCAAGGAACAGTTCTGCCACCACGCAGCCGAGCGACCACATGTCTATGTAACACTAGAGTCACTCACCTGTTCAGCATGTGCTCGGTGGGCAGGCCCTGCGTCTGCGAGATGTACCGGATCTGGTCGTACTCCGAGGAGCCGGGGTACAGCGGCCAGCCCAGGAACAGTTCTGCCACCACGCAGCCGAGCGACCACATGTCTATGTAACACTAGGGTCACTGACCTGTTCAGCATGTGCTCGGTGGGCAGGCCCTGCGTCTGCGAGATGTACCGGATCTGGTCGTACTCCGAGGAGCCGGGGTACAGCGGCCAGCCAAGGAACAGTTCTGCCACCACGCAGCCGAGCGACCACATGTCTATGTAACACTAGAGTCACTCACCTGTTCAGCATGTGCTCGGTGGGCAGGCCCTGCGTCTGCGAGATGTACCGGATCTGGTCGTACTCCGAGGAGCCGGGGTACAGCGGCCAGCCCAGGAACAGTTCTGCCACCACGCAGCCGAGCGACCACATGTCTATGTAACACTAGGGTCACTGACCTGTTCAGCATGTGCTCGGTGGGCAGGCCCTGCGTCTGCGAGATGTACCGGATCTGGTCGTACTCCGAGGAGCCGGGGTACAGCGGCCAGCCAAGGAACAGTTCTGCCACCACGCAGCCGAGCGACCACATGTCGATCGCTTCGCAGAACGCTAGGCCCAGGATGATCTCGGGAGCTCTGGAACATTTTCAAAGAACAATTAACTCCTTCCTTTTCTAAATTTAATTCTAAGTTTACACGGGCACCTTTTGCTGATAGCCAGTGCTGTAGATACTATACTAGTACTAGTAGTACTACCTACAATCACTTCAAATGTAAGTTTTGTCGGCAAACAAAACACTTATGTACCTGTAGTATCGACTCTGCAGGTAGGTGTTGCAGACTGCCTTGCTGACGTGCGAGGCGCTGCCAAAGTCGATGACCTTGACCCTGTAGGGCTGCCGCGCCGGCTCCACCAGCATGATGTTCTCCGGCTTCAGGTCCGCGTGGATCAACCCTAGTTGCTGCAAGGAAAAGGAGAAAATTAGAAGATTAAAACACCCTAGACTTGAAAACAATTGGCGCACGAAAGAATGTGCCTGAGTAGGTAACTAATGTAATAAGCAAAGAAAGCAGTTGCTTATGGACACCATGTCTAGGGAGGCATCAAATTCTGAAGAATGGATGAGATTAGCCTCTCAACTCCCACGTGTGACGTCACCCATAAGCGTTCTGGCTCATATATGAGCCGTGGGATATGACGGGTTACAGTAGTGTCCATAGTAACTGATTTGCTTAGGCCGCTTGTGTGATGCCCACCAAAAATTACACAGAAAAGAAATATTGTATTCAAAAATTGCATTCCTTCCAGGAATATTTTTCTTTTTGAGTTTTCTGAACGTATGGCGATATATGTATATCTAAAGATGTAATCGTTTTTCGATAGATGTCGCTATACGCCACCCCAAAGGCGGGTATGCATAAAGGAAGGAATGGAAAAATTTGCGATGTCCTGGTAGGCTTCCGTAGCTCAATTGGTTAATTTCATTTATTCAATTCAAGTAACATGACTCATATAATTTGTTAGTATACATTATTTATTCTTAACTCTAATGTTAGTTCCTAATTAATAAATTAAATTACACATAATATGGACTGCAAGAAACATGCATCTCACAGCAGTGCCTCAAGTATGGACAGTCATACCTGTCCGCAATAGAGCGCAGGATAGGTTAAGAGCAACACACAGATTGTGGAGGATGCGGGTTCAAGTCCTGCCGGAAGCGTAACTTTTTCATTTTTTCCTTTAATATAAAATTTGATATATGTATACGTTACAACGTATGAACCAGTAATAAAACATGTGATTTCTTACCTTTAGCTTGAGCAGCGCCGTGAGCACCTGCTGCAGTATGGGTCGGATGTACTTGAGCGGCAGCGGGCTGAACTTGTTCTGCTTGAGGAAGTCGTACAGGTTCTGTTCTAGCATCTCGAACACGAGGCACGTGTGCGAGCGGTGCTGGAAACACTCGTACGCGCGGACGAAGTTGAACTCGTCCGCGGACTCTTGAGAGAGCCGGGAGAGGATCGACACCTGCAGAACGAACACTTGGTTAAAATAGCAATAGAGAGCTCAATCCGTGGCAATCGTCCTAAAGTTCAATCGAAACTCTTAACTCTACATCGCATAATCTTTCAATAAGCTGTGTCATACGGAAACATGATACCCATCGTCTGTGGGATTTCTTCAAAGTAATAAAGTACACTGGATTGGATATACTCTACGATATCTCATCACATTTCAATTTATCACGGTGGCTTTTGAGAACGCATGCGTGAGGAAATACGAATTAATTGCGATATCGCACGGTAAATGATGTGACATTGTCAATAAAATTATGTACTTAAGTTGGAGACATTAACGTAGCAGTCACCCTTCTACATGTATTTTCAAAGTCGATAGCCTATTTAGTACATACTCGCATATGTATCCTCAGATAGCATCAACAGCTAGGTATTTACTCAGGTCAAAGTATCGCACCGGTCGTTTAACTCGCCTCATCGCGAATTCAGAACGCGCACCCGTATGGACTAAAACATGTCCTGACAAACTAAGTTCCCCTTTAAATCCCATTACATTTGTAAATAAATACCAGTGGGCGGCGGGTCAAACTCCTAAAATTAAGGAGACTCTTCAAAGACGATATTTCTTAGTTAAATTGACGTCAAACAATTTTAGGTCGTGTTTATGTTTAGACGCGATTCATAATAAAGTACGTGACGCGCATGAAATAGGGCGTCAAAATAAGCAACCTCTTTGATTAAAGGCAACCCACTTTGCATGGGTTTAATTATATCGGGGACGCATGTGTATAAATAAGGTTATTTAAAAGTGGCTTCTGATCTAAAGGGTACGTTGGGCGAAAGGCCATATCTACATATGCATCTAGTGACATATGATCTTATTCCTTGGGATGACAGTGTGAGAGTAAATATTTTGAGGCAAGAGGAATGGTCAGACACTCTGGTGTTTAAACAGAGCGCTTTGGAGCGCTGCCAAGCTCCATAATGTAGCTACGGAAAATTCTATAAGTATTGTTAGGATGATACTTAATCAGAGGTAATTAACGTGGTTATTTTTAACGGGAACGGAGTTGTTTGTGCCAAGCTTATTGTTTACTAATGATGTTTGCGAGGGATTATGACCTAACGTTATCTCATTATCTGGTTAAATAAGTTTTTTGATGTGATTAAACTTATTTGGCTTACTATTCGCAAAGGGCCTTTGGGTTTCTACAGTTTCGTTAGTGCCACGTTAAAAATACGTTACAGATATTGTTAAGAATAGCTTATGAGCCAGTATATACTTTAAAACTAGTTAACACTGATTTAAACTTTCACGATTTTTACACATTATTAAATTATACAACGGGACTTAATCGCGTATCTAAGTTTTAAGATTTACCTCCGACGTTTCGAGGACGGCGTTGTCCCCGTGGTCTCGGAGAAGACTGGCTTAAGTTGACATCAGCATCGTCTAACCGCGCGAGTTTTTCGAACTACCCGCACTTGGTCTTGTTTATCCGCTTGAACGTTTTGCGCACTAGGGATGTCACTCTGTCGACACACAACACTAACGATATTCGATTTACCTAAGGTCACCGAAGGACGTTATTCCGTATCAGTCACCTGGCGTTTACAAAATTGATTGCAGTTGTGGTAGTTCCTATATCGGAGAAACAAAGCGCACAATAGCAGAAAGAGTTAAGGAACATATTGCAGCTGTCAAAAATCGTCAGGTGAACAAGTCTGCCGTGGCTGAGCATTTACTGGAGTCAGGACCAAACCACTGGATTGAGCTGCATAACCCTAAAATCCTGTCCACGGATCGTCATTTCTACAGCAGGAAAGTACGGGAAGCCATTGAAATCAAAAACATAGTAATTTCAATCGGGACGAGGGTTTCAAGATCTCATCCACATGGAATCCAGTCATTAGTAAATGTAAGCGTAAACGAATATCGACAGTCGATAAATCGAATATCGTTAGTGTTGTATGTCGACAGAGTGACATCCCTAGTGCGCAAAACGTTCAAGCGGATAAACAAGACCAAGTGCGGGTAGTTCGAAAAACTCGCGCGGTTAGACGATGCTGATGTCAACTTAAGCCAGTCTTCTCCGGGACCACGGGGACAACGCCGTCCTCGAAACGTCGGAGGTAAATCTTAAAACTTAGATACGCGATTAAGTCCCGTTGTATAATTTAATAATGTTTAAAACTAGTTACCCAGAAATGGTCCTGCTCCCAATCCCAATCATTGGGTGGTTCCTGAACTTCCTGATATACTTATAAAACCGGCCAAGCGCGAGTCAGACTCGCGCACGGAGGGTTCCGCACCATCAACAAAATAAACAAGCAAAAAAACGGTCACCCATCCAAGTACTGACCCCGCCCGACGTTGCTTAACTTCGGTCAAAAATCACGTTTGTTGTATGGGAGCCCCACTTAAATCTTTATTTTATTCTGTTTTTAGTATTTGTTGTTATAGCGGCAACAGAAATACATCATCTGTGAAAATGTCAACTGTCTAGCTATCACGGTTCGTGAGATACAGCCTGGTGATACAGACGGACGGACGGACGGACGGACGGACGAACAAACAGCGGAGTCTTAGAAATAGGGTCCCGTTTTTACCCTTTGGGTACGGAACCCTAAAAACGAGTAAATGCTGACCTCAATTTGTCCTTGGCGAGCATAGCTGGGGTGGTTCTTGAGGATCTTGATGGCGACTATCTCGTTGGTGCCCTTCTTCCAGCACTTCACCACCTGCCCGAACGTGCCTCGCCCGAGGAACTCCAACACCTCGTACCTGAAACCACGAAAACCATGATTAAATCCAAATGTAGTAAGTAATAGGAGTGACTATGTCGATAAAAACGTAGATCCGATCATTAGTAACCCTTTTGCCTTTAAAGGAGCAATTGCTTACTATGATCTCGGTGCCTGTCATATGATTATGATAGATGTCATTAAGCAAATTAAAACTGTTACAGACACCTAGAGAACTTTTAAATGGCCTGACTTGATTTGTCAAGCTTTGGCCTAAACCTCAACCCATTACGGTCAAGTTTCCCAAATGGTCCAAAGACTTCAAAGGGATAGCAGGCGTTTTTACATAACGTGTGCCTGCCGATAACTATAGAACACGTTCAGAGGGCCCTGTCACAAAACTTTACAAATGTACAAGTTGACAAATAATTTAAACAAAAATACGTATCACAATAGTTTCAATTTCAAATATGTCATAGCTACAATATTGCTTCATTTCGTTAGCCGAAAACGGGCAAACATTGAGATTATTAGTGTTGTTTAAGACGACAACGGTTTCACTCACTTGAATTTTAGTCGCTATTGGCGACTTCGGGGGTCCTTCCTCGGGGTCGAGTGCTCGCGGCGACTGCAATTCGTGCACATGAGTTCGCGCAAATTCAAGTGAGTGAAACCGTTGTCGTCTAAACAGTTTAAAATATGTCTCACGAAAGTTTAATATCGATTATTAGTGTTATTCAAATTAACATTAATCCATAACCAGCCTATCAGTAAGTCGATTAACTCACCTATTGGACGAGGAGTAGAGCACCTCATGCTGCACCAGCTGGTAGTCGCCATCGCCGCCGCAACCAGAGCCTGTTGTGTCCAATCGCAACGTCGGGGGCAACGGCGGGCCGCGCAGCGGTCGGCATGTGAACAAATACAAATTACATGTTAGTTACAAGGCTCGATGTTTATTCAACATCATAAATAGGCACTTTATTTATAGGGAAAAAGCGACATTCAGGCGTCAATGATTTTGCCCCCTTAAAAGAATTTATGAATAGGGTATTTGACTACTTGTCAAATCAGTTGACAATCGAACTGTCAAAACGATTTTGCTAATATGGAATATATATGACACTAGCATGTGACGTAACAATCATATTACCTACTCTTTATAGTTTTATACGGGTTTTAAAATAGAAATTGTGTCTAAAAATAACTGCTGTCTACGTTTCTCTATTAATCTTTTGGTGCTTTATTTAATGCATGGTGTAAAATTATTTATTGTAAATACAGTCAAATACCCTGTTTATGACGGAGTGTTTCGTCATTTTGATGACAGATTTGGCTGTCTGATAGATGACTACTATCATACCAAACCATGCAACGTAGGACACACTTAGACAAAAATCCAAAGAAATTAAGCTGTTGAAACGTCCGGAATTTTGACATTCAGATTCAACCCAGCAACGCTCGTAGCGTTATTCTAAGTATACTGACAAGTTGGTATTGTCGAACCAAGAAATAGTAAGAGTAGTTTTCTATATGAAAGGCTTGAATAGCTGACCAGACGGTTTGGAACATTAGGTAATATAAGAGGATCCTTGCTTCTATCTATAACTATACATGGTATCATCTTCATTTCAATTAACAGCAAAGTTCAATATGAACGTGAGAAGACAATTAATGTTGAAATTCGATAAGGCACCATAACCACTATCTATAGTGTCTATGGGTGGCTGTGGCAGCGACACGTGAGCGATAAGATATCGGTGGGAAAATCATGTGAGACGAACAATGTCAAGGAAGAAGGGCGTTGGAAGACCGAGCATTATAAATGGATCAGCCGGGCTAGCACATGATTGGCGGTAGATAAGACTACCCGTCCCTCTTTTATTAAGATAATTAGAAAAAGACGGGTAGTCTATCTCGCTGCGAGATACTGTCGCGCCAATCATGTGCTAGGGGTGCAGTACCGACAGTACCATACTCAACGTTTTACTGAGTGCAATTACATTTTATTATAGTATATTCATACAAAGACAAAGCTAAGTAAATAAGAAAAAAAAAATAGTCACATTTAAATGGTGTCTAAAAAAGGGGACACAAATTACAGCGTTCACTGCGTGAAAGAACCTTTAAGAATCACTAGTCATTAACGACTCTGAGATGCTATTTCGTATGTCCTAAAACTCTTGAGTTCAGAGCGTGTAAACACAAAGTGATTTTTTTTACTTCCTATATGCCTGACTGATTAAATTCACCTTTAGAGGGAAAGGACACTTTACATTAAAATGAAATACTTATTGGCATCGTCTGATCTATTTAACGTGCTCTTACTTGCAATGTAACAAGGCAATGCGGGTGAAACTATAACTTATGATGACGAACGATGCGTAATGACTTCTATCGTACTAAGGGAAACTACACAGATACTACTATTCAAAATAAGCTATTTCCAGTTGGAAATAAGGTTGATAATACTATACACAGTGCGCTTAAGGGATAGTGCATGAAAGATCAAACAAACTACAGGTTCCGACACCCACGCTGGGCCAAAGTGCACCAATGAACTGGTTTGACCAAACGGTTTGAAAAGGTTGGTTTTTAATCAAACATGTTTGGATGGTTTTTGGTGAACTGTGGTCCAGGATTGTTACCTCCTGTTAGATGGTTGGAATTCAATACAACGTGTGTGTGGATAGTGTTTAGAAATTGTCCGTATATTCACTGTATTGAGCTCAACCACGAAACCGTGGTCAATCAAAGCCTGTGATATTGATAGAATGTCAGTTATCACGGTCAGTTTCGCGGTTTTGTTATTGTGTACTAGAATCTGTTATTATATTGCAGATTTTTTGACAGTGCTGTATTAGCAACATGCTTGGGAAATAATTGTTTGATAGCCAACAAAGATAACGTCATAGGATTTCAAGTCGTGGCTTTTTCTCGATATCGCAAGATATAATTAAGCATGACAAGTAAGATAACTAATAAAATTAGAAACAGTGAAGACTCAATCTAATAATAGTGATTCAATGCGAGCTTTATTTTCAAACCCAAGCAAGACAATCTGTTTTTCTTCGTTCTATAAATATTGGACATGTGCCTCATCTCGTAAGTGTAGGTATAATAAAAATAAAGCAAGAAGTAAAAAATGCACAAATTTTGACTACAATCGCTAAGAACCAAACAAATCAACGAAATTAGTGTACAGAAATTGGTCACTAGGTACGTAAAATTGGCGCATTTTATACATCACTGAAAAATTAGATCACTTTAGCTCTTACAGTTACTTCTTCAACTGAGCTTTACTTCTGATAGATACCGAAGCTACAAAGTCTCATTATGTATTTAAACAATACGTAACAAATGTAATCAGACAATCAGTGTAAAAACCACGACCACGTGAAAAGTTAGCTCTATCCAAAGAACATTTTTGCACGGTCATCCTCAGTTTAAAGAAGTATCCTCTAAAAGCCGTCGTGTCGTGCAATAATAATTTTTGATTTTCTCTTACTGTACGCTAAGAATATAGAGTTAACCCCTTACTTCATGTCATGAATAAAAAGTATTTGTTTAAAAATGAACTTTAATAGTTGCTATATAGGGCTGCGCATGCGGTAAAGGGTTAAGTAGATACCTAAGTTTAAGTTACCTATCAACTACCTAGCTTGCATATACATAAAGGAGCCTCGTCTGCCAACAAACCACTCTGTGGTTTGGCAGAAGAATATATGTAATTAGTTGTAAGCAAGATCTCTGAATAAACGTTTTTTTTTATAAAGTAAATATGGAGGTAACAATGACATTACGTTTGTTACCTTGCGGCTGGGGCGGGTGGTTGGCCCCGCCCGCCGCTGTCTTGCTGTGGGCCGTCGTCGTTGCCTGGGGCGCCGTCTTGTGGCGAGCGGCCGCGCCGGCGGCCGGCGGGGCGCGACGCTGGTCGCTGGGGTCGCCGACACTGGAACCAAACAAAACACACATGAGAACCTAAGTTTCGTGGAATATCTGGTTTGAGCTTAGCGTGCCGAAGTTCAAACATTAGGGATGATGACACATGTTGAATTTTATAACAAAATCTAGTAAAATAGATAGTAAATGAGCAATTTATCATAATAATGTGGATATTAAAATAAAATACGGAAATGTTACAAAAATACAGGACCTGAAAGTTTCAAAATTTAAGTTTTTTTTAACTTCCAAAAACGATAAAAACGATAAAAGTAACGATAATTCGATTCCTTACATTTTATCCAAAAAATATTGTATAGCAACTATATACATAAACGCACGGACAAAAACGCAATTTTCTTTTTTTTTGTCCATACTACAAGATGGGATCTCAGGGACCTTGACGTCACGTTCACTTGTCCTTTTGCGAGGGGCGTTTCGAGAGTGAAGTGCGACTGTCGGACTTTGACTATAATTTCTGACTTTTGTGTTGCTTTAATGCAATGGGTCTCATATAGACATTTGATCCTAAAAACAAACCCGATCGATTGATACCATAAATGAAAATTAGTCATGTAGCCTATTCGGAGGTCCTGCTGAAACTCTTAACTCTGTGCAACGAAACCATAAGATTGAAGAAAGTATGATCAAGAAGGTAACCAGCAAGCACCAGCATTAATGCATGGTATTTATTTGCGAGGAAGCCCTATAAAACTTCTGATTTTAATCTGAACTAGAAATCATACACTTGTCCATGTTTAGCATGTTGCGGCATTTTTTGCGCCGGTTTGCGTACGTTTTGTGTGCGTGTACACACCTGCCACGAGTTTACTACGAGTAATACATAATAATACAAACGTAGTTATTATTGGCTAAAGCAGAACATACATTTTACATAATTTTCAACACTTATCATAATCAGCAGTAAATGTTAATATGGGCATTTAGATTCTAATGTGTTTTAATATAACGTTGTATCATTCTTTACTTAAGTTTATGGTTATGCATTTCTGACGTAGATTCATATTTGAAATCTATAAATGTTACACGAAGTCGTAACGAGGGAGAGAGCACTTACGGTTCAAACAAGTCGAATTCATCATCAAATTCGTAAGTTTCATATTTGATCTTATGTAGAGACAAATCCATTTTCACCACACATATACACTATTCACAACCTTTATAAGGAATATTTAAAACTAAACATCACAAACTTAAAATATTACAAGCGTTTTCTGTGTTGAAACTTAAAACATTCGGCCGACGCGGTGCGTACTTGCGTACGCGCAGCCCGGAGGGTTGGGGTTGGACAGACTGGCGTGGAGGGGGCGCCAGGTAGCTGGGGTCGCAATACCCCGAATTCCATGAAGGCGAATATTTTTTTACTGTGTGCGAGGGACAACAAAACATTTGGGGGTACCGTTATGCGCGCAATTGCAGTTCTGATGCACTCCATTCAACTTTTACTTATTTACTAGTAAAAGGCGGTATCGTAATTTAGCGGTCTTCACATCACTATAATAACCGGGAATGCAGCAACACTAGTAACGTCAGCCATCTTGAAGATCGGTTTTTACGCGAGGGCGGCGTCCCGTATTGCCTAGGACCTAAACTCTCATATTTTGTGATTCCCTAATAAATATTGGTTTAAATGGTGCTCTGGTGTCACTCTTACACTAGTTCAATGTCATTTTGGCCCACGTTTAAAACAAAATTTAAATTTTATTTTATTTTTATTAACCAATGTACGTTCGTGAAATACAACCACTATAGTTGATGAGAGAGGACGGTGTGGAGTTGTTTTCTTGTTTTTGTTAATTGGAATTTGACCGCTGTTGATTATTTACTAGTAGACAACGACCAATGTTGCAAAAATGGTATATAGAATCTAATAACGCGGCCTAAAGGCCTAGTTTCAACAGGCACGTTTCATAGCCGTGTGTCATGAGCTAGAACTAGTATCGCTAGTAACGTGAATGCCTACTATGTGTACAAATAGACTGTATAAAACGTACAAACGTATCAACACGAGAACACACATATAGTTTTTTTCATAAGAGACGGACTTGAAAACATACATATTATTTTTTCCTAAATATTTTCCTCTCATTTATGCTAGTTGTAGTTTTGAGTAATGAATAGTGAGGGATCTTTGCAGAAATGAATAGTGAGAAGGTAAGTAATAAGTAGCGACAATTATATTTCCATTTTCCGGAAGGTGATTCACTGCAGAATCATTTCATTAAAAGAAGCCATTAAAATGTCATCTGACGGCACGATGTTACTTAGATTAGAACCTTGATGAATTCGTCCCTAGGAGCCGATCAACCAATGATGGAGTGACAAATGATCTCCATGGGAAACACATTTTATGCTTACGTCTGATCTACACTCTACAGTTGCAAGTGTTGTAACTAACCAGGTTGTGCGCGGACTAAGTTCGGATCGAGCATCTGAATATGCCTTGCTTATATGACGCGATGTGACAGGACATCAGCGGATCCAAGGATCTGCTAAGCAACCGAGACGTCACACGATGTCAGCGCAGCTCAATCATAAAGCCGCTTTCCCGCTGTCAGAGTGAAGAAGAAAATCTTACAGATTATCTCTATAATTTATGAGTTTTATGACCGATCGACACTTGATCGTGTAGCGACATTACTAGCAACATGAGTGTACTCACGGCGCGTCGCGACAGCACGGTCGTGCGCAGAGCACGGGCGGAGCGGGAGGCAGCGCGGGCGGAGGGGACCGCTCAGCATCGCACGCGCGACTCGGCGCGGCGGGCGCGGCGCAGCAGACCGGCCCTACGCCTGACCAACACTTGCTCTGGAAAAGATAGAAAATAACCGTTAGGTAAACCTATAACTTAGGAGAACCAGTGCTACGCTTAAAAGCAATCATACTCGTACTCCTAACAGCGGGAAGTAAGAAATAGAGAAATTCCCGCTGTGTAAACTGGAGAGCATTAAAAACGAAGGCACAATTTACCGTTTTAATCTAATCAGAACCTTTCATGAACAAATAAAGTAGCATGTCTTTTGTTTCATTGCTTAATCCAACAAATGAAAATTTTACAAAGTTATACAGAAAAAAAGATTAGTAATCGACATTGAGTATAAACTCCTCCGACTGAGATGATGAAAATTCTAGGAATTATGCAAGAGAAAATTATATTCCAATAATTAACTGTTATCAGACTTAATATAAATAAATGACTAATCAGCCAGTAGGTATAATTACGCGATATAATCTCAAAACAGTTAATTGACAAGGCCATTGTGAGATTGTGACGTTAAAAGCGGTTTAATAACCACACAACAGTACTTCCAGTGAACGTTAACAAGAATCATAACTAAATAGACGTGTGACTTATGAACAATGCGTCTATGGTTAGACTAATGAGAGATATGCGTTAATACATGAGAAACGCAGAAGCATAAGGCGGGGTGCAGACTGTTACTTTTTGCAACATTGCCATAGAAAATATCCAAAAAAAACCGGCCGCACAGAGGGTTCCGCACCATCAACAAAAAATAGAGCAAAACAAGCAAAAAAACGGTCACCCATCCAAGTACTGACCCCGCCCGACGTTGCTTAACTTCGGTCAAAAATCACGTTTGTTGTATGGGAGCCCCACTTAAATCTTTATTTTATTTTGTGTTTAGTATTTGTTGTTACAGCGGCAACAGAAATACATCATCTGTGAAAATTTCAACTGTCTAGCTATCACGGTTCGTGAGATACAGCCTGGTGACAGACGGACGGACGGACGGACGGACGGACGGACGGACGGACGGACGGACGGACGGACGGACGGACGGACGGACAGCGGAGTCTTAGTAATAGTGTCCCGTTTTTACCCTTTAGGTACGGAACCCTAAAAACTAATGTCCCTATAAAGTTTAAGGCCCGACTGCATGGCGACCCTATTAGCGATTGGGTGTTTGAATCGGTGTTAACTGCATGTAATTACACTTCTAAGAGGATGCCATTGCGCCAATCCTAAATTTACATACAACGCAATCAACTGGCATGCATGCTGACGAAAGTTGAAGTGTTGAAGACGCAAATATGATGAGTGTGGTGTGGAGGTGTGGACATACCTTTTTATTGTATGTTCTTATCGTGACTTGATACTTTTTTCGCTGTGTGTAACCGGCCTAAGACAAACACAGACAATATATTAGTCTTTCGTTGGAGGTGATTGTATACCGCGTCGAACAATAACCTATGTACTCGATCGATAGTACAGATTGTACAATGTATGTTGGTGTGTTTGTATCCGTGTCTAGTAAACCTTACACGCAGCGATAGGCGACTTACGAGCAACATTTAGATAAAAACGTGGTCTATGTAGGAATCACTTTTGTTTTTAAGTTTTATAACGTTAAATTTGGAGCAAAATGCAATCTGCCAAGATACTTCAGTCAGAAAAAGAAATGATGTTTTTGCAGCGAATATTATATACATATATTGAATTGACTAAGCCTAAATAAAAGTACAATTTATTTGTTTAAGAGTAACACGCGACTGTTTTTTTTTGTTTACCACTCTTTCTGGGATAAATTACGAGGGTAATCTAATCATATAAATCCATCCGCAACTTACTCGTACATAGGACGGCTCCATAGGGAATTTGAGACTAATTTCTATAAAGAGAACACGTTGTTATGTAAGAGGTAAGCACAGATTGGCCCGGTTTAGTCACTTTGGTACGTGAAACACAAATAAATAGTCATAAAGCGAAGAACCCGTAATACCTCGTACCAGCCAACTATCGCTTAAAAGAAAGGTCGCCGAAATACACAGCAGATCGATTTATGGAGCCATTGCAGTGTCTAAGGAAAAGACTCCATGCTGACTTTAAAAAATATATTCTAGCAGGAATTAAAACCTATAAGATATTCAATATTCGGTGTGCCAGCCGGGAATGATGCATATGAAAACTTAAGTGATAAATTATATATATATTTTTTTTATTTATTAAGTGATCATCGGTGGACATATACGAGTATGTATAATATATTTGTAATATAATTATACAATTAAAGCGTTTTCAGTGTAACATCTTATATATGTCACCGTAAAATTGTAAACACTCGTCATATTATAATCTCGCTAGTTACATTACTGACGGTAGGGAGATTATAATCTAACCTCTAACCTAACCTACGTTAGATTATAAACTAACGGGTTCACAATCTTACGGTATCATATATAAATTCTGATACCTATTGGATCATACAATTTGGATATCACTCGTTCTCGAGATAAGGAGGATAACGAACCCAACAACGCCATATCATTTTAATTCATCGATACCAATAGAAAAGGTGACGTAAACAATTAATTAAATGAATACTGAATAAGTCAAATAAATGGAGGTATGTTAGACCAACACAGGTTAATAGGGAAGCGGCAATCGATCAAGGTATTTACGGTCGATAAGTCGCTGCCGCGGTCATCGGTGACCGGCGCACACGCATCGATCGGAAACGAGGCGGAAGCTACATTAAACTCGCATCCGTCGTACAGAGTACGTCTAAACTAACTCTGAACCGACTTGGCAAGCAGCAGCATGGAAGTGCTATCGCAAACATCAATTATTCATCAATCATTCAAATATGACGGTGTTTCGAAAAGTCGCAAGTTCGAATCTTGCTCGATGCGGTGAATTTTTCAATTTTTCATCAATTATCTAATCTAATACCTTTAAACGAGCAATTCTTGTTTATTTATATATTTATTTATTTATATATATATATATATATATATATATATATATATTTCGGGGATCTCGGAAACGGCTCTAACGATTTCGATGAAATTTACTATATGGGGTTTTTGGGGGCGAAAAATCGATCTAGCTAGGTCTTATCTCTGGGAAAACGCGCATTTTCGAGTTTTTATATGTTTATATGTTTTCCGAGCGAAGCTCGGTCACCCAGATATTAAAATTCTAAGTTCGCTAATAGCAGACGTCTCTGCTTACTACGTATTTTCTTAAGTAGATGCGTGTGTAAAGAATCTGTTACAAAATTAAATGTTTTATAAATAATAGTAAGTTAGTTAGGGGCGTTAAAAACTTTTTATTTACGACCTTAAGAGTATCTCACTGCTTTTTAAATTCATACTAACAATTTAAGAGAAGGGCTCATTAGCATCGTCCGATAGAAAATATTTTCGTATAAATACTATTACGGTCTTAGGATGAAGTTAATTGCATACAATATAAATAAAACATTAATAACAAGACACGAAACAGTTAATTACTTAGCTGGTAAGCAGAGTAATTAATGTCGATAAACATTTTCCTTGTACGGGGAAAACAATAACAATGTCCATCGCTTACTGTTGTTATCTACGAGGGGCGTTCAAAATATTCTCGGTATTGATATCTTACGATCTCTTCTAAAATTTCTTTCGTTACTGGCCGCTAAGGTTTATTCATTGACATTAAAAAAAAGTATAATTCGAACCGAGATAGTCTTTTGTTTTTCTGCAATTGCTGAACAAACATGAACATCCTGTGCGAATTGACAATGTTAACTAAATTAGAACATCGATGCGTGATAAAATTCTTGACAAAACAGGGTAAAAATCAAAAAACCATAAAAGAGGAAATGGATTGTGTTTACCGTGAGTCTGCTCCTTCTTTATCTACCATTCAAAAGTGGTCAAGCGAGTTTAAACGCGGAAGGGAGAGTATTGAAGATGACCCTAGACCTGGCCGGCCTGTAGTAGCTACTTCACAAGAAAATATTGATAAAGTGGAAAAACTTATATTGGAAGATGGTCGAGTGAAGGTAAAATCTATAGCACAAGTAACCAATCTCTCTATTGGTACCGTACATGATATTATACATGACCATCTTAATATGTCAAAAGTAAGTGCAAGATGGGTTCCGCGAATGCTGACTCGGCTTCAAAAAGACATGCGTGTAGCTTGTTGTTCCGATTTTATTGACCTGTGCGGTGAAAATCCTGATGAGGTGCTGCAAAGAATAGTTACTGGAGATGAAACCTGGGTTCATCATTATGACCCAGAGAGTAAACAAGAGTCCATGCAGTGGCACATTAAGGGTTCAGCTCATCCCAAGAAGTTGAAGGTCATCCCTTCAGCTGGCAAGGTCATGGCCACGATATTTTGGGATTGTGAAGGAGTATTACTAATCGATTATAAAGAAAAAGGTGTAAATATCACAGGACAGTACTACGCTAACATTCTACGTCAATTAAAGGATGTAATTAAAGAAAAGAGGCGAGGAAAGTTAACCAAAGGTATTCTGCTTCTGCATGACAACGCCCCCGTCCATACTGCTCATATTGCCAAGGCAGCTATTGTTGAACGTGGGTTTAAAACTGTTACTCACCCACCGTATAGTCCGGACTTAGCCCCCAGCGACTTCTTTTTGCTCCCCAATCTTAAAAAGGATCTGCGTGGAAATAAATTTTCTGACGATGAAGCATTGAAGGCGGCAGTGGAGGAGCATTTTTACACGAAAGATAAAAAATATTTTTACGAGGGATTAAAAAAAATAATTGATCGATCTTTTAAGTGTATGAACATAGGGGGGGAGTATATTGAAAAATAAAAATATCAAACTTTTCGTACTTGTTTGTTTTCATTCTCATACCGAGAATATTTTGAATACCCCTCGTATATACATATATGCGTTGCACGAATTCCCGGGTTTGGGTATTTCATACTGCATTTAAAATGTATTTCAAAATACTAAAAAGGCGTAAAATATCACTGAAAATATAAGCATCAATCATTATTCTGACACATTATATATGTTTAATATACTAACGATGACAGATTCTAAGTAGGTTCTAATCTAATTTGCCTTTAATGTCTTTTTCCGAAAATTAGACAATTTTGATGGTGCTGGCTAATACTTCTTTGTGGATGGTTTGAAAAACGGATCGTTAGAAATAATTGGTCCCAATGCTAAGAGCAAGACCATACGGAATACACCTTGCATTGTGCAAGTTTACGTATTATATGTTATAATTGTAAAGTGGTGCTCAACTAAATAATATAATGTATAAAA
This sequence comes from Cydia amplana, assembly GCF_948474715.1. Lineage (NCBI taxonomy): Eukaryota > Metazoa > Arthropoda > Insecta > Lepidoptera > Tortricidae > Cydia > Cydia amplana. The sequence continues at coordinate 12,137,719 of NC_086083.1, forward strand.
GCAACAAAACATGTATACTACAGCAAACTAAGTTCCATGCATCAAACTACACAAAAAATAAAATTCTAAAGTAGTCTATAAGTTCTATAACAAATACTATTTGTCTACTAATTAAAAGACAAACTACACACACAACTATGTATAAAAACCATGCATGTGTCCTGAAAACAATAAACACATAGTATAACTATGCGATGTTATTATTACTCAGTTTTAGTTTAGCGTCGGAGGAATCTGCCCATTGCGAAAGGCGCTATGGACAGCTAGTTTGACGCACGGAACTAGGCTACTGGACTAAGGTCGGAAACCAAAATGTTTAATCGTTTGTCACTAAAAAAATAAAATTTTTGATGTTGGCAAAACAAAGTAGAATAATATCGACTTAATAGCATCAGAGGTGGGTCTAGCTAAGTATGTACCTATTTTAACTCTGCACCTTGATTTGAAAATATTTCGCTTTTCGAAATTATCAATGGACAAATTTTGTGCGTAGGTTAAACCTTCGCAAAATTATAGTTGTGACAAAATAAACATTAATGATTGCTTGACCAGTCTACTAACACAAACTAAGCAAATACTATAAAAATATAACATGCCAAACTAATATTTGTGACACAAGTTATTGCTAGTACATATTTTACTTGTGGGATGTGACAATAATCCGCAATTACTCGTGGAAAAAGCCGCATACAGTCATATTATTGCAGCGACGTATTATTTCTCAAGTAACTAGGATAAAATTTGCAGCATGCTGCAAAATTCTAAAATAGCGAGTTGAGAAAGAAATTTGTGCAACTGTTGTAAAGGCGGTCGGAAGTTGGGAGAAAGGGAAAAAAACCCGTTTCGCAAGACCGCCTGTCGACAAATGGCTTGGCAAATAAAATGGGAAAGAATGTGCTAACACGGACGGCCGAATGAAAGGGCGCCAAATATACTTTTACGTGTACTTAGTGCGGAATAGAAGGATGATAAGAAAAGTAATTAGTGCGAATGTTACGAACTTTGACTAATTTTAAGTTAAGTTCAATGTCATAGTCATAATATTCATAATCAGTGCAATATAAAATCTCGTAAACCTGATTAAGTTTTATATTTCAAATTATATGCAATCATTTTGATAAAGGATAATTTAAATACTAAGTATGTAGTATGCACACTAATATAATGGTGTCTGTATGTATTTATGGATCATGAGTTACCTACATAAATTCGATGTCGTTGAGGATTGCAATCAAAGCATTATATTATCATACGATACCCGCCAACACTAAATATATCTGGTTTAACCTGGTGCAACCTGCCAGTCATTCTTAGTGTCCTTCCTTATTTTAGTAATTTCATAACATTGTAGGCGTTTTTTTATTATCTATTTTTTTTTTTATTAGCCTATTGGTGTGTCCCACTGCTGGGCAAAGGCCTCCCCTCTTTCCCGCCACTTGACTCTGTCCAATGCACACTCCCGCCACTCCACACAGATTGCATCAAGGTTGTCCCGCCATCTCCGTTTGGGTCTTCCTTTGCCCCGAGATCCATCCTGTGGGATCCAGTCCGTGGCTAATTTGGCCCAGCGTTCTGGGTGCATTCGGCAGATGTGCCCTGCCCAGTCCCATTTCAGCTTAGCGGCCTTCATGCCCACATCCACAATGCCAGTTTTGGAACGCAGTTCGGTATTTCTAATACGATCAGTTCTACGAACACCCAGTATGCTGCGTTCCATTGCTCTCTGGCAAACCTTGAGTCTGGACTTTTCAGCTTCAGTTTGAGACCATGTTTGGGCGCCGTAGGTGAGGATAGACAGGATACACATGTCGAGGAGTTTGCGCTTTAAAGAGAGTGGAAGGTTGCCCTTCATTAGCGTCTTCATATCTATAATAATGTTAAATGCATATGCATATTTCATTCATATTATAGAAACAAATCAACTATTTTCATGTTTTTAGAATTCTTGACGTGTAAGCGAAAATTGTAGAAAGCATTCTGTAGTTTCGTCCGAGTGATGCAGTATAGACAAAAAAGTATTCTAGGACTAGGACCATTTCATGTTGCCACCTTCAGGCCTTAATCCGTAATTACCAAATTCATATTCGAAAGCCGAGCGTGATCTAACCCAAAACCTAACGTGGGCTGCATCCGCCCGGTCCCAAGATACACCTCTTGTCAAAAGGTCTTGCATCTTTTCATATTACAGCGTACATAAGCTGTCTTAGTTCTGCGTGGCGCGTGCGCAGCAGTCGGAGCAGTCACGACCCACGACAGTCAGCGGCCATGACGGGCGTCTCGGGCCCACGTAGTGTCATTCTGATCTCTTACCTAGTCAAAGATAGATAAACCAGTTTAGTTGCGTTCTTCAGTGTTATGGGCCTCAATGTCAGGTTGTACTGGATAGCCAGCGCTCGCGCAAACGAGGAAAGGCAATAAAACCCGGATAGTTTTGGTGGAACGCAGCTATGTGCTCCGCTTGAATAAGCTTTTTGGTTTAGGTCAATCAACATGGAAAGTTCTTGTTGCTGACATCTTTCACAATGGAGAGTTGGGTTGGAGACAATTATGACTAAAAAAATATGAAGAAGTTTTTATTTATTTATTGTTTGTTTGATTGTACCGTTGCGTTATGCAAAAATGTGTTTCACGGTATGATAATTTAGAATATTTAAATTTAGGATACCGTGCAGGTACATAGCTCGTTGAGAGATCTCTATACAGATAATAAATATCTGGGAGACCAAGCTTTGCTCGGAAAACATACAGGGTGTCCCAAGAAGTAGTGATATACTGAAGCTGGGAGGTAGAGGACCTAGAGGGCTATCTGAATCACCCCCATGTATGTTCCGCGATTTTTCGTATTTTCGGAGTTATGATTTTGTTTTAATTTACACCTATCGCCGAGTACGATGAGATTTTTATTTATGGTGACGTGAATTATTGCGGTAGATGCTTGATTTTTTTGTGTGTTAAGCTGATAGATAGGCCAATTCAGTATGGTAACATTTACTATCGTTAGATCTTTGAATGGAATTAAAAAAAATTAATGCCAAGAAAGATAAAATTACCCAGTATGTTCACAACTTCAAGGGTACTTAAAAAAATAAAATATACTGGGTAATTTTATCTTTCTTGGCATTAATTTTTTTTAATTCCATTCAAAGATCTAACGATAGTAAATGTTACCATACTGAATTGGCCTATCTATCAGCTTAGCACTAGGGCTTCCAATACCGGGATCCCGGTATTTCGGGATCCCGGGATCCCGTCTTTTTAAACGCATTTTTCAATACCGGTATTTTTAAAGGCAATACCGGGATCCCGGTATTTTAAAAAATGAGGGAAATGCGCAGTATAAACCCTTTAAATCCATTATATTCGGCTGTATCAAAAAGCTTACTAAACGTCAGACACATCTAGAGTTAGACCAAGAAAAGTCTGCAACGATTTTGATAGCACGCGCAGTGCAAGTGTTATATTAAACGGCAAACTTCTATGAAATTACGACGTACAAATAACACTTGCAATGCGTACTGCGTATGCTATCAAAATCGTTGCAGACTTTACTTGGTCTAACTCTAACTGGTCTCTAGCCCGCATTTTATTATTGAAAAAAGATCGTTGTCTAATGCGTCAAATAAATATTTGGTGGTTGGTGGAGGATGAATCCTGAAGTTATGTGAGTGATGAATATGACGATAGTGACATTAACGTTAACATAATTAGTGCTTATAATTTCATCAAAAAATAAAACGAAAGAGCAAGGATAACTGTAATAATGGCAAACCAATTTTGACGGAAATTTGAAAAAATGTTGTCTAGTTGGTTAAGTTGGACTACAAATGTGACTGGTGAGGTGAAGTCAACAAATTGGATAACATTATTTGCAACCTGGAGTGTGAAATAAAATTATTGCAGATGGCGGCATTGATTATTTATTGTTGTAATGGCTTTAGGACATATCTGGTATTCCAGTGAGCCTTTCTAATTCCCCTTTTTAATAAAACTATATATTTTTAAGCGATTCATATCCAATACCGGGATCCCGGGATCCCGGTATTGATGAAGACAGTTTCGGTATTAATACCGGTATTGTGAGAAGTCCGGTATTTGGAAGCCCTACTTAGCACACAAAAAAAATCAAGCATCTACCGCAATAATTCACGTCACCATAAATAAAAATCTCATCGTACTCGGCGATAGGTAAAAAATTTAAAAAAAATCATAACTCCGAAAATACGAAAAATCGCGGAACATACATGGGGGTGATTCAGATAGCCCTCTAGGTCCTCTACCTCCCAGCTTCAGTATATCACTACTTCGTGGGACACCCTGTATAAAAACTCAAAAATGCGCGTTTCAGAGGTAAGACAGCTACATCGATTTTTCGCCCCCGAAACCCCTCATATAGTAAATTTCATCGAAATCGTTAGAGCCGTTTCCGAGATCCCAGAAATATATAATAATATATAAATAAATAAATATATATATAAATAAATAAGAATTGCTCGTTTAAAGGTATTAGATAAAATGTGACGTGACACAGAATAACACACAACATTTTAGGCACTTAATTCATTGTCATTTCAAAACACATCTTTGAAACGTTCTTCAATAGAAAGCAAATTGTGAAAACATTGACTCACAGTGACATCTCACGAGTGCCTTCATTGTACCGGGAAACGTGGAAAATAAGAAGAAAATGTATTCCGACAGTTAATATCCTGTCCTGGATTTATTTAGAAATGAAATTTCCATATAAACGTGTGAGATTCCAATTCGATGTGAATTTCAGTGCCTCGCGTTCGCACAACTTGTAGTATCGTTTTCTAGCGAGCGAGAGCGCGCAGACAATACGTTTTTGATATCACTTTGATACGACAATTCAGAATGAGGCCTGTGGTAGTGTGCGAGAGGAAATTGGTTTAAGTTATCTTGTACAGTCGTGTGCATTAAAAAGCTTTGTGCTGCGCCGTAAAGCGTCTTAACGACAGCGTACCGAGGTTAACGTTAAGCTCGGTGATAAAACTGACCAAGGTTTTATGGTTTATATCGGTATACCGGTACGTTCACAGGGCTTGGAGAGCTTAAACAATTCCGTATAATGAACATTAAAAATTATTACTGAATCGCGATTAGAAAGGGATTGAGATAGCTGTCAATCCATATTGATTTTGACGTAAGTGTATGGAAATCTGTTATTTCTAATCCCTTTCTGATCGCGGCATGATAATAAGTCTTGATCGATTCTCCTTTTCTGCACGTCAAACTTATGAAATATGAAGATAGGAGTAGTTATGTTAATGCTTAAGTGCAACCAAACATTGAAGTTTCAAAATATGAAACAAATTTAAACTCGGATTTTGAGTAAATACATTGCAAACAACCGAAACTAGAAACTACAAATGTAACAACATCAAAATTATTACACCAATCACATTTTCTACGTTACCTAAACTATCTCAACAAGTCGACATACATTAGACATATGACATATGACAAAAGTGCCCTGTCATGTACCTACGAGCTACACGCCAGTATGAGGCGTTGACCGAATTCTGGCGGAACCCAGCCCATTTACAGTAAGCTGCCTTTCAAAGACGACATAGCAAAGAATCGTACGCAGCGAACGAGGGTTGAAATTAGGGCTGTGAGCTACGCGACTTTTACTGAAAGAATTCCAAATGAAACTACAAAACTAGCCCGCGCAATTTGGGCTATCTTTAAGTCTCAAAACTTGAGTTTACTCTTCTGGCTGCCCTGGGTTAACAAGACAAGTTGGCAACCCCTGATCTCTCATTGCAATTACTTACAGAGTCCAGAAGCCAGTATAAAAACCTTACACATTTACGTAAAGTTGCTACGACTTTCGAGGTCCCTATACATTGGATGACCCGAGAAATCGACTCGCTCGCTTTGCGTTCACACTTGGAATACACAGCCCAGCCGCGTAGTAACCATGTCAAGGATCGCTAGAGCCATCCACCTCGACTCGACTTTAAAGGAGTCCACCTGACCGGGCGAGCTTTTGACGCGTACCGGAGATAGGTGGAGAGTTAACGAATAACGAATGTTGTTTTAGACTAGTGCATGCCAACTTTCCATTTGATTGACAAACTAAAGATTTAGAATGAAATGCAAGATACTCTATAATCATAATCATACAGGTATATTCGCTAGAGGAAGTGTTGCAATAACTGCAGTTGACACTGTCGAGTCATACTTCAGCATGTTTATTAAAATTGCAAAAGATATAAACACTAGCGCTGAGATTCCAATGGCTTGGCGTCGAATACCTTCTGATGATGAATATGATGATGGATGATGAGTTGATGACGGAGTTTAATTAGCTCTGATTTTGGTTATTAGAGTTGATTTGACGGACACGATTAAATGTCGATGTTCTTTTGTTTTGCTACATACCTGCATATTTAGATCGTCAATCAGTAGACTGTTTAATTACGAGTAGGTGGCTATTAGGTACGCTGCATTAAAAAAATCCAAATGTGTAAAACAAAAACATTTAGGCTTACGAAATTAAAATTGCACCATTCAATTTCCCCTTCGGCCGTGTACGTAACCGACCTTTCGTAACTGGTAACGAAGGAAGAAAAAATGATCTTTGTACGATACTGGTTTCGAATAAAGATTATTTTTTCTTCGTACGTAACCATAGTTACGAGAGAAGAAATTTTCTATTTGAAATTACGAAAAAAGACTATCTATTCCTCATACGTAACTGAGTCAAAATGTTTTAATCATCATTGAGCGTAGGTAACATACTGATATGAAACCTCTTCAAACTCCTTACTGTTATAGACTAGACTAACTGTTATATCCATGAATGAGTTTCAAAAGAAGACTCTATATTCTGTATCCTCCTTGTGACCAGTTAGAACTTATTGACGGGATGACGAATAGGAACAGATTTTCAGTGTGACCAATAGCTACAAAATTACTATGTGACTTAATAGAACTAAATTTACTTGTGACGGGTTGAAACAAATATTATTGCTTTCGGCAGTATGACCGGTTAGTACAAAATTTTGGTGTGACGAGTTGATCCTAAATCGGGAATACGATACTAAATTATGCCCTTAAACGGATCATTACATTATGCGCCAAGCAATTATTTTAATTCATTATACAGTTGCTAGTGTATTAGGTGCACCAAATTATAATTAAATGATAATATAGATCTATTAAGCCTTTCTTTGTAATTAACTAGCTTTTTCCCGCGGCTTCGCCGGCGTACTAAGACTACTAAAAAATGAGGTTTTCCCCAAACAAACTTTGAACCCCCATTTTACCCCCTTAGGGGGTGAATTTTGAAACATCCTTTCTTAGTGCACCCCTAGACCTTATAAGGAACCTACGTGCCAAATTTGGAATCTCTAGAACTAGCGGTTTGGGCTGTGCGTTCATGTCAGTCAGTCAGTCAGTTTCTTCTTTTAGGTATATATTTATATTGAAAATCGGCGATGGAATAATTAATGGTACAATCAGCATCAAAATAGTAGTCTACAAGTATAACTTTAAACTAAAGGTAAGGAAATGAAGAAAATTACATGTGTTATAATATGTACCTAATTAAAACGTAAAATTTCTAAGCAATGCCCCACAGACATATTAGATGGTGTTATACATACAAAAGAGCTAGTTAAGTCTAATCTTCAACTCAGGAATGTATCGATTAAGACGGTTTACAAAATTAGACATTTTACAACCAAGACCTGATGAAATTAAGTTGGTTTTGCTCACATAGTCGTTATGTAATCTAGTCCTTACTTAGTCTAGGCGAAGGATCGTATTAAGAAAATTAATTCTTACTATGTAACTGGTTACGAACCACCTTCGAAAGATGGTGACTGATTACGTACGAGAAAAAAATTATCTTTATTCGAAACCAGTATCATACAAAGATCATTTTTTCTTCCTTCGTTACCAGTTACGAAAGGTCGGTTACGTACACGGCCGAAGGGTCAATTTCACATGTCAGATGCATGGACCTTATGAACTCTGTCTAATTTAATTGAGATAAATGCCACAAGTCATCGTTAGCGTATATTAAAACTCGATTTAACAATAGCTATCATCACGCTGACATTGTGCAACTGTATTTTCAATACCTTCAGATATTGACGTATGAGGCTTGCATAATTTTGTTTAGTTGCAAATATAAATAAAAACATCTAGACACAAATGTGTACTCATATTTACAAAGAAAATGGCAAGTACGACAAGAATATATCAGAGTATGGCAATGTGGGTTATTTCCCAATTATGTACATGTTTCAGAAACTTTTAATTATCACGGGATCATATTATAATGGCCTTGTATTGTCTGAAATAAGATCTGTTATATCATCTTACAAAAATGAATACGTCGCAAATACACTAAATGTCATAATACATACTAATCTCTAGAACTTTGTAAAGTGTCTATGCTATTTGGTCGCCCCAGCCGGTGAAAGTAATTCACAATACATTATTGTGTTATAAAATATACCAAAGGTCACAGCAGGTTGTTTGCCTTGTGCTATTTTCTTCGCTGTACAAATTGAGAGCAATAAAAGCCGGCTCAGATGTAGTTCAGGAAACAACCAATTATCGGGAGTTGTTGCCGGTGGTATAATTGGAGTAGACAATGTGTCCCTTTGCTGAGCCTTGTTGCACAACCGTTACGACTAAATACGTACTGCACGCTTGGAAAACAAAAAAACTCACGGTATTATTCATATTAAATATCCATGATGCAAAAAATATATATAGCTCCTTACTTTTTTACGATTAATGATCAATATGAAGAAATTAAGACTACACTACTACTAACTTTGGTCTCTTCTGCTACCTTTTAAAGCACACTGGACTGGGAGCTGGAACATTTTGTGGCAGTTATGTTACGAGCCTATATTATATCACCTGCGAGTTCCTGTGATTGGCTTGTCATCATGTCCATCTCAGGTCGAATAGATAACAAAATTACCATGTCGTAACATATATATGTCAAGCAAGCCCTTGTGTAAAAATAGCAACATTGTCATGACAGGGAAGTGAGACAAAGCCTCATTATCCTGTCAGCGGCAGCCTCCGGGGAGCTGTGCGAGGTATGATCGGGGTTATCTTTACAACCGATGCATGCGGTCAGAGTCAAAGGAACTATCTAATGTATGGTAGAAACCCGTCTCTTTGTTGCTGCAAAACCACAGTACAAATGATATAAAGAGCAAAATTATTTGTCTTCATGGTGAAGTTAATCGTTGAGAATAAGGGTATTTTAGATATTCAGGGACTATGATTATTTTTAAGAATAAACGTTACTTCCCTCCTAGATGATGTAGTCTCATTTATATTTATGTTCAATTTATGTTCAATATCAAATTTTAGTAAAATCTTAGGGTAACATCTAAATTTAATGTCAATACTAATTAATGTACTCGCATAAAACAAGTCCGGGAACGGATATTACTTCATCTCATGCACAGAAGCACGTGCCAGTACACACAATATGAGCATCATTACCTAAGTAAGATTTATATAAAAAAAAAATCTGTTTATTTTCAATCAAGAGGTTAGTTGTACAATCAATCTCAGTTACAATCTCTATATTTGGAGATTATTTAAACTAAGCTTAGCCTTAATTATATGTAAACTTATATTGTTTTGTTACAGTTAGTTAGTACTTACATGTTAATACTAGTTATATCTTACATTAAGTGTACTCTTTGCTTTATCAGGATATTTTCCTAAAGTTAAGAATCAAACGTTGTACAGTCTTTTCATTTTTGTAAAAGGTCCTGGCAGAATATCAGCGATGTGGCTTGCCGTATCACCATGCTGAGCCAGCGCCTATTCTCTGCCACGACACATGGTTTTGTATTTGTTTTATTTTCTTTTACTTTAAGATATTGTAAACTAATGTTCATTTTAAGCTGCATGTCTTCTTTCATCTATGTACCATGTATGTTGTGGAAACGAATAAAGTTTTTATCTATCTATCTATCTTTTCAGAAGAAAAAAAGACACTCCCGTGGTCAAGTAACATTTTATCAAAAGTGCAACTTGTTTTTTCGTTTATTCGTTGCCTGTAATTAACTTTTATCCGAGCAGTCAGAGCGCTCTTAAATTTTACGCTTGGTTCTATTTCATCGCGTCGTGTAGATGAAAAATTCGAAGGGGAGTTTCACAAAAACAAGGAAAGTACAAGTGCAAACTTTGGCTAAAGCCAACGAAGTGAGCGGCTGGGGACAGTTTGGGGACTCCTGATCTCTCTAACTTTCCATTTTTCCGTCGCATTTTGCTTCAATAATCAACGAAATCGTTTAAAAGCTTATCAAAAAGTCGCAAGTAGGTATGTATCCATTAACAAAAATACAAATTACACGTGGTACGATTAACCTTCAAACGGATTAGATGATTCAGGCATTATTTATTTAATCAGTGTTATTCACGAACGCGTATTACGTCAGAACACGAAACTCACAAATTGCCGATCATTAGTATGTCGTAAATGTCATGGCGCTTTTTTTGACAACTTAAATGTTAGAGTTTGAATACTTTGAATGCTTTGTCAAATGACAAACACAATAACTATGTACGTAGGTCTGAAGACTACGAAGTAGGTAGAATGCACTGTGACTATGCTATAACAAAAAATCTAAGAAAACCAGATACCTACATTGACCAACGAGTCGTAATACCTCCTGTTTTGCGCGATCGTGTAAATAATAAGGGTAAGTATACACATATTATTTTCTGGGCAGGCTCGCTCCATCGTAGGCCACGTATTCGCCTCGGCTAGTCTGTGGCCATGAGTAAGCCCATTTATAATAAAAAAAAAATTGAAAGATCCCTGTCAAGATTAACTTGAATAATTTTCTACAGAATTTAATTTTTAGAAAATTACATTCTCGAAGTATTGCCTACTTTCTTCGTCGTCACAGTTGTAAAACAAGTTTGACAGATGTCAGTTGTGACAGCGGCCTTCGTGCCATGCCGCCCAATTACATTTCAGTTTATATTTTTGAGAACACACAACTAATGATGAGACTGTGTTATTGAACTATAATAATGCAATACATAAGTTTTTTTTTCAGAGGTTCTACGCTAAGTCTGAAAGATTAGATACCTATTTATAACTTCATCATATCTACATTTAAACTGCATTGAATGACTTGATCGATTATTTATCAGTGACCTACATGAGTGACGTAATAAACGACGACGACTGCTCACTAAAACTAGTATTTAAACAGCTATTTCTAATCAATACTCAGGTCAGTTGTATATTTATGTATGTTTTGTACGTTTTCGTAGTAAAAAAACGAGTATTATCATCGTATTTAGTGATATAAGCGGGTCTAGCGCACTATGATTTCATATATAATGAATAAAAAAATATAATTTCAGAAATAATGAATTTGTGTATACAAAACGCGAGAGTTTAAAGTGTTATATTTTCATCGGTAGCGCCCGAGTTTGACATTTGATAGAGATAACAAAACAACCCAAATTTTTCCACGTCTCGACGAAGACTCGCCCTAATGCAAACAAAAGCGACACTATAGTATCGTTGGAAAATACATGTGACATCAAGTACGTTAGGGAAATATTTACTTACAGCGCAGGCGTTTTTTTACACAAATAGAACCAACAATCAAATTGAGACCGGCTGATGTGTGTGAGTCACGATAAGTGCCGACGTGTAAGGGCAGCCGTCCAAACTGGCGGTTATATTTAAACAGTGGCTGTTCGGTGCTCTGCTTGGCTATCTAAATGTGAATCAGTTGTGTTGGATATAGAAGGCGTTTGTGCCGTAAAATATCCCTACATTTCTACAAACTTCGGATATACATTTTAATTTTTAAACTATCATATTCTGGTAGGTATGTTGATACAGTCATGTGACGTTCCATGCCGATTTAAAGTAGACAGACAATAACTACTATCATGTTGTAACACTTGCATGAGGTTGTGAAATAGTTTTCATATACATATAAAAACTGTTGGAGTAGGTACAGTTACCCAGTGGGGAGCAAAGTAGGCACATTTTACGGTGTCCCTATGTGTAATATGTATATTGATATATGATATGGTACTTGATAATATATATTTTGATGGATTTGGTTAGTTTAAGGACGGCTTTATATTCAAATAAAAATAATAAAAATATATTAATATACTTCACGGATATAAATTATACTAAAATGGCACGTTGGCTCTATTTAACACTACAGTGTAGTTATAGCAATACTCTTCACACAACAAATACTACTACTTACTTTTTACATAAATGCAGCGAGCGAAACGAATCAATTACCTGTAACAAATAAAATAAATTATATTACATCACAAATAGATGCAAGATGTACCTATACAATCGAATCATTACCCTCCGTTTTTCTATCCCTATAGCTTATTAGTACTTATTCGTAAGATACATACGACTAAAATTGCAATAGCAATGACATTGAAGACAAACTTATTGATATTGAATCTAAATATATTCTATAGTATGTCTAAGTAATCTGTAGACAACTAATACGATTTTCTTAATAAAAGTAGGTACAAGTTAATGAAAAGATACGTCAATCTCGATCAAATAACCATCAGTCCTATCTCAAGAACTTAAACGCTGCATCACTCATCGATATGAACTCATGAATCTCACGATCCATCAAATTGCTACATGTTTTTGGTACTGAAATTTTCACCCTATGTCAAATCGGTAGACCGGTACGGTGCATCCCTAGTATTATACCGCATAAATAAAAAACTCTATTATTTCAACCGAATTTACCTCTTATTGCTACGAGTTAAGGACTGGGGTATGAATCATACTGTAGCATAAGCTCCGATGAATCAGCCCGAGGAAAGCCCGGCTTATATGACATCACCATTAGGCAACTTCTGAGGTGTTCCAATGGCTTACCTAGTCGAATGCTGAAGGAAACGAGTTTAATTGCGATGATCAATTGTTACACATTCGATAGTGATAGTTACATTGGTTGGATTAGCGCTTCGACTCGCTAGTTTTCAGTGACCAATGGGAATACACTATAAGCTAACGACTTACGTAAGCAAATTAAATTTACGCAACAAAGATTAAAATTGTCGATTGATAGTATCGATTTTATAGTTCAATGCGATTTAAATCGTTATCTCTACGATCGACATGTAGAAAGATTTGTGGAATCGAGTTACATAAAGTATTGTTCGTCATTTTTTGTGATTTTAGAACGAGGCAAGATAAAAATAACTGGTACGCGGATTGAAGAGGATTGTTCTTGTCATGTTATCTAATCGTAGCGGGCATGTGTTGGAAATAAATAGTTGTCACGTTGTGAGTAAAACCACACATTTGTATGGAATAACTCAACCTCGATTCGTAAATTTGTTTATTTTTGGAGTTACTAACCACGTCACGTTTAATCTCTCAATACTGAAAATGACAAATAAACTAATCGTCATGAATGCACTATACTTCGTTTTTTTAGCATTAGAAAGATCTTCACAGAAGTAAGCTTGTAGTTCCAAATTGGGCACTTTTTACAGTAACATTTTGAAGTAAACCTTATGGTTATGAAGATTTGTGATAGAAGAAGGTAATCTTACTATTCTGTGTATTGTATATATCGAGAGTATCGAGACGTAACATGACGTCGATGCCAGACAGTAAATTGAAGAGTATAAGCCATATGAAGACAGTAAGCAACAAGACACGCTCTTTTAATGCTACAAGAATTTCCACCCACGTCGAGAGTGCTATGTCAATATTCTCTAAGATATCTTATTATAGACTTACGCCACTAGAAGTTTATCTACTAAATGGTGCAGTTTACAAATTGTACAGTCAGCTGCATAAAATATTATCCGACGAAATTAACACGTAACAATATCTTGATATTGACTAATTAGTTGGAAAATTTTTGAAGCGCCTCTAATATTGTATATATATACTGTATTCTGTGGCGATATTATTAGTAGCCTACGAAAATGATTGCTCCTTTGTTTAATGGCCTCAAATATGGTGGATTCAAAACCACCCAAATACAATACTTAGGGGAAGTCCGGGTAAAGCGAACACCCCAGGCAAAGCGAATTCGGGCTCCCAATCCTAAACTATTCGACTTTGTCGCACCATTCGCCTATATGATGTTCATGATCCTTCGCTCTATGAGCGGCAAGCGTCACAGGGAGCGGTCGCTGTGAGCGTCGTCGGTGACGAGTCAAAATGTGTTTTTAGTGCAAAATATTCGTTTTTGAGAGGTAAGTTCATTGTATGTTATTTTGTCACAGTAATTATCTCGAATTTTAATTCAAGATGCTTCTATTGCTTATTGAAGTATCTTCCTTTTACAACGCATTTCTTTTAAAACAATCCAACGGTTTTTTTTAGGGTTCCGTAGCCAAATGGCAAAAAACGGAACCCTTATAGATTCGTCATGTCTGTCTGTCTGTCCGTCTGTCCGTCCGTATGTCACAGCCACTTTTCTCCGAAACTATAAGAACTATACTGTTGAAACTTGGTAAGTAGATGTATTCTGTGAACCGCATTAAGATTTTCACACAAAAATAGAAAAAAAACAATAAATTTTTGGGGTTCCCCATACTTCGAACTGAAACTCAAATTTTTTTTTTCATCAAACCCATACGTGTGGGGTATCTATGGATAGGTCTTCAAAAATGATATTGAGGTTTCTAATATCATTTTTTTCTAAACTGAATAGTTTGCGCGAGAGACACTTCCAAAGTGGTAAAATGTGTGTCCCCCCCCCCCGTAACTTCTAAAATAAGAGAATGATAAAACTAAAAAAAATATATGATGTACATTACCATGTAAACTTCCACCGAAAATTGGTTTGAACGAGATCTAGTAAGTAGTTTTTTTTTTTATACGTCATAAATCGCCTAAATACGGAACCCTTCATGGGCGAGTCCGACTCGCACTTGGCCGCTTTTTTTTTAATTCTTAATTTCTTCAACTGACTGAATGGGCAAAGTGGATCGGGCAAAGCGGATAGCGTGTTCACTTTGAATTTATTAGGTAATTTTTTTTTATCATAATATTTTGTTACAGATGGTATATAAATATCAAAAAAAGATCGATAATGGCTCCTGGCTAACAGACGTCATGGAAATGGCTATCAGAACGTGGATTCGCTGTGTTAAAATATCTTCAGAAATGCCGTGAAGACTTATGCTTATGAAATCAGTGAAAATATATCAAAAGTTACTTGTGACAGCTTTTTCTAATTAATATTATTGAAATGATCTTATGTTGATTAATTTTCACTTAGTTATTAAGTTCACTAAGATTTTATGAGTAATATTTGCTTTACCCGGGGGCCTGTTTCACTTTGCCCGGCACCCTGGGCAAAGCGAATAAAAAATCTTTTTTTACGTTTTGTTCAAAATTGCAGCAACTATTAAACATTGGAGGCTAGTGTTGTTTTAAACTAAAAGATTATTAAATAAAGACTTATTATTGATACTTTTTTCATTTCTTCCTCGTTAAATTTTTCTGTTATGTCAAGTCAAAGGTAAAGGTGTTCACTATGCCCGGACTTCCCCTACAATGTCATATTTGCAAGTCCTTGGAATACTATCCATTCCATGGTAAACTTTTAGGAGCCTAGAATGTATTTTTAAACAATGTAACATAAAAGAACCATAAAGTAATACAAGTTGGGCCTTCCCATCATCGAGTTCTAAAGAAATGTATGTATTGGACACTTATGAAGCACATGAAATGTCAGTGAGAATGATGTCCAGCACATCGGGCACACCGACGCGGCAATACCCGGCAGCATTCCCTGCGTTCCGACGTCATATCGCGTGCTCAAATATAGCCGTTACACCAGAACCGCAAACAACTGCTCGCGGAAGACCTTACTGCATTGAAATAGAAGCTATCACTGCATGGCCAGCGTTGTGTATCCTATCCGTGTTCATGTGAGTCGAACGTTCTGGTAACTGGAATGAATTGGATCTTAACTATCCTGATGATGTTATCGTTCAGTTTACATCTAGGATAAAAATAATTTAAAGAATATCACGGGGAAAACAGCTCGAATGTCGCATCGCCGCGTCGTACATAATTTTAGGCTGAAGACCGCCATTGGATGTGAATCCACATTAGTGTGATTACTGCCTTAGTTTCTAAATGTTTAAAGCATCCTACTCCTGATGGTACTAGTATATCAGAAACATTGTTTTGCTTTTTTACTGTGAAATCTTGGAAGATTTCAAAACGCTACTCCACTTTTAGCCCAAAACAGCATATAAACATTTTCTCACTCAAAAAACATCCTCAAGTCACCTCTCTAAATAGCGGGCCTAAACATTACAATATAATGTAAAAAGGTCGTATGTGACTATGTAGCTCGTATACAGTTATGGGTTTTGGCTAAGTATAGCAATATAACGCAGACGCGCACTACACCAAATTGAGTTGGTAGCTCCGACTTGTTTTTTCGGCTGTAGTTTTACCCGTTTGTTTTGTTGCTAACTCCGTTATTGGATCATTTAGCAAGTTAGTTAAAAGTTGGGGACGGATGCAATAAATTTGATACGTGCGAGCACAACTCGGATACGTAGGAAGGGTTTTTTGGAGAACAAAAAGTGATAGAAAGTTTTGTTTATGTTCCTTTCACCCGTGTAAACTGATTTATCACTTTTATTAGAGTCAAAAAACTATTCACGTGTTCTTCTTTGTCCAATTATGTGTAGATTTTTCTTTAGATATAATGCTTAGTGAAATACGTTGACACGCGTTAATAACTAGATCCGTAGTATACGTATATCTGTCATTCACAGATTCGTTAAGTTCTTCAAGTACATAATATCTGATTTCTCCTGAAACCGAAGGAATTTCCTCTCTTTTTCTCCATGGGTATCCTGCGTAGAGGCATCATGGTCACAGCAATTTGCATTTTTTTTTTTCAGGGCGAGGTCTTGAGAAAGAAAATACAAATTAGGTGTGACCTTTGAATTCATTTGACGCTACGCCGCCTAAGATAGTGTAAATAACTGTGTAAATCTGTATACCTATAAACCTGTACAGCCTTGGAATCAAATGTTTAGTTCAGTGGTGCGGGTGACCAGATCCATAGACTAGGAATCCACTAGACTGAGTTTAGAGCAATTATTTCATTAAACCGATGCTGCCAAAAATACGGGGATGCGGGGGGACGAGGTGAGCGAATCCCGTGCCGTGATTGGTCCGTTCAAAGACACGGACCAATCACGGTACGGGATTGACTCGAAGATGGAGTAAAACTACCGTATAAGTGGCAGAGGGGGGTAGCGTTACTATGCTCAGTCTAGAGGATTCCTAGTCTATGACCAGATCAAACCAATATCGCTAAGTGCGAGCCGAGTTTGGGCCGCCGGGAATGGCTTTTAATGCTCTCACTGATAATGTCGCCCGTGTATGTGAACTTTATAACTGGAAGGCAGTAAGCTTTGACAAGTGTATCCCAATTTCAACCTTAATAGCTTGTCTATAACGTGCGTTAAAGTTATGTTCTTTTTCTGTGGCTGTAACGTTCGTAGAGATACAGTACGAATGTTTATTGTAAACAAAACAATAGGGCGTATATTGGTGCAACGCAATCAATGCAGATTGTTTTTGTATGGAAATTGGAACAATAATTATTTGGTGCTAAAAGTATATAGTAAAAACATACAATATCCTAGCCTTACATTCACACTTTATTGACATGAGATTATGACTGTGTCTGACAATACTATTTATATTGTATTATTATTTCCTGTGCTGAATTAATCTGTTATAATTTATGTTATTGTGCATGTGGTAGAATTAGCTCGTATTTATTTTTATTTAAAATGGTCGTTACGCCTCTAATAAGGTATATGTACCCATTTTTAGGGTCCCGTAGCCAAATGGCAAAGAACGGAACCCTTATGGAGTCTGTCCGTCCGTATGTCACAGCCACTTTTTTCCGAAACTATAAGAACTATACTGTTGAAACTTGGTAAGTAGATGTATTCTGTGACCCGCATTAAGATTTTCACACAAAATACGGAACCCTTCATGGGCGAGTCCTACTCTCACTTGGCCGCTTTTTATTTGTTTTCGCTGTGCAGAAGAGCCAAGTTCGTAACAGGTCGTAATCCGCCTTTTCCCATGCTCAAGATCATCTAATGTCAAGCGATCAGTACTCAGTAACGATTTTATGTCTCGAGTGAAAGCTTGTTTTCACCCTAAGTAAATACCTACTTGTCACTGTTCACTGCAAGATACGGCAGAGCCCTGGCTTATCGTGTCAATAAAATAAAAAGCGGCCAAGTGCGAGTCGGACTCGCCCATGAAGGGTTCCGTATTTAGGCGATTTATGACGTATTAAAAAAAACTACTTGCTAGATCTCGTTCAAACCAATTTTCGGTGGAAGTTTACATGGTAATGTACATCATATATTTTTTTTAGTTTTATCATTCTCTTATTTTAGAAGTTAGGGGGGGGGGGGGACACACATTTTACCACTTTGGAAGTGTCTCTCGCGCAAACTATTCAGTTTAGAAAAAAGCGGCCAAGTGCGAGTCGGACTCGCCCATGAAGGGTTCCGTATTTAGGCGATTTATGACGTATAAAAAAAAAACTACTTACTAGATCTCGTTCAAACCAATTTTCGGTGGAAGTTTACATGGTAATGTACATCATATATTTTTTTTAGTTTTATCATTCTCTTATTTTAGAAGTTACAGGGGGGGACACACATTTTACCACTTTGGACGTGTCTCTCGCGCAAACTATTCAGTTAAAAAAATGATATTAGAAACCTCAATATCATTTTTGAAGACCTATCCATAGATACCCCACACGTATGGGTTTGATGAAAAAAAATTTTTTGACTTTCAGTTCGAAGTATGGGGAACCCCAAAAATTTATTGTTTTTTTTCTATTTTTGTGTGAAAATCTTAATGCGGTTCACAGAATACATCTACTTACCAAGTTTCAACAGTATAGTTCTTATAGTTTCGGAGAAAAGTGGCTGTGACATACGGACGGACAGACAGACGGACAGACGGACAGACAGACAGACATGACGAATCTATAAGGGTTCCGTTTTTTGCCATTTGGCTACGGAACCCTAAAAAATGATATTAGAAACCTCAATATCATTTTTGAAGACCTATCCATAGATACCCCACACGTATGGGTTTGATGAAAAAAAAAAAAAATTTGAGTTTCAGTTCTAAGTATGGGGAACCCCAAAAATTTATTGTTTTTTTTTTCTATTTTTGTGTGAAAATCTTAATGCGGTTCACAGAATAGATGTATTCATAACAGATAATAGATGTAATAGATGTGTTATGTAAGTAGATGTACTTACCAAGTTTCAACAGTATAGTTCTTATAGTTTCGGAGAAAAGTGGCTGTGACATACGGACGGACAGACAGACGGACAGACAGACAGACATGACGAATCTATAAGGGTTCCGTTTTTTGCCATTTGGCTACGGAACCCTAAAAATACTGTGTGCAATAATAACATTCGCATTGCAATATTACTATAACCTGTCAGGCTATCAACACTGGGTACGTAATGCAGGTATAGAGTCAAATAAAATTGGAAATGTTCGCTACCTACGCCCTACGCGCCCGACCGTATTTTACGTAGTCACTTTATACAAATTTAGATTCTCGAGCACCAATCTTCTTCCCACTTTATTTTGTACACCCACAGCGACATCCTTAGTCTTTCGCCTCACTCTCGAGTGTCTCGTGCCATCAATTCCTTTCCAAATAGCCTACAGTTCGCTAATAAACGTTTGGCAACAATAAAAGCATCTTCCTTTGTCTACAATTTGCAATCGTTACATAGTCGCGAACGCCAACGCGACAAAGGTAAACAACCAACAGTGCGGTTGCTTACAAATTCGCTAATTTAATAGCAATTGCACAAGGAAATGGTACTGCGGAATTGCATGAATGTTTGCTCAGACTGCAGAAGCGAGCAGAGAAGCCTTACTTTTGCGAGCATTGTGCATTTGTTTAGAACGGCAATGTGTACACGTTGTATGACAACACGTTAACCAAACTGGTGACGACAATGTACAGCGAGCACGTTTCTAGGGTCACAGAGAAAACAAAGCATAGAATTCAACTTTCAAGACATATGCTTAGTGCATTTGTGAAAATGCACAAATCGTATATCAATAAAACGTCTATAAAAGTAACGGAGCCGACATGTGCGGTTTTATATATCGATACATTGATGCCGCAAGACAAGTCTTACATTTCTTACTATGTAGTATAATCAATGAAGGCCGCTCGCCAAGATCCGTGCCCAATAAACTGCAGAAAAAACAGGATTCATTGCCGTGAAGAAGGCCATAGGCTCGTTTCCAATATTTATTCGACCGATGCTTTGACACCGCACCGTCCACTTTTTACGTGGGAACACCGACCATTACCTATACTCGTAGGTATCGTTTAAAACAAAAAGGTTTGAACAACATAAAGAATTTCCGGATTTATTGCGTTTCTACATTGGACCATAGACGCGTCAGATCTCGCGTCTGTACCGTGGTTCTATAATTACTAATTATTACTCAGCCGATTTCTGTACCGTTCGTATTTTAATTTTCTCAAACATGCAATGAAATGTCGTCGCTCCGGGCGTTATATCAGGCTTCGAAGTATCACGTTTAGGGCGGAGCAACTCCAGAGAACTGTAAAGGAATTTCATACGAAATTGAAGGCCTAGGCCGGGAAGTATTTTTTTTTAAATTCTAATGTAAACATGGGGTCTGTGTCCATGAACAGGCTAAACAGCCGAATTATATTTTTTATTTTTAGTGAATGAATGGTTATTGGACCAAAATATCCGTGTTAACGCCTGTTATACACGAACGTACTGATATTAAGAATACGAATCTGTATGATTCAATGTGTTGATGATTAAATTTAAAATCTTGTCTATACGTAAGTCACCAGAGACCATAGACAATATTTAAAATCCTCTGCATTTATTTTATTTATTGAAATTGAGATTCTTATTATCAGGTTGTGTATAATGGCCCTAATAGGGTCTATTCGAACACTACACACGCGAAATACGGACGCCTTCCGTAAAAAAAAAAGGCATTAGGGCAGGATTGGAAGGAAAATTAAAAAACTTTTGTCGTGTAGCTATTGGTGGTTGATATTTATAATTTGTTTTTTTGAGTGGTGATTTTTTTTATTTCATTGCATATGTTTGAGAAAAGCACTATACATGCCTAGCCGTGAAAAGGTCTTGCCGACTTCGTATCACTATCCGGCCTCCCTACGGTCGGCCGTCTATGTCTATACCTACTCACCCGGCAAGCCCTTCTTTCCCGGCGTCTGCAGTAATGTACTATTAAGATTTTCTGTCGTGGTTGGAAACTTTCAGCTCTTGTTACGGTGAAAGTAGCAGAAGCTAAAAATAGTTTTTTACTTTTAATCTCCGAAGGCCTCCGATTTGGTAACTGGAACAAGGTAAACGTCATTGCGAGAAACGCAACTGTCCGTGTTTATTTATGCCGTTGAGGATAACTCGTCTTATAAAGGTGTACTTACTCAGCTTGAATCAACTTTCAAATCTTTCCCGGGTAAGTATGCCCTGTCCCCTCGCGTTGTATTCCAAGCCGTTGGCGATGTGACTCCTGGGTCTATCATTCCATCGACTATCAATCGCCAGCCAACGTTCGTCTTACATTGCGTACAAATGTAGCATATATCTAGGTCTGTTATAAATGGTTCACAAGTGATCACTCGCTTGTGATCGGTAACAGCGCTGTCCACCGGAGTGTGGCATAGTTTGGTTCCGTGGGTTCTTGATTGGCGTGAAGCGAGTCGTGACCGCGGTGTCGGACCGCAGACTGACGCCGCCATTAGATCAAGGAAGCAGGGTCAAGCGCGGTTCACGATGTCCTGGGGATAAAACGGTGGTCCATCGTGTCGGAACGTCGGAAGTCCAAGTCCATATTCTACAAGCAAGTGTCACATGTTCGATATGTCACAGTCATGGTGTGTTTGTCGGGATAAATCTTCCCACTATATCTGATATAATAGTAATAAATACTATCGCAAAGACAGTATATTTTGTAGGTCCCTGAACTCTAATAACCATGGTTATAAAACCAAGGCAATCGATTCAACATTTAGAACTAATTAAGAACTAATAAGACTAAGTTTAAGAACTACCTAAGTTTATAGATCGATAATTCTACAAGTTTTATGTACTAATCTTGAAATAAACTCTTGTAGAATTAACAGTAAGTGGATCGTTTACAAGCCACGTTATCGTTATATTCTTATACTATCGTTTTAATTACCATAACTGTCAAGCAACACACATTTTACAGTCTGTGAATCTCGCACTCGAACCTCTCAACGCAGCGTCAATTGCATTTAAATTGCATAAACACACTCATTAAACGAAGAACGACTTGAAGTGAACTGCGATTCTTGGAGACGGCTGTTTGCATAGTGTTTAGTGTTGTGAAAGTCTCGCGGTCGCGATCGAAACAATGTTGGCAGAGCGCATCAAAGTTTGGCAGCGCTTGCGCACTTTCGAAATGGCCCACATATCTACGAGCGGACTGAAATCTGTATTGCCATATGTATGAATTTATCTGTATTTATGCAGATTTTAGGCCACTGGCGAGATTACAGACTTGAATAGATCTATTAAAATTGTTTTATAAGCATACTTAAGCGATTTCTTATTTTCATCTAAAAACTAAGCATCTGCATTTTAAATAGGTAGTGCTATTTATTGAAATTGAACTGTTGATGAAGAAAAGAATGGAGTCACTACAAGTAATTAACGTCTTGAGGCTAATTGTAATTTATGAGATGAACTATGGTCGTAAATAATTTTAATGGCATTTCAAACCGTTTTGTGAAGTCGGTTTTTTTCCCTATTAAACATTCAGCATTTAGCAACACAGGCTAAACTTAACCCAACGTTAAATGCATTCTGTTAAAGATTAATGTTGAGCTGTGAAATTCCAAATGTTTTAAAAATAAATTCGTTATTATTGGTAGACGCCCAGAGCTCTAGCTTATGCAAAATGTATTCAGAGCTCACTGTAAGCCGCCTTGTTTGTCGTTTTACAATAAATAACACTTTCAAATGACCCGAGACACTTGCGTTGTTCGCTTAACTCCGTCTGTTGCTTATGAAATGCCGAATCACGATGGAGTTTTTGCGGGCAGTGACGTCAGAGCAAAGAGACCAACATCGCATTAAGGCGTTGAAATTGAATCTTAACGTGGTTTGCGTGGCGCCGAACCAGATTGATACTCGGTACACGCCACACGGAGCGTGTAATTTGAACGGTATTCGGTGCGATTTCAATCGTGGAAGTTGTAAGCGGAGCAAGCGAAATGCTACATTTAGATGGAGATTATTGGAGATTCATAGTCTATGCTGATAGGGGCAAAACGATGCGGCACCATTTCGAAACGACGAATCGGCAATATCCTGGAGATTCTATCTGTGCCGAGCAAAACTCCTGACACCGTTGTTTCAATTCGATAGCCGGAGCAATATTGCCGACTTGGAAAGTTATTTAGTAGTAAGATTTTACTTCGAACTCAAACAGGGCCGTATAACGTAAAAATCTTGCAAACATAGTAACTGTCTAAATTGTCTGATATACAGTAACATCCGACCCTCCTTCGACCAACGAACTGGACCAGGGGTTGACAAGTTCAGCGCGATTTTTAATTACCAATTCCAATGATTAGATACAATCAACGACGTTCGTACCGTATTTGCCCCTCATTTCCAATAGGATGGAATACCATCCGTCATTTTTACCGTACGCACGGCCGGTAATCCGCCGGACGGCGCCGCGAGATTGCCTGCCAATCGAGTTAGCCGCCGCCGCCGCGCCGGAACCAGCGATGCTGATGGCTTCTGCTGCGCACACGTAATATGCAGCCCAGGATTGACGGCTGTTACTACCCTGTTCCGGTTTATGTTGGAGTATGTTGTACAAACTACCAGTGTAAGCTGCAGATCTTGTTTGGTTGGATGAAGTACGGTGGACATCACCATCAGTCTGTTTTAGGCCACTATTTGACACACTCTTGCCAACCACTTTTAAATACTTTTATAAATCGTTAAGTATAAACGGTACGGAGAACCAAAACAGTCACGCTGGCTCCTCGAAATATAAATTCGATAAAATAGTCCATTCAAATTTAAATAACACAATGCGGTCACTATTTAGTCAGTCTATAAACAATATTTACTAACGTAATCCAGTTACTGTTGCTACAAGTTGATGTTTATTCTTGATTTCCTATCAACTTTACATTAACAATACAAAGGAATCTTGAATGCATAATTGAATTACAAGTCTAGATTACATTTCTCAGTCAAATCATAAAGAAAAAAATACATAGAGTGCTCACTCCATACATCAGTTTTAGTACCAAAAAGACTATTAGCATCTAGCATCGAGTAGCGAAACTATCAGTACTGCTACATCTATTGTCAAATAGCAGTACTGATAGTTCCGCTACTCGATGCTAGATGTAGACACTGAAATTAATAGTCTGAACTGATGTATGGAGTGACCACTCTTGTCATACTATATTTCTCTATGGTCAAATGGAATGTAAGTTCGACAATAAAGACTTTTCATCGCCTTATTGCACATAATTAAGGTACAAAATGGCAAATATATCCGAAATTAATGGTACAATAGGTTTTGCGTACACAATTAAACCATATGTGAAGATCAACCACGGACCACGGTATTATCTCCGTAATAGGCACGTGTGTATAGATAAAAGTTATGTTTGATTGAATAATGGAAGCCCACAAACATGTTTTTATGTATACGTCCGCACAAACTACCTATGCACTAACTGTCAGTTGACATACAGTTGTTAGTGAGGTCGAGTAAAGTCGATTGAGTTAAAAATAAGTCAGGTGACTCAGGTGGTAGTTGTACAGCAAGCGAAAGAATGTGTAGTAGGTATGCACATACATACGTGTACTGTATAGCAGCTACATATTTCTTGGCAGCCCACTAATTGTTAGTTTACTGAGTAACAACACATAAATAAAGTTTATTTCAGAAACGATATATATGTGAAGCGTTCAAAATCTAACTCGTGACAACAACATTTGTTTACATAAACTTCGCTCGACAGAAAACCAAATCGGAAATATGACAAATAAATAGGCCTCGGCATAGGTCGCCCTACCCTACCTTACCTTTAAAGTTAATTTAAATGTCAAGGCAACAACTCCAAGTATCCTAAAATGGTCACGCTTTTATCGTCTGTTATCAAGTCACTATCAAATTATCAATCCAAGTACCTAAGTGCGAGAGTGACGCACGACACAAATGATAGCTAGAGTGCAGCCATCCTATTCGTACAGGGTAAATTATCTGTTTCATTCAAGTGTAAACCCGCTCCTCCTCTAGGATAATGGCTACGCTAGGTGACCTGAACCGTGATTCTAGGGGGTTGTTAGACCTCATTCCAAGTTTAACGCTCCTATACCCCTCCTTATTATGCACGAGAGGAGACGCATATAACTCGCTCTATCGCACACGCCTCTAGTCATTAGAGCAACTGAGCGAAAATATATTAGATACATTTACCATCGCTATTCGTAGTTTAGACTTTTAGAGAGTAATGGGATAACCATAAAATATAATGGTGCAAAGAAGTGCATATACCTAACACATTGCCGACAGTGAGTAACACTAGTAGCAGTTAAGTCAGTTAAAAAAATCTATTAGAAATACTGCAGTTAATTTCGGTATCTGAATTGTTGTTGAAATTTAGCCTTTTGATTGAAAGATCAAGATAAGAGTTATTTTTAAAGTAGCGACGATATGAAGTACATGATACAAGTGTGAAACACCAATAGTGTAAACCACCTATACGCACAAAAAGCTTTTCGCTGAAATGACATTTCACACAACGTCATCAGGAAATCAGAATTAACAATCTTTATGAATGTTTCATTCCCTTTTCAAAGTAGCTTGCCTTTTTGTTCCACCACGCATATAACCGAAGACTGTCATTAATTTTCCCTTTTACAAGAGGTTTAAGGGCTTTCAAAGGTAAGTTTGTCCAAAATAAAGCTTGTTTTTAACCTCCTAAGGCCCAGCCATACAAATACCCAAATTTAGCTATTGAAATTTGAACCTATAGTGCAGGGAATAGAGTTGATTTTTATTTGTCTGAAAATTTAACGAAAAAAAAGGAAATGCAACTCTGTTCCAATTGAGTATGGTTTAAATTTCATCGAACTGAAGACGTACTATATGTAGGACCTTGGGCCCTAGGAAGTTAAATGGGAGGCTCCAGCTTCCGAGCATTTATATCAAAACAATCCTCGGACCGTCGGCAAAAATAAGCGAACGAAATTGCTTTGAACTAAAATCTTAGAATTACTAAATTCGGGCAATGAAAACTTGACGAGAATAATTCTTGGGTATTTGATTCGGTGCGGTTTATTTATGTTCTTTAGTATAATAAATAATAATGAAGTCGATAAGAACATATCGTTATGAAAAAAAAAGAAGAAATTATTAATAATTAAGAATAAAACCAAGATGGACGTTAACATAATAAGGCGTACCTATGTCATTTCAAATTATACCTAGATGTAATAGATTTTAGTCGCTTCTTGCCTAATGTACCTAAACATGCTGAGAGGAAGTTTATGAAATGATCTACATTTAAAGCTAACCTATACGAGAAGAGTTCTAAATATGGTAATTAGAATTACAATACAAACTAAAAATACTGTCATACTTGGTAGTTTTCGTGAAATAAAGTTAAAATAATGCGCATGTAAATTGGGACTTTATAGACACATCTCAAAACAAACCTATTTTGCGTAAATTTACTAAAACGAATCAAAATTGAATTACACAGCGATTAAATTCACTCGCGCTTACAAAATATAATATGTATATACGTTCCGAATCCGAAGGGAAATGGTTTACGAGCGTACAGATAATCGTAATCCATTCTATTTCTGGGGTTATTTTGCAAAAAATATTACTGGAATCTACAGGTATTCGTATGTTAAAATCGAGCTAAGGATAACTTGTCTTACAGGATTTCTTTATAGAAAGAACCATACGACATACTCGCAAAAGGGCCGCCTGTTGAATTTTACTCAACATATTATATCTTACTAATCCGAATTGTGAAGTACAGTCGCCATCAGATATATCGAAGCGGCCAAGGTGTTCACAATATCTGAACACGCATTCTAACGCCCTGACACTAGAGGCGTGTTCAGATATTTGTGAGCGCCTTAGCCGCTCCGATATAGGTATCTGATGGCGACTGAACCTATACGAAGCATTGCGTTCTGCATAAAGCGCTTTTTTTAGTTGCCTCATCTGTGAGTTCTGTGAAAGTACTACAACTACTAAACAATCATATTTGTCGCACAGCCAGTCTGGTCCTGATATATTGGAACGATACATTGAGTGTGTGCGCGTGACCAGTGCCACATGATTGGAAGATTATACATACAGGCAGTGTTGGACTTTGAATTAGAACGCATTACAATCATAAGCAATAATATGTGTGGTCTAGGAAATACATTTCTAAATTGTGCTATGATGCTATGCAATGCTATGATGGATTTGTGTGACATGATCAATATAGACATAGGTACCGATTGATCAACAAACCAGACAGTTTGTCATACATTGTATAACCGGGACAAGTGGCGTACACGAAGAGAGGCCTATGCTCAGCAGTGGGCGACCGAAGGCTAAAATTTTGATGATGATGATGATGTATAACCATACCTATTACCTAGATTAGACGAACTTCACTATTTTTTATGTACGGTCTTGTGCCTGATGGTGAGTAAAATTGCCAGAGCTCGGTAGCGAGGTCTACCCTTCAACATAACTTTAGAAGATGACGTCACTGGTAATGTTGAGACGGTACAACCTAATACTGCACCATTGTGTTGTGGCCTTGCTAGTTACAACTGTAGTAAATACCACAGTGAAAGGATTTTTTAACCGGTAAACGCGCAGTCGTACACTAATTTTGATGGGGTCGAACTCGAACCGGACTGAATTAGTTCGACCCCACACCAACATGAGAGTTACTAGTCAGAGAAGAAAATATGTATTTATAATGTTTATTACAGTACCTATACAAAGTACTATGTGGAGTGAGCTCATTTGCTTACTTAAGTAACTAGAAAAAAAAACCAAAGACTTCGCAGAATAAACTATGATTCCGGTATTGCATCAGATTATCAAATGCCATGTACCTGAGGTACCAAATTAAGAAAGCCAAGGTCTCCATAGTTCCGACTAAAAATGAACGTTTAACGGCTGTATAGAGACAATGAGAACGTTAACAACACGACGCCGGTCGATAACGTATCGCGACCTTTATTGCTACGACCTTTGAGAGAAAAATATAAACGTTTGGACTTGGAGCCGGCGAGGGACTATCAAAGCATAAAGAAAATAACCACTATACCTCTGCCCCTATAGAAGATAACGTTACCTACTTAGTGTTGATGTGTAGGTCGTAGTATGGGTAATAGCATACTATGTATTAACATTGCAAATTCTTGTAATTAGAATAGTTCATTTAGGGTGCATTGTATTTTAGGTAATTGAAGTGTACCCTAGATCAATTGCTGCACAACCACCTATCTACGCAATGAAACAATCTTTTGAAGTGAGAAAAACAAAAGAGATGACAGTGACATTTCCTATGATCCCTTATCATTATCAATCAGGGTCTGAGTTCTTGAAATAAGTACATAATTTCCATTCGATTCAATTCTGCACTGCTACATCAATCTTCTTTCTACATTCTTAAGTTCCAGACATTTTGAAACGCGTTAGGCATAGGTATATACCTAATATCTTTATAGTGTACTGTTCAACCTATACGCGTGGGGCTGAACCGTCTGTGAATACGAGTAGAAGAACGTGCAAGCACTCTGCACGTTGATTGCGATTCTCTCAAACGTGGCACGTGTGAACGATGAAACCAATACTGGGACTAAATAAAAGTATTGATACCTATGTTAAGTATATGAGCAATTGAGCATTGCAGAATCCAGACGTACTTACGTTTCCGCTTATCGGCATAAGATGATAAAGGGTTCGTCTTTTACTAACGCGCGGTGTCAGATAGGGTTGTATCATGGACAGGTACAATCAGCACCTTTGCATACAAATTGCTATTCAAATTCATAATTATACCTTTTCTCTGCAGCTGACTGTACGTGATGTGTTGAGTTTAAGCATCTAAAAGAAATGTTATTTTTGCAGTTCTTGGAACTCAAGTGCATAGACAACATCAGTCCAATCATAGTCTTGTGTAGAACGTTGTAACAAAAGTAATAGCCTGTGAACGATTAAAATTCTTTCTATAAATTATTTGAGTAGAAAAATATTTCTTCAATCACGTATATTAATTAACAGTTACTTAATTAGCATATTTAAATTTCACGACAGAGGCCGCTGGTTTCAAAAATTCCGTTGAATAATAAATCTATTGTTCGAAGAAAAAATTGACGGGTTGAAACGTCTCGTTACGCCTGACAACTTTTGAAATGTTCTAACAATAACATACGTAACTGTGGACCTTATTTCGTTACAGTAAGGTTTAGGAACGGTCAGCCATCTAAGTCAACGATAGTACTGTTCCACTGCTGACATAAAATGCGTTTAATAAACTATGCATGCAAATGAATCATAATTGCTTAATTATATAGCAACTTGATTGCATGCCTAATGCTATGTAAGAATATTGCATACAGGTTAAATTGAAAACTTAATTTCTATTTAGGACAATGAACATTTTACAGAATATTCTCTTTTGATACGAGGAACAAGTACTAATAACTCTTTCCTCTTTCTTACGTGAAACAAATCCGTTTGCTTAATCTTCCATCTTATCTTACAAAAAGTTGTAGCAATAGCAGTTACAAAATTTTGAAATTTGCTATAGCAAATGTATACATTTAAATCATTTACTGTGAGTAGGTATATCTCAATTACGCGGTTACCTTAGCACTGATATGAATTCTCATGGCGCTCCGTGTATGAGCGTGACAGAGCATATAGCGATGTCCCGCTCGCACACCGGAGCGATTGCGAATTCGCATCCAATGTGAAGAACGCCTAATTAAGACCGCCTCTCCACCAGCGATAATTTCGCGCGGGTCTTTAGCGGTGCTATGGAACACCCGTTGTTTGTCTACGGAGAGGATTTGAATAAATCCGCTAGCTTAAGTACAGGCAGATATACCGTTTATTCGTTTATTGTTTTCTGGTTTCCGCCAACAGGCGACCGTTACAGAAACAAATCTCCGAGCGATGTCTACTGCTTGCACGAATAACTTTAAGAAATTATAAGCAAAGATGTTTGAGCTAATAAATATCAAAGGTTGTTGATTCCACAGAATATGGAGATCATAACATAAATGTGTAGGTATATAAATTTAGTTTCTATTAATTTTAATATCCCGCATGAGATATACATTGGTGAAAGAAAGCCCTTGATATTTATGAATGAATTCATTTCAAAATGTGGCCATGCAATTATTCGGCTGGGTATATACCCGTCACAAGTGTCACAACTAAAAATTAACCTCAACTGTAACTTTTAACTACTACGAGGGGCGTTCAAAATATTCTCGGTATTGATATCTTACGACCTCTTCTAAAATTTCTTTCGTTACTGGCCGCTAAGGTTTATTCATTGACATTAAAAAAAAGTATAATTCGAACCGAGATAGTCTTTTGTTTTTCTGCAATTGCTGAACAAACATGAACATCCTGTGCGAATTGACAATGTTAACTAAATTAGAACATCGATGCGTGATAAAATTCTTGACAAAACAGGGTAAAAATCAAAAAACCATAAAAGAGGAAATGGATTGTGTTTACCGTGAGTCTGCTCCTTCTTTATCTACCATTCAAAAGTGGTCAAGCGAGTTTAAACGCGGAAGGGAGAGTATTGAAGATGACCCTAGACCTGGCCGGCCTGTAGTAGCTACTTCACAAGAAAATATTGATAAAGTGGAAAAACTTATATTGGAAGATGGTCGAGTGAAGGTAAAATCTATAGCACAAGTAACCAATCTCTCTATTGGTACCGTACATGATATTATACATGACCATCTTAATATGTCAAAAGTAAGTGCAAGATGGGTTCCGCGAATGCTGACTCGGCTTCAAAAAGACATGCGTGTAGCTTGTTGTTCCGATTTTATTGACCTGTGCGGTGAAAATCCTGATGAGGCGCTGCAAAGAATAGTTACT
Source organism: Cydia amplana (assembly GCF_948474715.1). Taxonomy (NCBI): domain Eukaryota; kingdom Metazoa; phylum Arthropoda; class Insecta; order Lepidoptera; family Tortricidae; genus Cydia; species Cydia amplana. Next base: position 12,169,007 of record NC_086083.1, read on the forward strand.
GGAGATGAAACCTGGGTTCATCATTATGACCCAGAGAGTAAACAAGAGTCCATGCAGTGGCACATTAAGGGTTCAGCTCATCCCAAGAAGTTGAAGGTCATCCCTTCAGCTGGCAAGGTCATGGCCACGATATTTTGGGATTGTGAAGGAGTATTACTAATCGATTATAAAGAAAAAGGTGTAAATATCACAGGACAGTACTACGCTAACATTCTACGTCAATTAAAGGATGTAATTAAAGAAAAGAGGCGAGGAAAGTTAACCAAAGGTATTCTGCTTCTGCATGACAACGCCCCCGTCCATACTGCTCATATTGCCAAGGCAGCTATTGTTGAACGTGGGTTTAAAACTGTTACTCACCCACCGTATAGTCCGGACTTAGCCCCCAGCGACTTCTTTTTGCTCCCCAATCTTAAAAAGGATCTGCGTGGAAATAAATTTTCCGACGATGAAGCATTGAAGGCGGCAGTGGAGGAGCATTTTTACACGAAAGATAAAAAATATTTTTACGAGGGATTAAAAAAAATAGTTGATCGATCTTTTAAGTGTATGAACATAGGGGGGGAGTATATTGAAAAATAAAAATATCAAACTTTTCGTACTTGTTTGTTTTCATTCTCATACCGAGAATATTTTGAATACCCCTCGTACTTACTAAAATACATTAACCTATTGAATGTATGCTAAAATACGTTATCGTAAAGGGAAAGTTTCAGTTAGTTGTAAAAGGCCCATATTTCAATACACCTGTCTCTTGAACTACCATTTAAAACTTACGGAGCGTAAAACTTCTGAGTACACTCATAAATAACATACAGAGTAAGGAAACCGGTGGAATAGTATGTTAAGACAGATATACCATACTATCGTAAAGGAAAATAACAGAAATCCTAGCGCCTTTTATTATTGGTACCTCCTACGCTAATAACAATTTAAAAGTAAATTGGAAAAGGGTGCATCTATTTAGCTTTGACCTCCACTTAATTAGGGGTCCGGACAAAGCAATACAGAGAGCACAAATGAAACAACAACGAAGCCTGTATCGTTATGAAATGAAACACCAGTGTGATAGCAAAATTAAGGATAACCAGAATACATTATTAAGATCACATAATAACCTGATGAGTGACATTTAAATAGTGCCATAAATGGCATGGTTTCCTAACTTGAAGGTAAACATACATAGGGTATTCATAGGGATACAGATCAGATCAAGCATCTACACCGTTTATTTTTATGGTTATATATTGCCATATTGTCAGAATAATCTCTAATAGGTCACCGAGATACCAACAATAATTGAAAACCTTAGGAACCCCACTTTGTTCTAACTCTTGTCTTTAGTGTACCGGATCCCGTGACTTCGAGAACACATTCAATATTAACTGAAGGCTAAACAACCCCTCGAATGTGCTCAAGTGTTATTGGTAGCGCTCGTAAAGAGATACTTTAGGCAGATGTACGACAGCTGATCCACCCTCGACAATCGATAGCCATTAATTTATTAAATGGCAGTATTGGCAGTTACTGTGTATTTATTTAGAAATGAAAAAAATAGTTTAAAGATGTGGGCGTTGAATGTATCGAGTTAAACATTATTATTGAAATGCTGTAAATTGGATATTGACTATCAAGCAATCTTGCAGTTAAGTCAACAAATATTATTAGCAAACAACAAACATTGTAACTCAAAAACAGTCAGGTAGGTATTATGTAGAAAGGCCGTTTATCAATACCTAATAATAAAGACCGGTATTTATAGGCCCGTGAATTCCAAAAATGGAGATACAAATAATGCCTAATAATAATGTTTATTTGCCTAAACTTACTAAATTATTTTAATTCGTCAAGCTAAACTAGATTAAGTAATTCAACAAACGATTAATATCGACAATAAACTAGTTTATATACCAGAAACACATTCGCAATTCGCATCAATCACCCTTAAATAACAATCGATCAGTACTTGGAAAGTTGGAAGTTCCGAAGAAACTGTTTGACGGCACACCGTTCGGTGGAACATCTAAACATAACGCGTTTAATAGCGATTGAAGTAACGAGTCAATCAATCAGATGAAGTGGAACAACGTCATCAGGGGCCCATTTCTCGAAAGGTATTAGACTAATATTATTTGTCCACGAACTGTCATGTCGTATAGGTTACCATGGCAATACACTAATAATATTAGACTAATACCGTTCGGGAAATGGGCCCCAGGGGAGGTATCACTACCCTATATCACTATTAGGACTTCTTCTGTCGTTCCTTCAATGCTGAGGATCGTGACATTATGTCCTTCTGTTGAAGACCAGGTTCCTACATCCATAGACTTCTATTCCTCGACAAGCGCATGGCCTCGTGCAGTTTTAATTGCATAAATATTCGGTTTGAGCACACCATCTAAGACTAGGAGAAGGTATTTTAGGACTATTAACTTCCGAGACAATCAAACAAGTGCGCAGGGAGCCTAGCAATGATGCCAATCGTTGATAGAAAACACCAATCGAAACTTAAATAATGTATGGAAATAGTCACGTGACTTTTCGGAGCATGTTGTCCCGGAACATTTTGTCTATTCGTTTGGCGTTCGTCGATGTGCGATTGTCATCTTGGCTATGCCCCCCGAGGAGTCAAGCATACAGACGAAATCTCTCCTCGAAAGACTCCGATTACGTACATATAAAGTTTCACACGGATCTCGAGGTGGTGGTGGGCTAGCAATAGGTACACGTTCGTTTTTTTAGCATTAGAAAAAAGGTAAACAATCTTGATGTGTATTTTAATTGAAAAATACGTTTTAAAAATAAGTCACAGCAAATATGTAACAATTATGAATCTAATACGATCATTTATATTCTTCTGCTTTCATAAGTAATAGTTACTGATTTTAAAAAAGCGTTTTTCAATTAAAAGACATGTCAAGATCGCTTACCTTCTTTCTAATGCTAAAAAAAGCGGCCAAGTGCGAGTCGGACTCGCCCATGAAGGGTTCCGTATTTAGGGGATTTATGACGTATTCAAAAAAAAACTTACTACTTACTAGATCTCGTTCAAACCAATTTTCGGTGGAAGTTTGCATGGTAATGTACATCATATATTTTTTTTAGTTTTATCATTCTCTTATTTTAGAATTTACGGGGGGGGGGGGCACACATTTTACCACTTTGGAAGTGTCTCTCGCGCAAACTATTCAGTTTAGAAAAAAATGATATTAGAAACCTCAATATCATTTTTGAAGACCTATCCATAGATAACCCACACGTATGGGTTTGATGAAAAAATTTTTTTTAGTTTCAGTTCTAAGTATGGGGAACCCCCAAAATTTATTGTTTTTTTTTCTATTTTTGTGTGAAAATCTAATTGCGGTTCACCGAATACATCTACTTACTAAGTTTCAACAGTATAGTTCTTATAGTTCCGGAAAAATGTGGCTGTGACATACGGACGGACAGACAGACAGACAGACAGACATGACGAATCCATAAGGGTTCCGTTTTTTGCCATTTGGCTACGGAACCCTAAAACCGAACTATAGACACACAGCTGTATATCTATCCCCGTGTTCGACACGTAGTTTCTTCTTTAATGTAACAGGAGCTACAAGCGGTATCGCTGTCACATGGCTCTACACGTATCGAATAGGGGTCGTGATAAGGGTTCATAGTTGCCCGCGCCGCGTGCGGGGCTACGATAAGTAATACGGCTCGATACACTTTGTTTGTTCTTCCACTTGGCCGCCATTGTTTTCGATCAAAGCCGAGGTATCATTTGACGTTATTATGGGAAACTAATATGTTTACATTACAGATTACAGTACAGCATACTTTCAATGTAGGTTAAGAAGGTTTCGTGAATAATTCCTTTTCAAGAGAGGTATTTCAAACCTTTTACCTTTTTTGCAAACCTCATGGTGGGGCGCCCTGGCCGAAATGTAAAACTTTAAAGGCCTGTGCACACCGGCTTGCGTGTGCGTGACGTGCGCGTGCGTGTGCGCTAAAATGTTGGAGCCGCACACGCACACGTCACGCAAGCGGTGTGCCGTCTCTCAGAAGTATCTGTATACTACAACGCTGCACGCGCACGTGCACGTCACGCACACGCACCCGGTGTGCACAGGCCTTAAGTCTTGAGAGGCTGACTTAGCAACCTACTAGATGGTGTTATTAATGTGGTACCTGTTATCAATGGTGTTATAAACAGACAATGAAAATAATAGCGGCCGTAAAAACAAGCCTGGTCTTCTAAGGTGTGAATGTTACTAATCGCATTAATTAAATAACACCTATTGGATAACTTCGATCGTACGGCCTTTTTGTAACGACTTCATAACTATGTTCCCTAATAAGTTTTTTATGTTAGTATATTGTGTTATAGATTAATGTCTATCGCGTTAAGTAGACGTGAGAGAGACAATTAAATGGTCTGTATTTAAATTTCGTTTTTACAGCGACAGCAAACTTTTCAATATAATAAATAATAAAATAATTGTTTTATTTGACATGCACATGTAACGTAACCAATAACAGTCACCGCAAAGTGGAACGTCTGGTGTGTAGGTACATAAACAATATAATCGTGAACGATCTAGACTGGTCTCATTCTGAAAACCATTTACGTCAAGGCATAATAATGAAAACAAACATTTACATAACTTTCACAATTGCTATTTAAGTTTCAAAGTCAGAGGTCGAATTTGCTTACAAATTGATTACGCTTTGCATAATGTAAACAAATATTATGGTCTGAGATAAGCCACAGATTACAGAGACAAATTGTCGATTAAAACAGTTGCCTTCGAAAAATATAATTAATTAAAGCCACACTATTTACACTATTTATTATCTAGATTGCTAATGTGCTCCACCATGTATAATAACCGTATGTGACTTTGGAAATCCAATTTGAGTTCTCGAATGTAACTACATCCCTACGAACCCTACTAATATTATAAATGCTATAGTGACTGCTTACCATCAGGCGGCCCGTATGCTTGTTTGCCACCTATGTGGTATAAAAAAAGTAACTCTGTCTATCTGTCACCTCTTCACGCTTAAACCGCTAAACCGATTTACTTAGATGCAATTTGTTATTATGGAGATAGTTTGAGGTGTCTTTGAAAAATATTAGTTCTTCCACCAAATACGATCTAGTTAACCCTTTACCGCATACGAAGCCATATATGGCGGATATGATATTCAACTCTATTGACTGCTATTAAAGTTCATATTTCAACAAATACTTTTTATTACATGCAGTAAGGGGCAACCAAAAATGTTTTGTCCCGATTGGTTTATTTATATATTTATTCATGGCATGGACACATTGGACACCCACTTATCCATTGAATTGAACATCAATTTCGTCACAACACATCGCAGCCATGCATTTAGTTTTAACAGAGGACGTCAACCGGCATTTTCCATGTGTGACTTACGCCTACGTGTCATTAGAATAGACAATTCTGTACAGAGATGCGATTTATTTGAAATACTTCTATTTAAAATGCAAATACAAAATGCAAAATACCTATTTTGTATTTTGCATTTAAATGCCTTTTAGTAAAAAACATTTTGTATTTTATTTGAAATACTTTTCGAGATGTATTTTGCATTTTTAATATTCATTTCAAAATGCAAAATACTTTGTGATTAAGTTTAGCCAACATTACCAGTCAAACAAAATGAAATGAACGAATGACGCTTGTATTGCCGAATTTGACCGATAGAGGCGTCTGCTAGCCATGCGCGCCCTTTTTTTTTCTTTGGTCAGAGTGCGCGCCTTATAGCCGTTTAGATTCGCGGCTCGGCTCGCGGCGCGTCTCGTGGCTCGCCTCGACACACTCGCATTCGGCTTGTCATTCGGTTATAAACCTTATGCCGTGCCGTTAGTGTTTAAATTATATTAGCTCGACGAGCTTGCGAGCCACGAGAGTCTAAACCGACTATTATGTCTGACTAGTGTCAATGTGAAACGAAAATGACAAACATTATCTATTCTAACCCCTAAATACCTAAAATAAACAAAAATATCTGAGATTTGGTCAAAAGTAGGGCTTCCAAATACCGGACTTCTCACAATACCGGTATTAATACCGAAACTGTCTTCATCAATACCGGGATCCCGGCATCCCGGTATTGGATATGAATCGCTTAAAAAAATTATAGTTTTATTGAAAAGGGGAATTAGAAAGGCTCACCGGAATACCAGATATATCCAAAAAGCTATTACAACAATAAACAATCAATGCCGCCATCTGCAATAATTTTATTTCACACTCCAGGTTGGCAATAATTTTATCCAATTTGTTGACTTCACCTCACCACTCTCACCAGTCACATTTTTAGTCAAACTTAACCAACCAGACAACTTTTTTCAAATTTCCGTCAAAATTGGTTTGCCATTATTACAGTTATCCTTGCTCTTTCGATTTATTTTTGGATAAAATTATAAGCTTAATGTCCACTATCATCAAATATGATATGAATACATCACTCACATAACTTCAGGATTCATCCACCACCAACCACCAAATATTTACCTGACGCATAGGCAAATCTTGTTTCAATAATAAAATGAGGGCTAGAGGCCAGTTAGAGTTAGACCAAGTAAAGTCTGCAACGATTTTGATAGCATACGTAGTACGCAGTGCAAGTGTTATTTGTTCGTCATAATTTCATAGAAGTTTGACGTTTAAAATAACACTTTCATTGCGCGTGCTATCAAAATCGTTGCAGACGTTTCTTGTTCTAACTCTAGATGCATCTGACGTTTAGTAAGCTTTTTGATACACTGAGTATAATGGATTTAAAGGGTTTATACTGCACATTTCCCTCGTTATTTAAAATACCGGGATCCCGGTATTGTGTTTAAAAATACCGGTATTGAAAAATGAGTTTAAAAAGACGGAATCCCGGTATTTCGGGATCCCGGGATCCCGATATTGGAAGCCCTAGTCAAAAGGTATTTTATTTTGAAAAAGCATTTTGAAAATACCTATTTTGCATTTAGCATTTGAAATACAAAACGCAAAACTATTTGGTATTTTGCATTTGAAATAGTAAATCTGAAAAGTATTTTGCATTTTGTATTTAAATGCTTTTTCAAAACCATTTTGTACATCTCTGATTCTGTACATGTCATTAGTAGTTCTGATTAATTGGTGACCTCAACTCGTTGGGCAAACGGTTGGAAAACTGGTTTCATAATGTACAGAAGTAGTTGCTAGTTTTTTTGATAAGACCTTGTCTATCAACTGAGATCGGGTGAAACGGACATTGTGCAGGTAAATAAATTTAAGTATTTGATACCTACTGTCACTGAATTAATTGGTTTTTGAACATTTATTAAAATGCAACTGACAGATATACCATACTTTAGTTTGGAAGAATAAAATCAAAGTGATAGTCACGTCCGACAATCATTTCGTTTCCAAATACGATAGCGAAATGGCTGTAACTATTTACATTTTATAAGGTAATATTTTAAAAATTCGTTAACCATTCCATATTAACATATTTCACCTATTTACCGAAGTAATGCTCAATATTATACTGTATACAAATTACGAACAACAAAAAATATCTAAAATAACCATTGTTATAAGACCAGTCGCGGAAACAATATAAAGAACTGATTGCTAATTATTTACTAACGTGCAATAACTTTAGAGTTTTATAAGTGTTAAATAGCCGAAGGTGTACTCGGTACGGCGAGTGAACCTACTTTTTACCACATTTGCACGAAACCTAGCCTTGACGCAAGCGCTTATCGCACCTATCTAAACATGCGTGAGTGAACCGAGTATACTTCAGTAACCATAATAACACCTACCTAACAACACCTGCCTAATTCTCAAACCAAGCTCGTCACCAGTATAACTAGAACTACAGTTCCGTAATTGCTATACATTTTTGGAGATCACACTAGTTTGCCACATTAGTTACGCTTAAAAAGTATCGTTGTGGCAGTTGTTAATAGCATGCCATGCGTAGGTGATGAGTTAGGCAAGTCAAACAATTTGATGGACTGCAAACAACATACTACGTAGGATCAAAAACCTTATTTAAAAACAGGTCAAGTGCAAGTCGGACTCGCGCACGAAGGCGCACCATTACGCAAAAAACAGCAAAAAAAATCACGGTTATTGTATGGGAGCCCCCACATACTTATTTTATTTGTTTTTAACAATTACAAATTGTTAAGCCGCGACCACGACCAGTGAAACCTGTGTCGAAACGTCGGTTAACAAAGGTAATAAAATAAATTTCGCGATAGGGTTTCTATAAATGTGAGTTAATATGGATTACAATTACAAATCGTCATAGTGAACGATATTAGTACGAAAAGAAGGTTGATTTTTGTTAAAATATTTTTTAGTAATTAGTGACTTTTGCTTGTCATCTGACGAAATTCAACATAATAAAATTGAGTGCCGCGTCAATTTAATACGTTATTTCATTACACAATGAACATGCCTATACAAAGTTTGCTGACAAAAATTGTACCTCGGTATAAATTAAAATATTTGAAACACTACACAAAGAGTATCAAGGTATATTGTAAGTAATTGAATTTATTAAATAATAACAATTGCCAAGCTAATCAGAATCTACCCGGAAATTAAAAAGACAAAGGAGGTGTATGAATAGTTTCCTGAACAAAGTATAATGATATACTGCATATATATTTTGAGGGTTAATACTACCTTGCAAAAGGAACGCGATGTATGGAGTTCAGACTCATAAATAAGAAAATGTTGCAAGTATGAAACTTTGATAATATTTATCGTATTTTCTATGCCTTTGTAAGGTACAATCCGTACAATAGAACCGGTCTGAGTTGGATTTTGTTTTATGAAACCTAAACGTAGAAAGTAGGATGATAAAGTGAATTAATCCTATGTCTTTGAGGGATCTGGCATGTATTCATAGATACAGTATTTACGTCGCACGCAAGGGCTCTCTAGAATGCCGAGTACAACACATACAAACATGAATAATATCTACGTTTAAATAATCAAGCGCTTTCATTGTTTCACCGACCCTTGTGCGAGCCTGCAGACGATTCGAAAACCTATTCGCTAAAACATAGAGTTGATTGTGCAGAATTAAATGATTTATCTGTAATGAAAGGAAACAATAATGTATCGTAGACATCGTAGTAATAAATGAGCAAACGGAAATCGTTTTCTGAAGCTGAGGAACTCTGGTTGATAAGTGTTCTCGTGATTAAGAGCAAATTAAATGTTAAATTCAATCGAATGTCTTTAATAAACCAATTATTGTTAGATTTGCAATCGTGCAGAAAAAATATAATTAGGTATTATTCTGGCAATTAGTGAAGAAAATGTTGAGTAATCAACGGTTTCTAAGCCCATATCAGAATTACTTAGGTAGAATAGTTAATTAATTATTTTCATGCAAAAAATGGTGTTAGCGACGCTCCTAATAAATTAGATAATCTTAAGTAATCATATACGTTTAAGTCTGTATTCGTAATAAAGATTATTTTATGTTAGGTAGGGATCACGTATTAGATTGTTAATAGATATAAGTAACATGTAAATTCAAATTTAGGTACGATTCGTTATCTAGTATTTAGAAAGAAATACTAAATTTCCCTTATTTCCCGATATCCCACAGTAGGATAAACTGATAAATAAGACAAGGAAACCACTTTTAGAAAGAGATGTAATACGTGTGTCGTGATTGGTCAACCAAATCGCTGAGAGCGATTACGATGCACGGTAATTTCACTATAGATTAGTCATATTTCGTTGATTATTTCGTAATCTATTAGAGTTAGACTATCCCAATGTTTGTAAACATTGTAGGTCATTAACCTACTAACACAGTAACACAGGTGCCGATAACGTAAAGCAGGTAGTATTTTGCCTAGAGCCCGAGAAAGGGTCACAAAGCGCTCTATTGTTATGGAGTTACGGCACACAATAGCCTTTGTATTCGAAGTCTTTACGAGCAGTACACCTGTTATTGTTTATTTTTGTGTCCTATTAACCTAGTTAACTGATTGTAATAGTTTTAAGTCGATAATTAGAGCTATATTTGAGATATCCTTATGTAATCGACAAAGAAGTAATGAAAATTGTCAAGTGTTTGTTCGGATGACGTAATCGACCAATCAGAGCGCAGCTAGTTACGCGAATGGGAACGCATTTTATTTCTCTGTCGAAAGGGGTATTCTCGCTCTTAGAATTTAGTATAAAAGCAAGGCAGGACAGCTACGGAGCATTCAGTATTCGTTCAGCGCTCAAGAAGAAGAAGTCCAAAGGAAAACCTGAAGGAGATCCGGAGCTGTGCCGCCTACCGTTATAGGAGTATTTTTATACCTAGTTACCGCGAGTAATAAAAGTCAGTATAAAATCCGAGTTAGTTTATTTTCTCTCTTTCGCGTGGCGGTCGGAGTCTTCGCGGAGCAGCGTGGTAGCCTGGGCCGATCTCGGTTATAAGAGAGGCGCGGGTAGACATAACCGGCGTTACCTTCTCCCTGGCTATTGGGGGCTATATTGGGCCGCGGGCTTCAATATTTTCTGGTCCTTCGAACCGGATCTACTGTCTGCGCACCGGGACGTCGTGTTCAAGACTACTACGGATCCAGTGAAGCCACGTCACAGATGACCGACAGGATGGTTATCACTCGGTCAAATAAATCTACGTCGGTACAGAGCGACGAAGACAGGCGGCGTTACCTAGCTGAGGGCGCGGCGGCAGCTCACCGTGAGGTTGCTCGCGCAGACGCCGGACGGGTTGAGGGCGCCGACGCGGCGCGCCCTCCCCCCACCCCTGCCGAGTCGGTCGACGTAGACAGCGATCGTCCGCGCGCTCGTAGCGCGGAACCGTTTGGCGCAGCGAGCGCAGTATCGTCACAGCTCCCGCTCAGGACGGACGACTTCTCGAAGCCACCGAGGACTCCCTCGCAAGACAATACGCTGCTGTGGAGTAGGGACCTGCACAAGCGCTTACGACGTCTTACGAGGCCCTCACCGATACCGTCGCGACGCCCGAAAATGAAGTTTGGGAACGTCGCAACTACGCGGCCGCAGGAAGCTGATATGGAGTCGAGCACTCCGTATGTACCTGCCCGCACTCAATCCGTGCATTCATACGCCAGTACAGTCGTCGAGGCCAGGCTATCTCAAGCGGAACTCGAGGCAAGCGAACGACTGGCGGAAATCCAGAGGAAGGAGTTGCGACTCGAAGCCGATTTAGTAAGAAAAAGGCTAGAAGTACGGAAGACGCAGATTCGAGCGGAAGGAAGTACTACAGACGCAGTCTCAGACTTAGGTGAAAACGAGCCACAGCAACAACGAAGAATAATCAAGTGGATCGATCAATCGCAAGAGGACAAGACGCGAACCGAGCCCATCAACAAGAGGTTAGCCGACGAGCCCCCGCCAGATTACGAGACTCCCAGGCGACCTACGCGGGACGAGCGGCATACGCGACGCCGTTCACCGAGCCGCGAGGAGCGTCGTAGGCGATCGTTATCGCCACCGGATGAGCCCCGTACGCCGCACACGGCGCGTACGCAGCTTACTCAAGAAGGCACAGTAGCGGAGTCAATGCTGCAGCTTTTCGAGAAAATGCAAATGGCGGCTCGCCCGGCACCGAAGGACATTTTTGAGTTGCCTCACTTCTATGGAGATGTAAGCGAGTGGCGGAGTTTCTACAACACCTACACCGAGACATCGAAGCGATATAAATTTACCGACTACGAGAACGTTGCAAGATTGCGTATGGCATTACGCGGGGACGCGAAGATGTGCGTGTCACATGTCCTTTCTACAGCGACTCGTCCAGACATGGTTATGCGAATTTTAAAGAAGCAGTTTGGCAGAAGCGAGGTGCTTTTGGACAAAGCAATCGAAGACCTACGAAGACTGCCACCGTTGGGGCCGAGCGCGAACGACCTCAACACATTCGCCATCAAGATAATGAATATAGTGTCAACTATAATGGATATAGACAGACGACACTACGCCGACAATCCGATGCTAATACGAGAAGTAACGGATCGATTATCGCCTCATCTTAGAAGCAGATGGTGCGACTACGCGAAGAGGCATCGCGACACCGACGACCCAGAGATCCTGCAGCTTGCTGATTTCCTGATGGAGGAGAGCGAACAGGAGATGTCATTCTGCCATGCCCGCGCTGCCCCGAGGCGTGCGCAGATACCGGCAGCAGCACCGCACGCGCGCGCGGCCGGCGCTCGATTGAATGCACCCGCGTCGCGTTATCCCCTTCCCGCTACAACAACGAACGCGAATCGATACGGCACAGGACAGAAGGTGGCGTATACGGCGCGTCAAACTATCGCAACGAAGACTACATGCCTGTACTGCGGCGGCGGTCATGCTACACCGGACTGTCGCAAACTGGCTGCGCAGAGTATAAGCGCGAGATGGGAATGGGCGAAACTCAACAGAATTTGCTTCAGATGTATGGACGCGAAACATCTCAAGTCACAATGCAAGGCGAAAGGATGCGGCGTGGTAGGCTGCCCACACGCGCATCATCGATTGCTACATACCGAGCCCACTCAAGCGAACGACGAAGCTACAATGGCGGTAGCTCAATCGACACAGCGAGCGGTCGCCCCACCGAGAGTGACGTCATCGTTTGCGGCGGCGGAAACAGAGCCGCGGCCTACAGAACGAGAGGACAACGACCCGCGCGTCTACGTGTCATCGACCCCGAATTTCAACGTATTGCTGAAAGTACTGCCTGTAACAGTTACAGGGCCGAAAGGGACGGCTCAAATATTTGCCTTTCTAGACGACGGATCTACGCTGTCTATGATAGATCAAGATGTTGCGGACGAGATAGGAGCGATCGGCGAAGATGAGCCCCTCTGTATACGTGGAATACGGAATCTCAAGCACACATCGATTACGCAAACAGTGAAGGCGAAGGTGGGCCCGCTACGGGGAGGCACTATGCACGATATCGTCGTGAAAACTGTAGAAGGCTTGGGAATCAGATCACAGTCACTGAATAAAGCCGAGTTGATGAAATACAAGCATCTGGAAGACCTAGGCGACGAGTGCTACGTAGGTACTGGAGTTCCACAGATGTTGATCGGAGGTGATTTTTGTCACTTGAAGACCCCAATAGAGATCAGGCAGGGCGGCAAGGACGAGCCGTGCGCCATGAAGACTCCGTTGGGTTGGGCGTTCTTTGGACGAATGCCACGAATAATACGCACCGTCGAGCAAACAGTACTTCACTGCCGTATGGACGACGAAGACGACTTGAATGAACAAGTTAAGAAGCACTGGTCCATCGAGGCGTTAGGCGTAACGCAAAAGGATAATGTGAGTCCGAGCGATCAGCGAGCAATCGACATTTTCGACTCTACGGTACGAAAAACTACAGGAGGCCGGTACGAGGTTGGTCAACTATGGGCGTCTGACAACGTGAAGTTGCCACCGAGTTATGCAATGGCGTTATCGAGGCTGCATAACTTAGAGTCGAGAATGCGACGCGACAAGGACTTCGCTGAAGACTACGAGGCCCAAATTCAGAAACTGTTGAAAAAAGGATACGCGGAGCGTATCATGGAGCCACCGCAAACTGATCGCACCTGGTTTTTGCCGCACTTCAGTGTTTTCAACCTGAATAAAGGAAAAGGAAGAGCCGTTTTCGACTGTGCGGCGAAAAGTCTTGGAAATAGTCTGAATGACTATATTTTGTCGGGACCGGATCTACTACAAAGTCTACTGGGAATTTTGTTACGATTCCGCGAATGGAGTTTCGCGGTAACTGCGGATATTCAAGAAATGTTCCTGCAAATACAGATGAGACCCGAAGACCAGCAAAGCCAGCTCTTCTTGTGGCGCGGTACTAGAAGAGATATGGAACCCCGAGTATACAAGCTAAATCGAGTATGTTTCGGCAACGTGTCATCGCCTTTCCTTGCGCATTCCGTGCGTAATAGGAACGCGCTCGACAACAGAGAGAAATATCCGGACGCGGTCTACGATATTCACAACAATCATTATATGGACGACTACGTGGCATCGTACAAGACTGAAGATGAGTTGCTGAAAATATCGAAACAAGTACGAGATTCACACGCAGAAGGCAGTTTTCTCCTACGAGGTTACGCGAGCAACAGTGTCCGAATGATGGCAAGCGTCGAGCCCGAACTGCACGCACAAGAGCCTACTCATCTAGGAGAAAAACAGCAAACTGTTCTGGGTATGACATGGGACCCTAGAACAGACACCCTGGGCTACAATACGAAGATGCTACGAGTACCCGAGGCTGTGAAGATGTACGAGCGAGCGCCAACGAAGCGAGAATTGCTAAGCGCAATAATGTCGATATACGACCCGATGGGACTTATCGCACATTTCGTCATAAGCGCAAAAATTATATTTCAAAAGGTGTGGACGAAAGGCACGGCGTGGGACTCACCGCTACCAGATAAAGAAGCCGACGACTTTTTTCATTGGCTGGAGGCGCTGAAATACGTATCAACTTTACGTATACCAAGACAGTACGAGACACCGACGCGAGGTATAAGATATACGCTACACGTATTTACGGACGCATCGATAGAAGCTTACTGCGCCGTAGCTTACTGGCGCATCGAGAATGCGCAGCGAGAGGTTCGAGTCAGCTTGGCGGCGGGAAAGAGCAGAGTGTGCCCACTGAAAGTTATTTCAGTGCCAAGGCTAGAACTATCGGCGGCAGTCATCGGAGTCCGGCTGGCGGAGACTATTACACACGAACAGAGATACGAGATCGAGCAAGTTTACTACTGGACGGATTCGCGAGTCCTACTAGGATGGATTCAGGACGACGCACGAAATTATAAGCCGTTCGTCTCACATCGCTTGGCGGAGATAACGGAGAAATCGGATCGGCAAGCGTGGAGATACGTGCCAACGGACGAAAACCCGGCAGACCACGCTACAAGAGGCAAGCCTTCAAGGAGGGTCAGCATCGACGACGAGTGGTATAGAGGGCCGCTATTTCTTCATCGACCCGAGGCGGAGTGGCCAGCTCAGAATATCATCGCGCAACCTATTGAAGACCTACCTGAAAGAAAGAATATAGTCAAGCAAGAGACTATACTGGCTACAACTACGATAAAGGCAGATCCATCGAGTGTATTACCGGATATACAGCGATTCAGCAATTATGACCGTTTGATCAATGCAACTGCATACGTGTTGCTATTCATAGAGAAGCTGAAGACGAAGAACAGAAGGTTACAACTTCAAGTTAGCCACTTGAAACGAGCAGAGCAGATGTGGCTACAGAATAGTCAACGCAGGAGCTTCCCCGAAGAGATAAGGACTTTGAACGCTGGGCGCGAGTTAGAGAGGAAGTCACGTCTATTCACACTAGCACCCGAGCTATGCAACGACGGCGTGCTGCGTATGAAAACAAGACTAGGAAGCGCTCCTGTATTATATTCGTCATTACAACCGATAATATTAGACGGAAGAGACTCATTCACAAGATTGATGATTCAACGAGTACATCGGCGATCTGCACACATACATAATGAAGCCGTCATAAACCAGCTACGACAGGAGTATTGGATATTACAATTGCGACCGACAGTGAAAGCAGTAGTACGAGACTGCGCGCTATGCAAACTACGACGAGCTTCACCTCGAGCACAGCCGCTAGGAAACCTACCCCCCGAGCGACTACAAGCCTACCGACGACCATTCACTTTCACCGCTCAAGATTACCTAGGACCCATGCACGTGACAATAGGCCGACGACGTGAAAAGCGCTGGGTGTGTCTGTACACATGCCTAGCTACGAGGGCTATACATCTCGAAACCGTACATAGCCTGTCTACAGATAGCGCTCTACTAGCACTAAGGCGCTTCGCGGCGAGAAGAGGATGGCCGAGCGTTATGTACAGTGATAACGCAACATGTTTCAAGGCAGCGGCAAACGAGCTACGCGAGGCCTACAAACAATGGCTTCCACAGTTACAAGCTTACGGCGTACATCAACGGATGCAATGGAAGTTCATCCCACCCGGCAACCCATCTGCAGGCGGAGCGTGGGAGCGTATGGTACGCACCGTAAAGACAGCGATGCTCTATACATTCAACACGCGAGCACCGAAACAAGAAGTTTTCGAAACACTACTTACTGAAATTGAAAATATCGTCAATAGAAGACCTCTAACACATGTGAACGTCGATCCCGATAGCGAAGAAAGTCTCACACCGGCACACTTTCTTTTGCTACATAATGCCAACTTACCTATGGTTGGTGCCTACGAGGAAAACGAGACACGACAGTGGAAAGCTGCCCAGGCGCTAGCCGACCACTTCTGGCGGCGCTGGACCAAGGAGTACTTCCCACTGCTGGCACCACGCAAGTCGTCTGACGATGGAGGGCGGCAGCTCCAGCCGGGAGACGTGGTCATCGTGTCCGAGCCTAACGGACCACGCAGCGTGTGGCCTAAGGGAGTCGTCGAGACCATCTACCGAGGACCCGACGGACGGGTTCGCTCCGCAGACATCCGGACAAGGCACGGGACGCTGCGCAGGCCGAGCTGCAAGCTTGCAGTCATCGCGTCGCAACCCACTGCACCAGGAGTCTTCGACTGCGGGGACTAAATGTTAGCGACGCTCCTAATAAATTAGATAATCTTAAGTAATCATATACGTTTAAGTCTGTATTCGTAATAAAGATTATTTTATGTTAGGTAGGGATCACGTATTAGATTGTTAATAGATATAAGTAACATGTAAATTCAAATTTAGGTACGATTCGTTATCTAGTATTTAGAAAGAAATACTAAATTTCCCTTATTTCCCGATATCCCACAGTAGGATAAACTGATAAATAAGACAAGGAAACCACTTTTAGAAAGAGATGTAATACGTGTGTCGTGATTGGTCAACCAAATCGCTGAGAGCGATTACGATGCACGGTAATTTCACTATAGATTAGTCATATTTCGTTGATTATTTCGTAATCTATTAGAGTTAGACTATCCCAATGTTTGTAAACATTGTAGGTCATTAACCTACTAACACAGTAACACAGGTGCCGATAACGTAAAGCAGGTAGTATTTTGCCTAGAGCCCGAGAAAGGGTCACAAAGCGCTCTATTGTTATGGAGTTACGGCACACAATAGCCTTTGTATTCGAAGTCTTTACGAGCAGTACACCTGTTATTGTTTATTTTTGTGTCCTATTAACCTAGTTAACTGATTGTAATAGTTTTAAGTCGATAATTAGAGCTATATTTGAGATATCCTTATGTAATCGACAAAGAAGTAATGAAAATTGTCAAGTGTTTGTTCGGATGACGTAATCGACCAATCAGAGCGCAGCTAGTTACGCGAATGGGAACGCATTTTATTTCTCTGTCGAAAGGGGTATTCTCGCTCTTAGAATTTAGTATAAAAGCAAGGCAGGACAGCTACGGAGCATTCAGTATTCGTTCAGCGCTCAAGAAGAAGAAGTCCAAAGGAAAACCTGAAGGAGATCCGGAGCTGTGCCGCCTACCGTTATAGGAGTATTTTTATACCTAGTTACCGCGAGTAATAAAAGTCAGTATAAAATCCGAGTTAGTTTATTTTCTCTCTTTCGCGTGGCGGTCGGAGTCTTCGCGGAGCAGCGTGGTAGCCTGGGCCGATCTCGGTTATAAGAGAGGCGCGGGTAGACATAACCGGCGTTACCTTCTCCCTGGCTATTGGGGGCTATATTGGGCCGCGGGCTTCAATAAATGGCAATTTCGCACGCCTAGCCACGAAGGCAGCAAATTATTATTTCAAGACACAATTAATTAATGAGGACTTAGGGCACGTCTGCTGATGGTTGAAGGCGACAAATTACCTATTAGTGTAAACTGTAAATTCACCATAATTATACTCTAATTGTTCGAGCGTTTCCACCGCGCTAATACCACTATGATGATTAATTTCTTGTAAACTATGATGATGAACTAGCATTTTTGGGTAATTTGACTAATTTGTAAAACTTTTCATCAAGATCTTTTATTATAAATTCGGAAATAAGTGCAGACACAGTTCCTGTATAGTTATATTTTATAGGAGGTGTGTTTAAAATACTGGCACGAAAAGCCGTACAATGGCGCGTAAGGATGTGAAAAAGGCAACAGTGCAATTGTTTATCAAACACTTGTTCAATAAGGTGTGAGAGTTACTTGAAGGTCTGCGCGATGATTTCATAAAATGTGCCAAGGGGGTAATACTAAAGGGGCCCACTGATTATCGGTCCGCCGGACGACATCAGCCTGACAGTTAGAACAAAAAGTTGACGTTGACAGGCCGATATCGTCTGGCGGATTGATAATCAATGGGCCCATAGACTGTGACTATGTATATACTGTCCCCTTTTAAAATAGTCTTAATTCTTTTCTTGGATGACTGTTTTTAATTACTGCGCTGTATGTTCTTATACCACCGTAATTTTTAAGTTAGTCGTGGTTTCCAATTCACTTTTTTTTATACCAGAGGGGCTACCGCTAAAACCGAAATTCGCAAATTGCTTGTATCTTTCTCCTTTACTGCAATGAAGGCTTAATTAGAGTGACAGAGAAATATCCCCGCAATCTGCTAACTCCGATTTTTGCGGTACGCCCCCTGACAATGACTGTCGCAACTGACGCAACAGTGCGACATGCGTGCATTTTCTCAAAACATTTTGTGTACAAGAACTGCAATGGTCGGTTAGGAAACCGTTTAGAGCAGTAATGCTCGTGAGAAGTTTGCAAGGCTTACCGGGCCCTTGCGATTGTCTAGCGATTTGCGACAAAAGGGATC
This sequence comes from Cydia amplana, assembly GCF_948474715.1. Classification (NCBI taxonomy): domain Eukaryota; kingdom Metazoa; phylum Arthropoda; class Insecta; order Lepidoptera; family Tortricidae; genus Cydia; species Cydia amplana. The sequence goes on from NC_086083.1 coordinate 12,187,807, forward strand.
GTGTAGCAAGCTAGAAAACATTATATTGCGTTATTATTTGCAAGAAAAGAATTACAAAATGACTATTCATGATAAAAAGACTAATATACATTTTCTGTACCTATACCTAAACTTTTCTACTTGAGCCAATATTTTCGCGTCACTACGCGTTTTTATAATGATTGATAAACGTCAAGTACAAAACGTATATGAATTTAACAGGCAAAATGGATCTGAAGAAGTTTCATTGCATTATTTCAGTGCTAAAAACTATGCTAGCTGCACCCCATAGCCCGCAAAAAAACTGTCTACATAGATAAGGGGAAATATGATAAATTAAATTCTAACAAGAAATTCTACAAGTTGCAATATTAATAAAGAAAACCGGCCAAGTGCGAGTCGGACTCGCGAACGAAGGGTGCCGTACCATTACGCAAAAAGCGGCCAAGTGCGAGTCGGACTCGCCCATGAAGGGTTCCGTATTTAGGCGATTTATGACGTATAAAAAAAAACTACTTACTAGATCTCGTTCAAACCAATTTTCGGTGGAAGTTTACATGGTAATGTACATCATATATTTTTTTTAGTTTTATCATTCTGTTATTTTAGAAGTTACGGGGGGGGGGGGGGGGGACACATTTTACCACTTTGAAACTGTCTCTCGCGCAAACTATTCAGTTTAGAAAAAAATGATATTAGAAACCTCAATACCACACGTATGGGTTTGATGAAAAAAAAATTTTGAGTTTCAGTTCGAAGTATGGGGAACCCCAAAAATTTATTGTTTTTTTTTCTATTTTTGTGTGAAAATCTTAATGCGGTTCACAGAATACATCTACTTACCAAGTTTCAACAGTATAGTTCTTATAGTTTCGGAGAAAAGTGGCTGTGACATACGGACGGACAGACAGACGGACAGACTGACAGACAGACAGACAGACAGACAGACAGACAGACATGACGAATCTATAAGGGTTCCGTTTTTTGCCATTTGGCTACGGAACCCTAAAAACGGCATTATCACGTTTGTCGTATGGGAGCCCCCCTTAAATATTTATTTTACCTATTCTGTTTTTAGTATTTGTTGTTATAACAGAAATACATCATCTGTGAAAATTTCAACTAACTATCACGGTTCACGAGATACAGCCTGGTGACAGACAGACAGACAGACGTACGGACAGCGAAGTCTTAGTAATAGAGTCCCATTTTTACCCTTCGGGTACGGAACCCTATAAAAACTATAAAGGACAGCCCACGCGAGACTCCTTACATACTTCTGGGAAAGGAAAAGATGAGAATGAAAGGGGGAAAGCCGTCATTGGAGTGATCCGGGCTAAGCTGCCGGCCGGTATTGCTCCGGCCATTCCTTCAGCGGCACGCTCAAGCATTGACGTATATCTCAGGACGGGCCTTACGGGCACTAAAAATGATACTAGTTCAGCGGTGTCACTCACGAATTCGAGCCAATGGTACAGTCTAACGCAACTATTTGCGACCAATCACGCGCGTAAATCGCGTAATGCGAACTCGTCAAACAATCGCGTTGTAGCAGTGTCACACCGCTGTACGAGTACTGGCCCAATTCATGCCCCATTCTTATTACTCGTAAGGCCAGTCCTGAGATATACGTCAATGCGCTCAAGTTTATTTTGGCGAGAGCTACCAATTTCCCTTGGGAGAATTTTAGTGGAAAGTTGACTTGGGTAAATTGATTACTGAATGTACGTTTCTGAAACGTTTAATCCAAAAGAAAATAACGAATACTCATGTAGCTACAAAATGAAATAGACCGCCCTAAAAAAGAGAGCTTAAATTCAATACCGGAATTCTAGCTAAGTTTAGGTACCTATAGAGATAAAGTGATATAGGTGTAGGTACTCATGGTGCAATTAAACATATGATGTTAAAATGCTATTTTTCTGCGAGCGGTTAGTTCAGGTGCGGATGGTGCCTTGATGTTAGCAAGCGAATATAGTCGACCAACGAAATTACCTTTCATAAAAATCCGAGATCTTTTCAATCTACGCGCTGAATAGTCTTCATACCTGGAAAAAATAAAAATAGATTTAATAAAGATATAATACTTAACTATGAAGTTATAAAGCTAGATTGTTAAAGAGATTCTCGGTAACAATAAAGAACTGTTGGTTTGCGATTTTTCTATTTATTTTAACTATGTAGTTGTTTTAGTAAGGGAATTGAAAAGCAGAAACACAATCACATTAAAAAATGAAGTAATTTATTAATATTTAAAAAAGTACTGTACTCAGAACAATTTAAAATAATCACTTTGTATGGAAAATTCTACGAAGACTATCAGACTAGCACATGTTTTATATAAGGTGTTATATAATTTGTAGTGCGTCCGTATGTACATACATACGCGGCTGCATATACTATGTAATTGCCGCCATGATCGAATTACCGAGTATTCGATTAATACCCCCGGTCGTGTTACATTACGCCAATAATTAATTATCGCGGAGACTGTTTAATCTGGTTCGGAATAATGGCAGTAGCCTGACACCTGGACCGATGGCCTATCTGAGCTGAGTCGTGAACCAACTTGGCCTAGTGCAGGGATTAGCAGTATTTTAAAGAGAAAAGGCAACCATAGTAGAAATCATCAGTTTTAGGAATGTTCAAGAGCCAAAAAAAATCTTTATTTGACTGGTCTAAGTGTTATTTTTTTAATGTGCTGCAATTGCACGTTTTTTCAGTACTTTTTAGTTTCGTTATGATTGTACGTTTTACTATGATGGAAACTTAAAAGTTAATTTGATGACAAGATAATTAGGAATTTCAAATAGTAACAATACTAAAAGCTTCATTTACATATAGTTCCCTTGATACAAAATCAAATAATCAAATCAATATAAACCTTGCAGACTCTGTACTCTCACTTTTACATCATCCATTTACATCATCATCATCATCAGCCATCATATTCTATCACACAATCATTGTGACACTGAACTTGTATAGTTGTACACAACACCCAAACTACAGAAGCAACTACTAAATACTAGAAGAAACTAGTTTGCAAGAACTTCTTCCCCTCTAATTACTAAAAAATAACCCTTTGGTAATTTATTAATTCCTCGTATGCTTAGACACGGATCCGTGCGTGGGAATTTTAATCTATTGTTGTAAATGTCAAGGTCACTTTTTCAATGATCAAATTTGATAGACAGCATACGAGGGGTTAAGGAATACCTTATCATGTCAACGTTAAGTAAAATTATTCAGATTTTCATTCTAACTAAATTAATGTAATCTAACACATGGCTCCCACACGCCTGACACGCCGCTCTATTTATAATACATCGAAGAGTCATATTGGATGCATTAGACGCATTTCTTTGTCAGCTGTAGGCGACCTGTTCCTTTTGTTCATCGTCTAAGTCTTAAATATTGTCAAGAAGAACAATATACTATTTATTTTATACTTCTAAAAGGTCATCATGACAATACAATGAGGCTATTAGATGGTAAGTAGTAAAGTAATCCATTAGTGTATTCCATATAGGTATACTTCTTGAAAAGATACCCTGTTGCAATTAAGCTATTATGGTGTCTAATGTAACGGAGCATGCGACAAATAGTTATACGTAATCATATTTTTCTATTACTAGTACAGGGTGGGCCAAAAGGGTGTTGGCAGTTTTAATCTTGAATTTTTCGAAACCGCTTGGCGGGGTGTGGCGGGGGGGTATATTTCCATAAGCCTCGTTTCGTGGAAATTTAATTGGCATAGAGCAGTACACAGGAACGGAGCCTGCATTTTGTGTATGAGCTTTTTACCAAAACCCTAAATCGTTGATTACTGCACGATGGGTGTATCGGCAGGAATACCATTTACGAGATTAACGCGAGGTTCCAAGTGTTAATCTTATACGCAAATTGATCATAATGGTTGAAACAACCAGCTCGACCATAGCAATAATGCCTGGCGAATGTCCAGCCTCTGAGCGAACGGCCGACATTGTGGAGCAAGTTCGACGTTCAGTTCCGCAACAATCAACGCGTAAGAGAGTTTGGGCTACGGTCAATAAAAAATTCAATATTGTGACAAGTTTTGAAGCATAATTTGCATCTTAAGGTTTAAAAGATTCAGTTTGTTTATGAATTAAAACCAAATGATGCGAATAACCGACTTCATTTTGCCAATCAGATGCTCTAATCTCATTTCCGAAAGAAATAATAACAAATGGCCACCACCCAGCCCCGATCTCGGTCCGTATAATTTTTTTTCTGTGGGATTACCTCTTTTGAAAAGGGAAAAGATTTTGAGCAGCTCAAAAGGATTTTTTTTCGGAAAATCGCCAATATCTCCGAGGGGAATATTTCGAAAAAAAATCCAGAATTTGAGATTTTGCCTTCAAGCGTACCAAGAAACTCAGGTGGGCCACTAATCTACACAATATTTTGAGTCATAAAATTTCCATAACTTGTGTTTTTAAAAGTAGTATTAAAATTGTTGTACGATTTTAAGTTTTTTTTAAATTCAATTTTCAAACTGCCAACACCCTTTTGGCCCACCCTGTATAATGTTAGGAAAAGTGGTAGTATAGTGATACGATTATTATAAATACATGGTTATTTATACGCAGTCATCCTATTTGGATATGGAATCATAATCCACGTACTTCTGTACTTAAATCATTAGAAGAAATACCGCGTTTGTTACCCAATGCGCGATTCTGGATCAAATGGAAGTTTCTCAATAATTTAGTATTCGAATCTAACTAGTGTAGTCAATTAAATATTTAGGAAGTGAGCATTCTAAAACCTAATAAGGTAGCGTTGACTAACGGAATAATTTACTTCAACAGCCTGCAAGTTTCCTGAAAAACTCTCTACTTCATACATAAACTTCTAGCCGTGTAACTTTCCTGACAAACTCTACTTCTAAACATACTCCAACACGGAGTAAAAATCCTCTCTTAGGTTACTTAAGGTGATTGCGTCTCCTTGCGTCGACTTTGTAAGACGTGTTATGTTACAATGTTGTCAGCTCGCTCGGCTGGTTTACGGTATATGACACGACGGTTTAGTTTGTACAGAGGTTCTTTAAGCGGGTTTGAAATGTTTGTAGAACGATGCCATTGGTTCTAAATAATGGTGTCGTTGCTAAAATTTAGGTAGTGTCAAGTTTGTGATACGGCTGAGGGAAAAAATAGGAAAATATATTTTCCTAAATGTAAAAATCTATTACAAGTACTCTAAAGTTTATATACATTGTTGACACTGTATAATAAGGGCAGCAGAGTACACATCAGTTTATTCAATTTAACGCTATAGCTAGTATAGCGCACTGGAATTTCATTAAGGCCAAGAAGTCAACAGCGCGAGCTTATTAGTGAGGTCTCAAAGGGCGCATTATAATTACCGTGTAAACATTTACATGGGAGGATTCTCTGGGAAAGTTAGGCAATATGAATGAAATATACAGCTTTCACAAGCAATTTAAGCTTGGAAATACTAATGTTGCTGATCTATTACTTAATATAATTCTCGAAAAACCGGCCAAGTGCGAGTCGGACTCGCGCACGGAGGGTTCCGCACCATCAACAAAAAATAGAGCGAAACAAGCAAAAAAACGGTCACCCATCCAAGTACTGACCCCGCCCGACGTTGCTTAACTTCGGTCAAAAATCACGTTTGTTGTATGGGAGCCCCACTTAAATCTTTATTTTATTCTGTTTTTAGTATTTGTTGTTATAGCGGCAACAGAAATACATCAGCTGTGAACATTTCAACTGTCTAGCTATCACGGTTCGTGAAATACAGCCTGGTAACAGACGGACGGACGGACGGACAGCGGAGTCTTAGTAATAGGGTCCCGTTTTTACCCTTTGGGTACGGAACCCTAAAAATTATGTTTTGAGCAGTCAAGTAAAACGCCATTTTTCGGACTAACGCGTTCGAAAATCTAAGTAAGCCAAGTCATGAAATATCATGAGTACAAAACTGTAATTTTAAGGTGTAGCTTTATGCTAACGATCCTCTAGTGACCCGCATTTCCACAAATTTTAGTTATACCGATGTATATTGTATGTACATATTGTACATATAAGTATGTATGCAGGTTAAGCTCATAAAAATAAACACATTTAAAATAGATATATGTAATCCAATGCCGATACGAATGGTTTTTCAAAAGTTTATATGGAGATTGAATACTAAAAGTTTTAGAACGAAAAATGAGAAAATAACCACACGCATCGAACTCCGAAATAACTTCACCGCGGCGCTTACAAAACACGAAACAAGCGCACACCAAAAAAAACGGCATAACTTTAGCAAGTCAAATTACTCAGTGAAAAAACATACAGTGAATGGTAATGACCCTTTTCGTGATGACTACATTTAGTTACAAAAAAGGTAAGTACCGCGATACGTATAGTTGGCAGGTTGGCACACCGCCTACGCGGGGGAGTGCCAAATGAGGAATACACTATGTATAACTTGCGTTATCGTAGTTGTAATAAAAGGGTCTAACATAGTCTGGCCGAGATGGCAGAGGACGGGAAACAGTCCTATAAAAACTCGTATATTTTGTGTTTTGTTACCAAAACAAGATAGACGACGTAAAAAATCTGGGAAAACATTCATCGACTCACTTAGGTTATAAATATAACAGTAATTTAAATTTTCTGATACGCCTTTAAGAAATGTAAGCTAATAACTCTCGTAGCATGTTTGGTCATCTGATTGACATGTAATTAGAAATACAATTAACATAAAAACAAGTTGAAACTATGCTAAAAATTCCGTTTCGTGTAGGTTTGGACTATGATTACAAATTTGAGCTAATAAGCGACTCATTTAATCATCGATAGCGGGACATAGCAAATAACATTTACATTTATATTAGGTATATTATTAACAAGATACACAAAAAATATACAAGACACGAAAGCATAATTACTCAGCGAGTCTCGTCCACCTTGCACGCCTCCTTCGCGTTCATGCACCGTTGCAGACTATACACAATTATCTAGAGAGCAAATCATTTCTAGATTTTCTACAGCACAATCCAGTCTTAGTATGTTATTACTGCGGAACTGACCTGCAGTGTAGTCAAATGAGCTACTGCATAAATAATAACCACGGCGGTCATCTAGCCGAGTGACCTCGCTGAGGAAACTATCGATATAGTTGCGATTGCAACAGGCTGCTTTATTGCATTATTGCTTTGCTGCATTTTCCTATGTTGTCTTTGAGAAATTAATAGATTGCGACTTAATGGTATGTAAGTACCTATAAGTTAATACAGCCAATGTACGTTGCATTATCACTAATCAATGTGTAAACAGAACTTAAGTCGCGTATTATATTTGTAATCTGCATATATGTTCAAGACATAAAAAAACACGAACATCCCGACTTACATATTATAAGACCTCTTAAGAAAAGGTAGATTAACATTTTGATACTGTATAACACAAATGCGCCCGATTTATTTTATTTATAAATTCCATACATCTTTTTTAATGGTTCAATCGATGCTACAGCTAAAGCTAAAGGCATCCCATTCCAATAGGGGTTCTGCCGCAATAATAATAAATCATTATAATTTATAACATTTATATTAACCGCACACCAATTATGTAATACCTATTATGACCTCGGTCGGCCTAAAAAAGTTTATATAAAAGTAGCAGGCTTTCAGGTCTTTACGTAAGTATTTTCTTAGTTGACATGGAATTTGCAAGAGGGATTTCTTCACTTTGTTCGTTTATTTCAGGCACGGTATGACGCAGGACGCAAGGCGGTGATTCTGTGGGCTTACGCAATATTTCGTTACATTTAAAATTATGTTGAAATGTAATACTGTAGATTGTATCTAGCTAGACATCAGTGGCGGCGCGTCCATAAAAGCCGATTCCCACCGGCTTGCCTGTTTTTGGACGTTTGAGCAGAGTTGTAAAGGAAATATGTAAGTCCAAATAGCCCCGGCTTGTCTATGGATATGTTTGACGCGCCGCCACTGCTAGACATACTCACTAGTGAGTTTTCTTTACTTTAACTTGGTATTTATCGCAAGATGGAGTTTCTAGATATCGATAAGGACGTATTTGTATGGCATCATTATTATAGATAACCGACTGTAAGTTACCTTTAGTTTGGAAACATGATTTAGATATGTATGTAAAATATCTAAGAACCTGCATGAGCTAGTTGCCTGCTCTATCATAGAGTCTCACGAACTTAGAAGCTGTCATGCAAATCCAGGTTACGATTTCATTTTAACACGACATTCTGAAATAACATGAATTTTGACATGAACATTCAAGTAGGTAACTCATATCTGCGTCAGAAACTAGTAGGCGGGTCAGCACAGTTCATAATGTATGAGAGCTCTACATGAATTCTCACACTAGAGATTTTTTGAGATGTGATAACCTATGTTGCAAATACTATATTTAAAAAAAAATCTCCACAAAATATGTCACATGGTTTTAATAAATCCAAACTATTATTAAAATAGAAAAAATATATCAAAACATGAATCCGACACTCGAGATTTTTTAATATGCAGTTCTCAAACATATACTCATTATGTATTTATATTTTCTCCCAGCTTGACACCAAAACCAGCTCCCAATAATTTTCTTTATTAAAAATATTTTTTTATATAAAAATAACAACTATGTGTACATAACAATTACATGTTAATTAAGCTCTGTATATTTACTATATCCTACAAAAAAATCTCTCACGTAAATTAATCCATTTAATTACTATTAACCATTTTTGTTTTGAAAATGTTTTCGTTGCTTCGAGAAAATGGACAGTGGGTTTGTTTTTCACTTTCTCAAATCTCTTTCTCATGTTAGTGTAACAACAAAAAATCTCCCACGTATATGTAATATTGTATGGAATAAAACCATTATTAAATCATCCAAGCTATTTAAATTACCCTAAATGGCGGGTACTGATTCACTGTAGAGAACGTTTTATCGACTTCCATATCTCCGTCTCACTTCAATGTTCGCGGCAGACGATTGTTCCGCTTCAACAGCCGAGAGTTCGCGATCCGGTCGACCGTTAATTCTCCCATGACTATCTTACCCAGTTTCATCGGTATGCGTTGCGCGCTTACTTAACACACCTCAGGCCAAGCTCCTATAAAACGCGCAATGCATGCATGCATTGCGGTATCTCCTATACGTCACATATGTCAGCTATGAGGCTATGACATGGCTATGACAGACTGTGGCAGTTAGTTCCAAACAAGTATACAGACTTGTTTACCCACCATAAAGTTTAGCGTAAAGAGAATATATCACTCCTTAGTGAAAAACCATACGGTTTGTGCGAAGTTGAGCGTTATGTCAATGCTAATAAAGATGATGGTTTGACTTACGGAAATGAATAATATAATATCATTTTATTTTATATTTCCAATTCCCGTTTCATTTACACCCAATATTAAATCTTTTTCCGTAATAAAATGCGTATATAATTACTGTCATCATCTGTATTTATTTTATTTCTTTAACCCCCGTTATTCATAAACGCGCTACAAACCTCAATTAGCTAATAATAGTAATAATCGTTTGTCCTTATCTGTCACTTTAACTTATGTATTTGTAAGTAAGGGATAAACATAATTGAACTAAATCAGGCCCGTAAAGTTTATGAATAAAGTGGTTAATCTTTATTGCACAAAAGAAAAACCTTATAGTACAAGAGGCGGACTTAATGCCATAAGGCATTCTCTACCAGTTAACGATGGCTTGTCCTCCAGCCCATTTGATCGATGACCTCCTTTGATTATTTATTTTTAATGGACGCCAAAATCCAGACAGGAACTTCGATTTTGACATTTACCACAGTAATGCAGTCGGTAGCAATGTCGCGCTTCAAAATTGCTGCAGTCGACTGCATTGCTGTAGAAAACGTGAAAAAGGTCATTCAAAGGGTAATAGGGTTATATACACCGCGGGATTTAATAACCCGAAAGATTTAAACCAACGATTTTAGAGCCTAATTAGAGTATATAAAGTTATATAACACATAGTCCAAAAACCCTTAATTTAAGAGATTAATTATTTAAAACAAATCACAAGTAAAAAAATCTCAATTCTAACACACCCTTATGCGTGACGTAGCCACCAACTAATTTTACACGCAGACGCACTAACTACATGGTTATTAGCCAGTTTCACTTAATTAAGTTTGATATCCTACAAAAAGGTTTCACTACCGAAATTTTGTTCTGTTCTCAATCACGAGAGTACAAACTATTTACCTTTACGATAACTGGCTGATAGTTTGACGAAAATGACGAAATTGATGTCAATAAAATGACATATTTCATATGTCACACAAGATATGCGCAAGATAACATCTTTAAATTTGATTGACTGTAATAAATAAAATTCATTTAGCGGATATTCACTTTGTGTACGGATTTGGAAACCCGAAGAACTATGTGCTTCCGGCACGACGGACCCACTTCAGCCTAGAAGTTCGTAAATTGGCTAGACGAACAATACCCTGAGAGGTGGATTGGCCGTGGAAGCAACGTCCTAACCTGGCCCGCCCGGTCACCCGACTTAACGCCATTGGTTTTTTTCAATGGGGAACTCTGAAAGATAAGGAAGGAATACTCAACACCAGTGAACTCTGGAGAAGAATTATTAATAAAAATTCGAACGGCTTCCGAAGAAATAAAGAACACTTTTGTAAACCTAAATAATGAAATCCGTTTAAAATTAAATCTTTGTGCTGAAAACGATGGTACACACTTCGAAAACCTAATTCATTAAATTAATAAAAAAGCGTAATTGTTTAACATAGTTGTTTATTTTACTTTACTCAGTATAAATCAACACATCGAGAATTTAAAATACGTACTGATAAGCATGATCGATATTTTAACAAAAGGTCATTCAAGTAATCATCCCTTTCCAGCTGTAGTATGAGTTAAAACAATAAGAGGCATGATTTCTTTCGGATATAATCATGGTTAATGGCTTTGGTTACCTCACTCAAAGGAAAAGATTTTATCGCAAAGTTTCAACAATAATAACTGCACTATACCTACTGTTGTAGTAATTAATAAAGTTTTGATACAATTTGTGGTATTTTGAGGTGCCAATCAATTGAAATAATTTCAACGTAAACATGATCCTAGACATAACTTGACACTTCTTGTCATGGAACACATGTCACTGCATTCGCCGTGCATCGTATGATATCGGAGTGATTCATGAAATGTCATGCTCGCTCTCTGTTTCTCTACTTGAGATTAATTAAACTCGCTCACTCTCTGAATAAAGGTTTGTTCACAAAGAAGCGGTAAATTAATATGATTTAATTTGTACTGAAATAGTAGTTTAATTAAAATATATAATTGGACCCATGTTGATATAACATTATTTACTCGTACTGTCGTCAAAAATACGTGATTTAAATCTTTCGGGTTATTAAATCCCGCGGTGTATAAAATGAAATGATGCATTAATAAAACTTTAGTTAATTAACAATATTATATTAAATCATTAACAACTTTGACAGCACGATCTCTTCGCAGGTAGGTGCTCTACAAGGAGTTTATATTACAACATTATTTCCAAGAAATAATCTCTCATTGTTACGAAAATGTTGGTAGGGTGGCTTTAGGTTACTTTTCGTTCATATCGTCTTGGATATGGGTGAACATGGTGTTAATACACTCAGTATCAATCAACCTGTAAAGATATTGTAGCCTGGCCTTTTCTCGAAAAGTCTTCTAGAAAAATTTACGCTCATGTCGTCTCGGATATGAGTATATTTGGTATCAGTGCATTAAGTATAATATCCTGAACACAAATATATGAGATGACAAGCGCGAAAGTGGTGAGGGTAGTTGCTATGACGCAAAGTTTTTACCATTTTTCTTTTAAACATACCATGTGGGGTACCAAATGAAAGGGTCTTGTGAGTAGATCACAAATATGTAACACACTGTAACACTTTTACTACTTAATCCAACAAATTATTTGAAAACGTTCAAAAATTTCACAATGAGTTGAATTCCAACTGCTCTAAATTGACTAATCCCAAGTTTCCTTGCAATTATACGTAATCGAGGGCCAGGCTCATACTAGTTCTCATGTCGCGATGCGCTAACGCTAACAAAAACTAAGCGTTACGAATTGCTGACATTTGCTTCTTTTAGTTTCACTCTACTCAAGCATCGGATGACAGGATCGTTGAAAAGGGACAAACATATCCTTTGACGTTACGTTACTCTTCTCGTGAATTGTCAAATTTTAAAATTCGAAATTAGCTTTGGAATTTGTCCGGGTGGCTATTCGAAGTATAACTTGGTGGACGGTACTTACTAACCAAATAAGCTTGAGATCCAGTATCATAGATAGTTGTAAGACTTCAAGGGTCTATTTATATCTGACTGTGCATCCTGTATTCTAAACGTTTTGTGAATAGATATAAAAATTGACACCTATCATTTTTCACATAAACACAGACACTTTATGCATTGAATTATTAAACCTTAACGCAATGCCATAAGTCATAAGGTATATTTTCCTAATATACCTTGATGCTAATTCGAACTTTGTTATAAAAGATGTCATTTTATATCATTCGCGCGTGCATTTCACTCGTACTAGATGAAATATGTATTGGTGCGAGCGAGACGGTTGGGCGAATGATAACAAAATGATATCTTTTTGACATCTTAAACAAAGTTTGACTTGGCCTCTGTGGAAGCCTGGAAATACAGCATACTTCATTGACTTTTTATGCTGGAAATTGATTTAATAATTGCGAGAAAAATAAGTATGTTATTCTTCAATAACTTGTACAGTTACTGTCAAAAAACTAGAAGTGTCCATTAATTGTGTAGAACATTATTTGCTGTTTGTTTCCAATATCATGCTGCTATTCTGCAAATATAGCAGTTCCTCAGGCAGATAAATTAAACATGATCGAAACAAATACTATTAACCACAATAGTAAACTTTTCTCTCAGTGTGGGATATTCTCGGTCATGAAAAACTTACAAAGTTATTGTTTTTTTCATTAAATCTATAATTAATATTATTGTCGGGAGAAATTCTGACCGTGTAGTCGTGTAAGCTTCATAGCCCATTCTTCAAAAAATCTCTAGTGTGAAATTACTGTTTAGGTAGTATAAAATATAAAATAAAAAAAATGTTATTTCTCAAAAACGGGAACAGATATCAAGTTGTTAATTCGCAGCCGGGTATTCAATATGATATATAATTCACCCGTGTAGAAACATTTGACTGTGCAATTAATGTAACTTTAACTTTATATTGACTCCACTATAGTTCTCGTCGCTAAAAATGATAATACAGAGAAATCAGAGCGAGTAAAAGTTTTACATACAAAGCTTAACAGGCTGTACTTGAAAAGGGAGTAGCACGTGTACCTTTTTTTTATAGGCCATGACATGACGTGTGTGTGTGTATCCTATAAAAAAAAAACAACGCGTGGGCGTACCTATTGGACAAAGGTATGAAGGGCAGTCAGGCTAGACCTTGACCTTATCATATCACTCGTCATATTCAGACATAACTTGTATCTGGTGTAAATAGCCCTAAAGATCTGTAACAACCATACTCAAGCGGAGATCAGACTATACTGGTTAGTTACAAATATGAGGTTTTATGAACAAGAATGCCCGTGCTCGAGGAAGTAGTAAACTGAGCCTCAATTAAAGAATTAGAATGTGTATGGAATTCATAGTTTTTTTTTACCTTGTCGTCACTATCGATCAAATCCGTCACGTCTATAGAAAGTTCGCACTTCGCAGTATCAAGAATTGGCATACTTACATACATACCTCACATATTTAATTTTCTACGGGTTTCTTTTGTGTATAAAGGAAAAACTTTGCAATTACTAAATAGACCACATTTATTTACCAATTTATAGACCAAATATGACCGCCTGGCGACAGAAATATATCGTAAAGTATAATCAAAACACTTTCCTCCTAGAAATTGTAAATTCAAGGCAGTATTAATGTAATATTTCATCATAATTTCTTCGCCCTAAAGCCGCAATTTCTTTGAGAGCCCGGACTTCGAAGGTTGTTCCAACTTGACCAAATTTAAGCCGTCGCAAACGGCTCCTACTTTAGCAACCTCTTATCTCTCCTTTGTGTCTTACAAATGTGAACCCTGTTTTCTGTAAGGCAAGATTGCTGTTGATGTGCGGTTGAATATAGACACGCGGTTGGGAAAGTGATCTCGCAAATTACGTCGTAAATTGTCCGGGCGAATGTTTGAGGCTAAAATTACACGAAACCCAGAAGGAACAACAAATAATACTAAATCATACCCGGCTCGAGCCGAGGCGATTGAATAATGAGACGTCCGGGGAAAATGGAAAATAAGAGGTTGATGATAAAGATCGTTAGCATTGTGCCGTAGAATGAGAGTACAACAAAATCTAATTCGATCAATCAGGATAGGAGAAAATGTGTACTAATAAGCAGGCTTGTTTAATAATGATTTAATGTTGGCAATAATAAATGAAATGAGAGACTAATTCGTCACAAGAGAAATATAACATTCCATCATCAATTCATCATACATTCCTTACAATTACAAGGCATGGTGAGACGAAGAGAAGTTTCTGTTTATTATCCACACTAATATTATAAATGCAAGTAACTGCATGTATTTCTGTCACCTCTTCAAGATTAAACCGCTGAATCGATTTACTGAAATTTGGTATGGAGATAGTAAGAAGCCCGAGGGTGTACATAGGATAGTTTTTATCAACCATCATCCCAGACAAAGTCGCGGGCAGAAGTACTTTTTATAGTTAGCAAGTATTACTATTAATTTGGGGTGCATGGAAGGAGCCTCCCCGCACGACGCACTACAAGCAATTGATATTTTCTACGAGATATCCCAGCGTCTGGCGCACCCCGGGCAACGGTCAACACTTATGCTGACCGGCGAATCCTTCCACCACGATGGTTTCACTGAGTTCCAATACGAATACAAATACTATTAATTTGTTTTTACCTTAAGTACGCGGAATTATGAATAATAAGCAATACAATCACGGTCGACTATGATTATGTTGTTTCATTGTTAACGCAAAACAATGAAAATTGATTAAGTGGCAGGTTTATCATTATCATACTTGCTTTAAAAACATACCGACTATCAATCTAATGGGGCGGTTTTTAGGGTTCCGTAGCCAAATGGCAAAAAACGGAACCCTTATAGATTCGTCATGTCTGTCTGTCTGTCCGTCTGCCCGTCTGTCTGTCCGTCCGTATGTCACAGCCACTTTTCTCCGAAACTATAAGAACTATACGGTTGAAACTTGGTAAGTAGATGTATTCTGTGAACCGCATTAAGATTCTCACACAAAAATAGAAAAAAAACAATAAATTTTTGGGGTTCCCCATACTTCGAACTGAAACTCAAAAAAAATTTTTTCATCAAACCCAGGGACCGATCAACCCTTTCCGCGAGAAAAGCCTTTCAATGGGCGTCCCTTACACACGGCTAACACATTATAAGACTCTCCCTTTTGAACTGCAAGCCCATTCATTTGACTTACCCTTACCGAAAAGCTCAGCCAAAAATAAGGCTAGCCCGTTGCAATTGCTTACCGCTAGCCTATACGCCTTGCAATCCCTTAATAAGGGTTACCCTTTTCATTAAGCGCTTTTTATAAAGCTTTCCCTTTAGTATTGTCGTAGTTTAGCCTTGCGTGAAAGAGACAGGATTAGTATATATCTACGCTAGTGTATGAAAAGGAAAGAAAATGGAATGGATTGATAGGTTATCGACGTGGTTTAAGGTTTAAGAAACAATTAATGCGAGAGTGAGTGATGTTAACTTGTAAAAGAATAAAAATACAACATCCTTACCTTCAGCTTGTTGCCGCATAATTTACATTGGCTTTTGTTCGTTTCCACATCTATCTATATATATATATATATATATATATATAGATAGATAGATATAAACTAGCTGTTGCCCGCGACTTCGTACGCGTGGATTTGTATATTGGTGGTTATTTCTATTCTACAGAGTAGCTTAGAACATTATGCAGCAAAAGGTAGCAGTAGGGACGGTTAATCATTTGTTAATTTAATTATTATACAACGCATGAGATTTGTCTTTCACAACCTGGCTACGCAGTTTCAAGCCCCTAACCCAGCGGTCGGCAATCTGCGGCTCGCGGGCCGCATGCGGCCCGTGAACCCGTCACTTGCGGCCCGCGAGCCTCCCTGGCTATTTTTAACCGACTTCAAAAAAAAAGGAGGTTCTCAGTTTGACCCGTATGTATGTATATGTATTTGTTCGCGATTATCTCGCGTTTGGCTGAACCGATTTTGATGCGGTTTTCAGAAAAGTTTTTCTTACTTCCTGGAGAAGGTTTTAGTATACCTAGATCCGAGCTGATGCTGAACCCTGGCTGTACCTAGTGGAACTCAGGTTTGGTGCAACATACGCACACGCTGTTTTGGTCATCCGACACGTCTTGATGAGCACTTGGGAGAGCAGTACCCAAGATAGAGCTGATGCTGAACCCTGGCTGTACCTAGTGGAACTCAGGTTTGGTGCAATATATACCCACGCTATTTTGGTCATTTGATGAGCACTTGGAAGAGCAGTACCCAAGATAGAGCTGATGCTGAACCCTGGCTGTACCTAGTGGATCTCAAGTTTGGTGCAACATAGGCACACTCTGATTTGGTCATCCGACTCGTCTTGATGAGTACTTGGGAGAGCAGTACCCAAGATAGAGCTGTTGCTGTACCCTTGCTGTACCTAGTGAAACTCAGGTTTGTTGCAACATAGGCCCACGCTATGTTGGTCATCCGTCATATCTTGATGAGCACTTGGGAGAGCAGTACCCAAGATAGAGCTGGTGCTGAACCCTGGCTGTACCTAGTGGAACTGAGGTTTGGTGCAACATAGGCACACTCTGTTTTGGTCATCCGAATCGTCTTGATGAGTAGGTACTTGGGAGAGCAGTACCCAAGATAGAACTGATGCTTAACCCTGGATGTACCTAGTGGAACTCAGGTTTGGTAAAACCTACTATTTTGGTATTAATTACTTTTTGGCAGAAATTTGGTTTACGACAGGATAGGGACTGGACACGTATAGAGTTGCCATATAAAAATTATTTTGTGCTTTTCAGTGGGTTGGTTTTTTGAAGGCTTTTTTTTTAAGAAATTATATTACTTTATTTTGTTTTGGTTTTCTTTTTGTTTATTTTATTTACTTATTTTATTTTTTACTTTTTAGTGATAAGTACTTCAGTTATTTTAGGTTTTGGGCTAAAATACTAGTTTGTTAGGCTCTCCACTTAGTTTTAGTGTAATTCAGTAGGTATCTATTAAATTATTTTGTTTTAGTTTTCTTTTCGTTTATTTTTAATTTTTTATTCTTTTTTATTTATTTTATTTTATTTTTTACTTTTTAGTGATAGGTACTTCATTTACTTCAGGTTTTGGGCTAAAATAATAGTTTGTTAAGCTCTCCATTTAGTTTTGGGCTAGTAAGTAACTACCTACTAATGTTGGTGATGGCCTAACTCGATGATAATCGCGACAAAACACAATATGACATTTCGGTGCCAAACGATTTGTATGTACATATATTGCTCCCACTCCCACTGCCACTCCCACTTCCAGTCCCACTCCCATTCCCAGTCCCAGTCCGAGTCCGACTTCCACTCCCACTATTTTATCTAAATCAGTTTCAGCAACTTAAATTTGTTGGTAGGTATACAGATAGCATCGCCACCTACCGGGTCCGATTGGTTTTTCAAACCTTCTCCAGACTGTAACAAACACTTTTCTGGAAACCGCAGGCGGTTTGAAAAAAGTTGATCGACCCACCTAGTGGAACTCTGCAACATAGGCACACGACGACAAGTTGGTTAACCAAAACAAAGTGAGCCTATGTTGCACCAAACCTGAGTTACACTAGGTATAGCCAGGGTTCAGCATCAGCTCTATCTTAGGTACTGCTCTCCCAAGTGCTCATCAAGATGTGACGGATGACCAAAATAGCGTGGGCCTATGTTGCACCAAACCTGAGTTCCACTAGGTACAGCTAGGGTTCAGCATCAGCTTTATCTTGGGTACTGCTCTCCCAAGTACTCATCAAGATGTGACGGATGACCAAAATAACGTGGGCCTATGTTGCATCAAACCTGAGTTCCACTAGGTACAGCCAGGGTTCAGCATCAGCTCTATAATGGCTATTGCTCTCCCAAGTGCTCATCAAGATGCGACGAATGCCCAAAATAGCGTTGGCCTATGTTGCACCAAACCTGAGTTCCACTAGGTACAGCCAGGGTTCAGCATCAGCTCTATCTTGGGTACTGCTCTCTCAAGTGCTCATCAAGATGTGACGGATGACCAAAATAGCGTGGGCCTATGTTGCAACAAACCTGAGTTCCACTAGGTACAGCCAGGGTTCAGCATCAGCTCTATTTCGGGTACTGCTCTCCCAAGTGCTCATCAAAATATGACGGATGATCAAAATAGCGTTGGCCTATGTTGCACCAAACCTGAGTTCCACTAGGTACAGCCAGGGTTCAGCATCATCTCTATCTTGGGTACTGCTCTCCCAAGTGCTCATCAAGATGTGACGAATGCCCAAAATAGCGTGGGCCTACGTTGTACCAAACCTGAGTTCCACTAGGTACAGCCAGGGTTCAGCATCAGCTCTATCTTGGGTACTGCTCTCCCAAGTGCTCATCAAGATGTGACGGATGGCCAAAATAGCTTGGGCCTATGTTGCACCTAACCTGAGTTCCACTAGGTACAGCCAGGGTACAGGATCAGCTCTATCTTGGGTACTGCTCTCCCAAGTGTTCATCAAGAGGTGACGGATGACCAAAATAGCGTGGGCCTATGTTGCACCAAACCTGAGTTCCACTAGGTACATCCTGAGTTCCACTAGGTATATCCAGGGTTCAGCATCAGCTCTATCTTGGGTAGGTACTGCGCTCCCAAGTTCTCATCAAGGCGTGTCGGATGACCAAAACAGCCTGCCTATGTTGCACCAAACTTGAGTTCCACTAGGAACAGCCAGGGTTCAGCATCAGCTCAGATCTATGTATACTAAAACCTTCTCCAGAATGTAACAAACACTTTTCTGAAAACCGCATCAAAATCGGTTCAGCCAAACGCGAGATAATCGCGAACAAATAAATATACATACATACGGGTCAAACTGAGAACCTCCTTTTTAGGGTTCCGTAGCCAAATGGCAAAAAACGGAACCCTTATAGATTCGTCATGTCTGTCTGTCTGTCCGTCTGTCCGTCTGTCCGTCTGTCTGTCCGTCCGTATGTCACAGCCACTTTTCTCCGAAACTATAAGAACTATACTGTTGAAACTTGGTAAGTAGATGTATTCTGTGAACCGCATTAAGATTTTCACACAAAAATAGAAAAAAAATAATAAATTTTTGGGGTTCCCTATACTTCGAACTGAAACTCAAAATTATTTTTTTCATCAAACCCATACGTGTGGGGTATCTATGGATAGGTCTTCAAAAATGATATTGAGGTTTCTAATATCATTTTTTTCTAAACTGAATAGTTTGCGCGAGAGACACTTCCAAAGTGGTAAAATGTGTGTCCCCCCCCCCCCCTGTAATTTCTAAAATAAGAGAATGATAAAACTAAAAAAATATATGATGTACATTACCATGTAAACTTCCACCGAAAATTGGTTTGAACGAGATCTAGTAAGTAGTTTTTTTTTATACGTCTTAAATCGCCTAAATACGGAACCCTTCATGGGCGAGTCCGACTCGCACTTGGCCGCTTTTTTTTTAAAAGCGGTTAATGAGTAGTTAGTAGGATTTATTAAATAGTAGTCTTGAAAATCTACTGGGGGTTGAGAGGGATTATATCGAGAACAATTTTATTCAGTTTGTGGCTTGAAACATCGTAGCCAGGTTGTGAAAGACAAATCTCATGCGTTGAAGAATACCTAATTAACAAATGATTAACCGCCCCTACTGCTATCTTTTGTTTGCTGCATAATGTTCTTAGCTAATGTAGAATATATAACCACCAATATACAAATCCACGCGTAAGAAGTCGCGGGCAACAGCTAGTCATATACAAAATACCGCTGAACGGCGTCAACTTTAGGATTTTTTTATTCTAAGTTTGATTCGTAATCAGTAGCAATAGGTATATTATTTGCAACGGGAGTTATTGATAATATCGGCACGTGTCTAAGACTAAAGCGCCGTGACGATGCGCTCGAACCGAGAAAAGCAACAACCAATCACAACTCTTTGCCATTGAAAATTGAACCGTATTTCAACAAGAGCGGCTTCGATCATTTATTTGGAAGCGCGTGAAAACCGCTCACATCAAACCGCCGTGGCCGACGATCGCTCGGATTCGAAGTAATGTGTGTTTTATGAACAAGGTAGACGGTTTAAATTAGCACGCTTATATGCTGAAAGGGCTTCCCTTATATAAGGGTATAAGGGTAGCCCTTATAAGCCATATGCGGAGCGGATGATAAGGGTTTTGTAAGGGTATTGGGCTACCGATTACTCAAATGTCTTTATTTATTTATTTATTTTTTACCTCTATTAAGTATATTTACATCCATATCATTATTTATCTTATACATCTTATAAGATCATATACTTCCTTTTATTTCCATTCAGTTTAGTTTACACCATAGCTACTATTGTTCTTTCCAAATTCTAGCATATACAGTTCACACTCACACTTTGTTAACATAACTGTAAGGCGTTTAGTTTTCGACTACAGCGAGTAAGGGATAATGTATCAAGGGTCTGCCTGAAAACCAGCGTTGTAGTAAATAATTAAATATACTGCAACATTATGCTGAGGCAAGCTCCTATTTAACACTCATGAATATTTCTCCCTTAGATGTACAACTCAATTTCTTAGTTTTTAAGTCTAAATTTAAGGTTTATCTGTAAAAATGTGTTACACTATCTGTTAACTCTGCAACTTCATGTGATGTATGTTGAATAAAACTTTTCTATGTCTATGTCTATGTCAAATGGGCTAGCTTTATATAAGGGTTTTAAAGGCTTAATGAAAGGGTATCGTCTGGCAAAGGGTATGGTGAGTTAAGCCTTATGCAATACCCTTACAAAACCCTCTATAAGGGATAGCGGGCGGGTCCCTGATCAAACCCATACGTGTGGGGTATCTATGGATAGGTCTTCAAAAATGATATTGAGGTTTCTAATATCATTTTTTTCTAAACTGAATAGTTTGCGCGAGAGACACTTCCAAAGTGGTAAAATGTGTGTCCCCCCCCCCCCCCCTGTAACTTCTAAAATAAGAGAATGATAAAACTAAAAAAAAATATATGATGTACATTACCATGTAAACTTCCACCGAAAATTGGTTTGAACGAGATCTAGTAAGTAGTTTTTTTTTAATACGTCATAAATCGCCTAAATACGGAACCCTTCATGGGCGAGTCCGACTCGCACTTGGCCGCTTTTTTTTGTTGTCCCCTACACTTTTTTTTTTCAAATTTGGGATTTTTTATGTTACTTCTACTCAGAATCACGAGCTCTTTCTATCCTAATAGGAGAAAAAAGTGTCCTAAGTTTTTTATTTCCATTACGTCACCATTTTTCATAGACTTTGTATGGCGGTCTCGCAATGGAAAGATCGAAAAATGTATGGAAATTTTGGGACACTTTTTTTCTCCTATTAGGATAGAAAGAGCTCGTGATTCTGAGTAGAAATAACATAAAAAACCCAAATTTGAAAAAAAAAGTACCCTACGGACAACAAAAAAAACGCCCAATGACCAGCAAGGAATTTGATTTCGGTGTCATTTCGTGCTCTTACACAGTACGAAAACTAGACAAGTACGAAGACGAGGTACGAAGTGGGAAATATGTATTTATATTTTATTACAAGAAGAAAAATATTCAATATAATTCCTAAGCCATTAATTTGATATGGCATATGCTGTTATACTGCTGTTAAAAACCTCGAATCTCGTGACTAAACCGATACTCTGATACAAACTTACAAGTTTTATTTTATTTAGGTAGGTAGTGTAGGACCATCTATGGCGTTCAAATTTGATTTATGAGTTTTATGACTTTTATATCAACGCAACAACCGCCGAAAGAAAATGCAATAGATTTTTCAAAAAACAAAATCCATTTGGTATTTAAAACGAAAGAACAATTATAGCTTTTAGTGTCAAAGAAACAGTATGTATATTGAAACTTGCCAATCAAGTGAAGCCACATAACTGTTCCGCTCTTGTTCTGTCTCCAAATACAGGATAAATCCTTCATTTTGTGGTAGCAGTTGTTTCTTTTACTGCTATTGACGGGGAAATTGAAGAAGTCTTACAAAAAGTTGACCTCTACCTCTACCCGAAACTTCGCTTACAGACGTCGCGACGACGGTTCGCTTTCAAACTGTAAGGGTAAAAACACCAGAGCACCATTTATAACAATATTTATTAGAGAATCACAATATATGAGAGTTAGGGACTTAGGTAATAAGCGACGCCGTCTAGGCGCAAAAACCGATCTCTAGATGACAGACGTCATAGTGTTGTCGCAGAGGTTATTGTAGTGATGTGAAGACCGCTAAATTACGATACCGCCTTTTAGCTCGGCCATCGCCTGACCCGACCAGCGCCCCGCAGGTCACTGTCATCAGTGCAGCCACTGAAGTCTGCCACAGCCAACGCAGTCGCAGCAAGCTGGGTCTTCACCAGGTGGATGTAGCCTCCACCAGTTCAATATTCTGCGAATTGAACAAGCACCTTTTACGCTCAGCCGATATACAAGCCTTGGTCCTTTTGAGTAATTCGACTCGAGTTCCGTTGAAACGGTCTATTTCGTTATTGTCAACTTACACCAAGATATTTAGTTCTATTTCAGTCGAATTGGAGTAAGGGCTTAAGCCGACTGAACCAAATGTAAGAAAGCATGACCAGGCTAGGTACCAAATAATCCGTGGTATGAGAGGTGTTAGGATATGCAAGTCTGCTCAGCACTTGCTTGAAATACACAAAAGGCTTAATTCACGTGCATATGACACCAAGAGGATATAAATACCAATTAATTATGCAAAATAATAAAATATTGCGATGAGCGTGACATCTAGCGGCAGGTAGATAAACCACCCCCTTTTTTGTAACACCATCTAACATAAATTATTTTCTTGTGAATAACGTCATATAACTTTCAAGGATTTATTAGATTTTGATAAATTTCTAGCATGTATATGCAGCTAGCCCAAACCTTCCATTGAGCGGTGCGTTCATACTGACCGCTTAACGTAACAATGACTATTTGTGTCGTTTTAAAAGCAAAGACTTGGAACAAACTCACAATTGGCTTCTCCGTTGTAGGATGTAAGACTCCCTCGCATGCACGCACAAAAATGCGTACAACTCGTGAGAGGCTAACATGGGACACGTCTCATGCATGTGCGGAGCTGCCTAGGCTAGGACACCACTGCCCTTGTAGGCGCAA
Organism: Cydia amplana; assembly: GCF_948474715.1. Lineage (NCBI taxonomy): Eukaryota > Metazoa > Arthropoda > Insecta > Lepidoptera > Tortricidae > Cydia > Cydia amplana. The sequence goes on from NC_086083.1 coordinate 12,211,299, forward strand.
CGACCGTAGAAGTCGGCCCTTCACGATAAGGTTGTCACGGAGCCCGGTGCACGCACTCGCTCCAACTGGGTATTTCGAACAGGCACTCCCTCCAACTCTACTGGATCCGGTACTTCGCCAGCGATCCCTAGAAGGTATAAGTGCAAGCAACCCTTTCAAGGTAACCTTGAGATCATCAGTCTTAAGGTCATTAAAATATCCTTTTGTAAACAAGGTCTCAAGCCAACCTCTCAAGGTCAACAACAAATAGTACGATACGATATAGATAAAACCTTCATCGGTAGTAGAAATAATGGTCCTCTTAAGGACAATATCATATCACATGCAATGGTCCGCCTCTTAAAGCCTGCACTGCAGATACCAGGAACAAACTAGCCTGTTAAAGATAGTCTTGTATCACATGCAATGGTCCGCCTCTTAAGGCCTGCACTGCAGATATACCAGTAACAAAATTAGCCTATTAAGGATAATCTAAGCTCACATGCAACGGTCCGCCTTTTAAGGCCTGCATTGCAGCAAATACCAGTAACAACCATCCTCTTAAGGATAGTCTTATATCACATGCAATGGTCCACCTCTTAAGGCCTACACTGCAAATACCAGTAACAACCATCCTCTTAAGGAAAGTCTTATATCACATGCAATGGTCCGCCTCTTAAGGCCTACACTGCAAACACCAGTAAACAACCATCCTCTTAAGGATAGTCTTATATCACATGCAATGGTCCGCTTCTTAAAGCCTACACTGCAAATACCAGTAACAACCATCCTCTTAAGGATAGTCTTATATCACATGCAATGGTCCGCTACTTAAAGCCTACACTGCAAATACCAGTAAACAACCATCCTCTTAAGGATAGTCTTATATCACATGCAATGGTCCGCCTCTTAAAGCCTACACTGCAAATACGAGTAACAACCATCCTCCCAAGGATAGTCTTATATCACATGCAATGGTCCGCTTCTTAAAGCCTACACTGCAAATACCAGTAAACAACCATCCTCTTAAGGATAGTCTTATATCACATGCAATGGTCCGCCTTTTAAGGCCTGCACTGCAGCAAATACCAGTAACAACCATCCTCTTAAGGATAGTCTTATATCACATGCAATGGTCCGCCTCTTAAGGCCTACACTGCAAATACCAGTAACAACCATCCTCTGAAGGATAGTCTTATATCACATGCAATGGTCCGCCTCTTAAGGCCTACACTGCAAATACCAGTAACAACCATCCTCTGAAGGATAGTCTTATATCACATGCAATGGTCCGCCTCTTAAGGCCTACACTGCAAATATCAGCAACAACCACCCTCTCAAGGATAGTGACAAGCAACAGGCCGCTCCTTAAAGCCTCTGTTGCGATTACCGGCGCCAGGAAGTAGCCTATTAAGGATAGCATCCCTTGCCAAGACTAAAGTAACAGCCCTTCTTAAAGAGCACATAATAATTAAAGCTCTATAGCAGACATTGAAGAGAGTAAGTAATATAAATAAAATAATCACTCAGTTCTCAATCCGAGTGTCTAATAAAATTAATCAAGCACAATGTGTTTATTTTAGTCGGCAAACCCGTTAACAAAACACATAAGTATGACAACAGTAACCCAGTTCTAAATCTGGAATAAAACAAAATCACAACTCGATTCCAAACTCGAGAGTAAGTAATATAAATAAAATAATCACTCAGTTCTCAATCCGAGTGTCTAATAAAATTAATCAAGCACAATGTGTTTATTTTAGTCGCCAAACCTGTTAACAAAACACATAAGTATGACAACAGTAACCCAGTTCTAAATCTGGAATAAAACAAAATCACAACTCGATTCCAAACTCGAGAGTAAGTAATATAAATAAAATAATCACTCAGTTCTCAATCCGAGTGTCTAATAAAATTAATCAAGCACAATGTGTTTATTTTAGTCGCCAAACCTGTTAACAAAACACATAAGTATGACAACAGTAACCCAGTTCTAAATCTGGGATAAAACAAAATCACAACTCGATTCCAAACTCGAGAGTAAGTAATATAAGTAAAATAATCACTCAGTTCTCAATCCGAGTGTCTAATAAAATTAATCAAGCACAATGTGTTTATTTTAGTCGCCAAACCTGTTAACAAAACACATAAGTATGACAACAGTAACCCAGTTCTAAATCTGGGATAAAACAAAATCACAACTCGATTCCAAACTCGAGAGTAAGTAATATAAGTAAAATAATCACTCAGTTCTCAATCCGAGTGTCTAATAAAATTAATCAAGCACAATGTGTTTATTTAAGTCGGCAAACCTGTTAACAAAACACATAAGTATGACAACAGTAACCCAGTTCTAAATCTGGGATAAAACAAAATCACAACTCGATTCCAAACTCGAGAGTAAGTAATATAAATAAAATAATCACTCAGTTCTCAATCCGAGTGTCTAATAAAATTAATCAAGCACAATGTGTTTATTTTAGTCGGCAAACCTGTTAACAAAACACATAAGTATGACAACAGTAACCCAGTTCTAAATCTGGGATAAAACAAAATCACAACTCGATTCCAAACTCGAGAGTAAGTAATATAAGTAAAATAATCACTCAGTTCACAATCCGAGTGTCTCATAAAATTATATCTCAGTTCCTAATCTGAGAATATACTCGTAGTCAGTTCTTAATCTGAAAACGGTACCTGAAATAACAGCATTTGCCCTTAACATGGGAAATATAAAATAATAAGCAGTTGCTACTATGCAACCAATTGTAAATGATCATGTGCAACTTGGCTTGCCTCTTCCGTGCCCCTAAATAAAGGCAACACTCTTACTATACCAACATTGAACTACAGTAGAGCCTGAACAGAAGTTCATGTTATCGAGGTTCCTCTCTTACCCAGGTTCGCCTTATCGAGGTTTCACAAATTGTATTTTTCAACCATCATGAAGTGTATATTGATAATGACCAATCAGTCAAATCATGGCACATATGCTTAAACCATAAAGCTTCCAATCCCAAGACACACATGGTTGATTTTCTCCAGCTGTGTATGTGCATTTTATGTGTAGATAACTCAACACATCATCATCCAGGTTAACTTATACCTGCACAAAACTAAATAATTTTGTTAAATGCCATGCAAGCACACATTGTAAGATAAATGAGTTCATAACATAATAAACCACAATTTATGCATTTTTCAAAACAATGAAATACATACTTAGTGAACCCACAAAATTTGCGAAACATATTATTATTTATAACTTCTGATTTATGAAACCCAGAAGTAATAAAAGTGTACTGTTTATTAATGCAAACGGTACCATAACACACTACAAGTTCAGACGAAAACCGTCAATAACTTCAAACAGTAGCTCATGACATGATACTCTTCGGTCAATGTTCATTAGCAGTGAATGGGTTAAAATAGTTATTAGGAAAGCTTTAACCAAGCTATTTACCTTCGTTTAATATTCACCCATAAAACACTTATCGGACTGGAACGTTTAGAGTCCAGTCGCACTTGTATGTAAAAGACATGTATCATGTAGACCGTCAATATCCATATTGACTCCTGAAAGTATTTACCTCGCTTACCATTAGCAACAACCTGCTTTACCAGTGTCATACTCAGCTCAGTAAATATCTTGTTCAATATGTCCATCTCTTTGACAAGATTTTAACCTTGGAAATTCATCAAACTTCATCAGTAATAAAGTTTTGTTATAATAAAATGCATCTGAAACATACTGTTAGAACACAAATGATTATCATTGTCAATAACTCAAACACTTGACAATGTCATGCCAATAAAACTTTCATTAGTTTGGTAAGTCTGTTTAAATATATGTCTTTGGTTCATATTATAACATGACATTTTGTGAAAAATATTTGCAATGCAAACTTTAACCAACATCCCAATGAACAAAACAACAACCACAACATACTATAAGCTGTATGCAATTAATTTGTATAAACATTCATAAGATTTTTCATACATAGAACCAATCAATAATATGTACAGACAGAAATTTTCTCAACATCTCAAATGATTTACTGCCTTATTTATCAGTATGTCTGCAGCTTAATGTTAATTGCAAAGATGCAGGAGGTTATATGTGAAATGAACTGTCTTAAAATATTCAGTCCGAGGAGGCTCCGGATACATAGAGTGACTACATTTGTCACAGACACTACTAACCAGCTTGAAATAAATGTCACCTTTCGCTTATTCACAAAGCACATTTTACCAACCACACACAGTCAATGTAACACATACTGACCGTTAGTATACATGTACAACATGAACAAACATTTTATTTCTAAATAAATACCTCATTTTCCATGACATCGGAGATTAGCCACTTATCAACATATTTTCTCCATATATGAATTATGAGCACTAGGACATAATATACCTGGCATCCATAACCAACTAATTTTGAAATATTAGCCATGTCCATCCGGGTTCATTATAGAGGCCTGACCCGATAGCCACTCTAGTGTCTTCAACGACGGTATGGTCGTTCAATTCAAGAATCATTGCTGTCAAATTTCTGGAAATTACACAAACCAAAAACACACCAACAAAGCATTATGTCAGTTGCAATAAGCATGTGTAATATCATACACACACACATATGAAACAACAAGTAATTTCTCCTTATTGTTGTTGTAACCAATATTCCAGTGTTTTTGAAACCATGAAATCTATTTTAATTTGACTGAAAGGATAAAGTATTAAATAGCACTCATTGTTAATCATGAAAACATAATACCACCATACATATAGCATCAAACAAGGCTAAATTTACATTACCAAACTTGTTTTATATGCTTTTACTTGAATGTAAATTTCACCACGACACAAACTTTAGAAAATGTTCATAGCATTTTGTTAATATGTCATGTAGACATACTTAATCACATTATGTTATGTATCTGAAAGCACATGAATTACCAAAATAACACAACATATAAGTGAGGCAGTGAATATTTACCACTATGGCCCCGGAGCACTGTTAGGTGTTGGATCGACAGACTTCTTACCTGAGTTAACTTTTACCTGAGTTACTCTATAATCCCAAGGATTTATTTCATTCATACCAATATCAAAATTCAATTGTACCTAATGGTATCTGTCAGCTTATGTCTTGTGATCTTCTGCTGTGAATATTGTAATACATACATGCCAGCAGCTTTATTACACTGTCAATATGTTTTATTTTTGACAGTCATGATCATTGATGTACATAAACTGAAATAGGTCTCTGAAATCAAACACAAAACACACAAAACACACGGCAAAGGTACGATACGCCAGCCAATAGCCGGCACAGGTTAGTTTTGTAGGCTATTCTTGTAGGTATGATTTTGACACCAATCTTGGACTTTGTATATTTAAATCCCTAACTGATGAGTGGTGTTGGTGCATTTACTCATTACAATCAGATTAACGATCAGAACAATGAAATAAGGAAGGACTACGCGCGGTAAATTTCGTAATGTCAATTTCGACAAATTATATCGTAGTAGGCGGGAATCCACTATCGCACTTCTGAAGCTGTAAGGGTAAAAACACCAGAGCACCATTTATAACAATATTTATTAGAGAATCACAATATATGAGAGTTAGGGACTTAGGTAATAAGCGACGCCGTCTAGGCGCAAAAACCGATCTCTAGATGACAGACGTCATAGTGTTGTCGCAGAGGTTATTGTAGTGATGTGAAGACCGCTAAATTACGATACCGCCTTTTAAAACATACCCAAAATGGCTACGACACACCAAAGTTAATTTAATACAGAAATACTAATGTTTCTGTCACGTCTGAGCAGCCCCCATCTATTACTAGAACGTGTAACTAATAAGGTGCAAACAGCTATTTACAGTTAATTTTCCAAGCATGACTAGAGGGAACGCCAGAAATGGACTTCAAAGTCTCCCTCCGGTAATAGACAAGAGTTTTTAATAGACAGCCGCCGTATTTATAATAAACACTAATATCATGTTTCTCGTGTACCATAAAACGAATCATGGGTTTCATTGCCATCACTTACCGACTACGAGGCTCAGACAAACCAGTGCAAGTTATATCTAATTACAGATAGTTGTTACGGGTCCCAAGGTCACTCAACACCTATTCGCCTTCGCTCGCATCCAATTAGAATACTCAGGGCTATGAACGCAGAGTGACACGACGACCTATCGAAAATAGACCGGGAAGCCAAATAAGCGACTAAAACCGGCCACTAGAATGCAGACTATCGTGCTGTGATATCTACGTTGTAGGTATGGCATTCACATGCTACAATGTATTGCGGAGTATGTGTTTTATAGCTATAGCAAGTTGTTATGCGAGTGTTTGTATGTATCTTGCTTTGCCCTGATATTGTTTTAAAGATTTTTTATTGTCTAAAACACTAGGTACACAATTAAGATATTATAGGATCAATCAATCAAGTGTGATTACTCTTTTTGATCGTAAAGAAGAATATTTGAAGATTTTTCAAGGTCTTTTTAAACTGTAGCAGGTGCGGATGAGTGCGCCTAGATGTACTTATATTGTAGTACCTGTAGTGAGATAACGAGATATCCATTTATTAAACGATCGATATGTTTACACAAAACATTTCCATAGACAGCTGCATGACATGATTATTGATATTGCCCCATGCAGCATACCACAAGTTCTCGACTTGCCGGGGAAGGAAACATTGAAGTATGTGTATTTGTGCATGTGCAGCCTGCTTCGTAGACAGGTACGGTACGTCAATAAGAGTATAAATTATAAATATTTATTGAAACTATTATTTTATATGGTATATGGCGGCGACCTTATAACGACTGACATAAAAAACGTGATATTTTTGAGTGGGTATTTTGACTAGGCAGAGTGCGGGGCCTAGAACTCGATTCCCACCGGATTGGCCATATTATGACCATTGATTTGTACAGGTTTCAAAAGACTGGTTCAACTCTCCGCTTTATTTACGTCCGATTACAGGAAATACTTCCAATTCTATATCAAACATGTTGACCTCACGGAAACTAAATGCTTGCCTTAATTAATTATTTTTTTTTGATATTATATACTTCTATAAGGATTGGTAAGTATTTTATACTTCTTTTACATGAGAACGATATAGGTACCTAGCTGAATGGACTGCTTAAGAAAATGGCAAGATTATAATGAAAATTTTCCTTAACAATTGACATTGCAGATATCGATTATCAACAATGTCACACCGTTTCTTAGCGATAGCGATAAAAACGTGTTTACTCCTCGATTTGCAAGTCCTACATCCGTTACCTAGTACTAACAATGTAGCATTTACGTTCTCATTGCATTATGTAGATTGTAGGTATGTTAAATGTGGACGCCGACTGTTCGGTTCACTGTGCCAAAGGTCCATTCGGTTACAATAGTGATTCAGTAGTAAATAAGTCCGTGCGTTCTTTGGCCATAGCGTGCCTTTGATATATTCGGACGTGTTCAATTTAATTGTACGTTTACGATGAAAAAAGCCCCTAACTTACTTGGCGAGTTGCATATGTAAATAATCGGTTGTTTCATTCATTTTGGCTGATCAGATGGCGACTTTTGTCTACGATCCTGGGACTGGTAAACGACGTAAACGTCAAATGATATTTGGCGCATAACTTGCGAGAACTTATTAATACGAGCCGAGATTTAGGAGCCAGCTTTTTATCACGCGTTTGTATCTTTCGGACATAAAGGTGACATTATATTGGCTAGTACTATACAATCTGCATGCACTTTGGAACCCGCACGTTTTTACCCTGATAGCGCGAACTCAGTTTTGTCAAAGACGTGTCAATCGTCAGTTTGGCAGCATGCCGCCGGCTGGCGTCAAGAACGAAGGCCGAGCAAAGGTACGCGAATAATACCCATCAGTTTATGATAAGCTATTTATAAGTGGTCTATATTCGACCATTCGTCAAGATCGCCACAGATTTAAAACACTGATTATCGCAATCACCAAATCTAGGTCACGATATTTAACGAACCAGTCCGCCTATTATGTTTAAGAAATCCGTCTAAGAAATATGTACTTAAAGAAGTTCGTCAAAATATAATTGTACGGACAATTTGAGAGTGATTGAACTGTGACGGTACCCGCAACATGTAAACGAAACAATAAACCACGCAGACAAGCAACGCTCCATTAGGAGTAAGTCGATTAAAGAGTAAGCGTAATAGTAACACACTTAAATGAAACACACCATGATCTTCAAACACCGAACGCCGCTCACGCAAGTGCGTGGCCAGACCGGCCCGAAACGTCAAAACACCACCAGTAAGACAAGACCTGCAAACGCATACGCATTTCCCCTCCAGCACTACAGAAGTGTAGCACGAGGGGGGGCGTGGGGGTCTAAGTACAACGGTAAAGGCCAACCTCGGCCAACCGGTTCCATACGGTCCGGCTGAGCAAGGCCGAGATAAAATTTAACAGACACATTGAAGGAATTAAAAAGTTTAAAACACAGAGAAAGCAATTTCAAAGTTTGTACGTTGTATCGAAGCTAAGTAAATTGCTAGTGAGTCGTTAAAGTGGATTGGACTTTTGTTTTACTGTTGTGTTTCAAAGTTGTTAACGACCGAGGTCCGCGCACGATTCTGCTGAGGAACCTTTGAACCGCCCGATATTGTTCCTGGAACATTCGTATCTAGATCTAGTACATATTTGGCAACAAAAAGCGTCAATACGCCCACTACCCTTTACATAACGTTTTTGTTCTTGTTCTTCTACCTACCTACAAGTGAAACAGAAGCATACTGATAGATATTTATCACCGTGTCGTTCGTAAGCGTTAACATGTCGTAAACGGATGCAGTTTATGATAATGTTACTGTTTACACTTTCAAGTCTATAGATAATTTGAACAAACTCACCCAAAAGCTTAGGTAGAAATCCCATTTAAAATACACCCACGACTGTTACTCTCACTACCACAATTGTCAATGCACTTTGAGTGCCTCAAAAGATTTCATCAGGGTACAATTTTTATTTTTACAGAAAATTTTACAAATTAGGCTAATGGTTAGGTAAAACCCTCAAACATCAAGCCAAACCGTATACTACTATTTCTTAATACATATTCGTACTTATCGTAATAACTAATAATTATAAAGTCCATGCATAAGGTCCAAGATGTAACAGACTTTATAATTATTAGTTATGCTAAACTGCCGACTTTCGTACGTCTGTCTTTTATTTATTATTTATTAAATCTGTTTATTTCAAATAATAATAGAATTACAATTTCTAAAACCTAGTTACAATCTTTAATATTTAAGATTTTATTAACTAGGTAGAGCGGGGACTTATTCCCTAGTCTTAAGTTCTAATAATATTTATTATAATTATGTATTTATATATGTTTATGTGTATATGTATTATATCTATGTGCTTACTTATTTATTAATTATTCTTGTACTATGGAATTCAGTTCTTTTTTTATTATATATTTAATCTTATTAGGTTTATTACTTATATCTAGTAATACTCTATTAGGAAAGTTGTTTAGAATAGTAGGTAAGTATGCATTCCAGACTCTATTGCCATATTCATTATTTGTTTTAGGGACTTTAAACTGAGGTTCATTGGGTAATCGCCGGAGGTTGGCCGGTCTATTGTATCTATCCAGCTTTCCTAATAAGTCTTTGTATTCAAGAATCATAGCCAGTTTTACTTTATTAAATATGCTAAGTACTCTACAATATTGAAATAGTTTATCATAGTTATTCTTATATTTTTGCTTTATTTTTAATGGAACTATGGTTTTTAGTATTCTTATTTGTATATTATAAATTCTGTGTAGGTATGTGTTGTATGTTCGTCCGTAGCTAGATATTCCGTAGTTAATTACCGAATCTGCTAGGGCCATATATAGCAAGCGGAGTGTGTTGTATGGCATTTTGTGTTTGAGTATGCTTAAATTGCTAAGTATTGCCCTAAGTTTATTACACACATGGTCAACGTGAGGCCCCCAGTTGAATTTGCTGTCAATTTTTAAACCAAGGTAAGTATGGTTTTCAACTACCTCTAACGACTCACAATTGCAGCTTGATAAACGAGAGTGCATACACAAGTGTTCGTGGGCTATTATTCTAGGAGTTGTGCTAATCTTAATATACGGTGAGTGGATATACATTATTTTAGTTTTGTTATAGTTAAGGGATAGCCCTACGTCATGTGCCCATTTACATAATTTATCAAATTCGCTTTGCATTTGACACTCTGCGATCTTTATGTTAGTGTTTGCTGTTATTAGGCAAGTGTCGTCAGCGAATTGGTATACAGAGGCAGATCGGAATATGTTACACATATCATTTACATATATTAGATATTCAGTAGGCCCTAATATGGATCCTTGTGCTGTCCCATGAGAGGATTGTAGTAGTTCGCTTTGCTCTCCTGCTATACTAACACTCGTCTATAGACTCGTGTTCTTTAATACCGCATATACGATACGCGGAATTTAATAGGCTGTCACAACGCCTTTTTAATATAGAACGAGAGTTTGACGTGAAGGCATGCACGTGTATGATTGTACAGGTATGCTGACAATTATTAATATCGATTGTTAACATTCAGATCGCATTACATATACTTGCAGGCTGAAATCTAAACTGTATTAGCGTGGAACAAGGTATTTTTGGAGTATATGATATGAGATGTGATGGGCGCAAGTGGAATGTTTTTAAATTCTCAGTTTTATGATCAATTAATTTCGCACACCTTGGACAGGCGCATATTAGAATGCAGTTAATATAATTGATGTGAAATTTATATAATTGTTATTATAATCCATTATTTTCTTAATAATTTATTGAACAAAATGCATTACAACACTCGTAACGTCTTAAAAACTATCAATCACACCCTTCTAGATAAGATTTGAAACATCGGTCAAGATTACAAATCTGTAAAACTGTAATACGAAGTATTTTTAGTTAAATACAATACTAAACCCATCATAAATTGCCCAAAAGATCCCACCCCTACTAGATAACCTATTCTAAAAAGCACGCAGTGCGCGCACTATATTTAGAGGCGCGTGTATTTTCAGCGGCCTCCAACCAAGACACGGCTCTATTTCAGCTTGGACAGCCCGCGGGCTCGTGCGTCACGTCATAACTTATTACGAACAGATTAGATTGGCTTTGTTTTTCAATGAGGATTAGGTTAACGACCGCTGGATAGTTGCGGCTTGGTTGGAATTGCTATTAAAATTCAAAATGTATAATAATGTATTGGACTAAAGCAAATGCAAGACACGAAAGTAGGGTCGACTACAAAGACTTCCACTTTTTCACCTTATTACAAGGCAGTAAGGTGAAAAAGTGGATACATCTCTTTGTAGTCGACTGTACAAGGTTTATTAAGGCTGCCATTATCTAACTATTCATAGGCAGTTACGCATAGAAAATATTTCTAATAATGAGGGTCAAGACTTCTGTTCCCAACCTTAACTCAAGTATGTTTTTTAAGAGTAAGATAACATTATAAAGAATGTGAAGGATTTACACAAACAACTTATAATTAACAAGCAATTTAGAACAAACTAACGCAAATAGCAAAGTAAAAAAATATGCGGAATAAATTACTTTTTCATTTATAATTGCAATCAAAACTCGCCTAGCGTTATTTTATTACGACATTAACAATTCAAATATGTTGTTTAATTAGATATAAGTACAATGCTGAACAAAACGGATCAAACACTACACGAATATTAGTTTATTCTGCAACTACGTATTACGCGATAATAGGTTTTTTTTTTTTCAGATACATATGTATTTGGTGGTAACCATAACGCCGCCGCATGCCTTCAATATGGCCATATCTCAGAATGTATGATTATTAGAGATTCAATCTTAATAGAAAATAATAAAGTTTAAGTTTCCTTTAAAAATGTTGGTGCCCAAGTGGCCGTATTGCAGGCACGAAACGATAAGATCACGTCCAATTTACAATCATACACAATTCGCACATTGAACATTGACACAATCACTTGTTTGTAAAATAGCGAGGAAACAAATAAATTCATAGAACTACTGCTAAAGTTGAAAAGAACGTTATCTTGAAGGCAACGGAACAGATCAGCGGCAAAGCCCGGGGGTTAGCTAACAGACGTACGAGTATATTGCTAGGGTGTACGCCTGTAGACGGTAATTTGTAGTCCACCCTCGCCTTTAATGGTGGACAATAATAAGTAAAGCGTATAATCCTTGACTATACATTATATATACTCTTTCTTATGTTTCTTTACAAATTACCATTTGGTATAATATATACATTGGTTACGAAGAGTATAATTCTGCCCTAAACATATACAGGGTGCCATTTGAGTCGTGATCAGTAATATGTTTTTCTAACTCCATAAACTTTAACAACGAGCAATTGAATGCCCCTACTCTTACTAAAATCAGACAAGATTTTTTTTATTTTTTGTTTATTTTTTGTCATTTATTTTACTTTTATAAGTGGATTTAGGATATTACAACGGCTTATTAAGATATTTAAATTAGTAAATTGAATCGCTTCTTTGAATCGGAACTGTCATTGACATCAATTTTGTCATTTGTCCCAGTTAGAAATAAAATTTATTTAATTTTTCATTTGAAATATCTTACAAAGCTGGTTAAATACCACATTGCCACTTGTAAAAGTAGAATAAATGATAAGAAATAAACAAAAAAATTAAAAAAATCTTGTCTGATTTTAGTAAGAGTAGGGGCATTAAATTACACGTTGTTTATGGAGTTAGAAAAACATATTACTGATCACGACTCAAATGGCACCCTGTATACTCTTTCTTATTAACAAACTTTTATTAGGTCGACCTGTATGTAACTAATGTAATGGAATCTTGCAAGTTAAATTTGATCCACTTCGCGGTTTCAGATTGAGCTGAAATTTTGCATACACTTGTAAGTCGGGTGACAATGCAATATTATGGTACCATCGAGCTGATCTGATGATGGAGACAGGAGGTGGCCATAGGAACTCTGTGATGAAACAACGCAACCTAATTGTGTTAGGGTTTTTTAGAATTGTCTCGATGAGTATTAGTTGTCTGTCGTAAGAAAAGTACAGTCAGCGATAAAAGCTTGTACCAAAAATGAAATTTTTGCCAAAAACTTATTCTTTACGAATTACCATTTGGAAATTCAGAAACGTAAACCTATATTTGCCTGCAAGCACTCGCTTTTAAATTTCTGAAAATGTACTTATTGCAATGTTACGCGGAGTGGCTGGTATTTTCATATTTGGCCCCCGACTGTCACGTGAAAAAAATACCTACTCTCTCTCGTGGTCGGAAAATATAAATAAATCTGCATATGATGAAATGAGATTTGTATCGAGCAAAACGGAAATGTACACATTCTACGTCAACATTTTAAATAAATATCCATTTTTTTATCTTTCATTATTATGTCGAAAAAATAGGAGTATTGCATTCAATAATAGATTGACCGCAACGATCTAGTTATACTCGAAAGTACTTTTTAGCGTCTGCCTAGTGCCTAATATCTTAGCTTAAAGGTATATTTTATTAACAAAATAACTTAGCAATATATGATATATCTATGATCTGGCTAGGTGTCGAGCTGCTTATGACTTATTTCTAGCTCAAGCGGCCGTCTATCTGCCTAACACGAAAAGGACTGTATCTGTATTAGAATTCGAATCAAAATGGCGCACACGTCCCCTATACTAGAATGGTGTCAGAATGTTGATGCGTATCGAAATAAATACACGCAAGAATATACAAGACACAATAGAAATGATAAAATCAGTTCCATGATTTCTATGTACACTGTATCGTCTTAACTTGGCATTTGATGTTGTCTTGGTCGAGAAGTAGAAAGTTCGTGAGAGTCAGAATGGCGGGTGTATGTAAATAAAAATGAACAAAAAGCATACCATATTTTAGTACCTAATTTGTACTATTTGGTACCTCATATAAAAAAATTAGTACCTCACGGTATTTAAAGTTATTACCAAAAAACGTTACACCCGCCAACCTGACAGTCAGAATGGCGGGTGTATTTTATTACGCTATGATCCCGCGATTATTGATAAATTCTATAAAAGCCAAATTTTAGTACCTTTTTAATACTTTAATATTCAATTATAAATTGAACCATTTTATTTGTGGTTTCCGAGTTTTACTAATTTTACACATTGCATTGCTATTAAAAAAAATCAGGCGCTTTAATTTTTCACCGTATCGATATCGTTTTTAAGAAAAAACGCTACGCTACATTTATTTTTATTACGCCAGGATTTAGTACCTTTCATGTTTAATCTGTTACCCTTTCACGGTTAATCTGTTAGGTTCAATTAACTATGAAAATTACGTCTTACAAATGGCCAGGAGCCATGTCAAGGGATGCTTCCTAAGAAGAAATTCCGCTCTTCATTGTGCATGTAATTGTGCACCTAATACCTATTCTTAAGTACATGGTGATTAATCAACTAAAACTTGCAAATTATGTCTGTTTGTCCGTATATTAGTGTGATGAATATACTTCTTTGTGGGATTCCGTTGATGTCCTTGTTTTGCTAAGAAATGCTAAGTACCACATACTATATTCTACTGTGAATACGATTGAAATACATACCTTTTACAAGCAATATTTTCATTTAACTATTCTTACATGAGATTTTTCTATCGTCTCGGTTAGTTTCTTAACTTATACATAACTAACAAAATACCACACCCGGTAGTATTTTCATGTTTAATATCCAAAAGGTGGATACAGGGTGGATTTTCTTTTTGAGTCAGTGAGGGCAGCTACCAGATCCCGTGCTGCTACGAGAAAACGGTCTTAGAAGACCTTCCCTCGATTTCAAATTAATAAAGATTGGCTTTTACAGATTTTGAAAAAAATATACAGGGTGCGAGAAAAAGGTCATTTTTGCAAACTTTTTGAAGTGAAAACTTCTTTGGCGGCGCTGGGCACTTTTTGAGGTGGGGAAAAAATGATAAACTCGAGACAGCGTAAGGCGATCACGTGACCGTAAGGGGCGTAAGGCGATCACGTGGCATTTAAATGAATAAAGAAAAACTCAATGTTATTTGACATTTATGTTGCGGACTCCTTTTCAAGACTCTTTACCTATGTTCAAATAATTTGACGTTGTCATGGCAGTATGTAAATAAACATGTCAATGAAAAAGTGTGATCTTATTTGAGAATGATAATAATATATAATAAATAAATAGAATACCTCCGCTAAACGTATGTATCGTGTTACAGGGCGTCGGTAACATAGTGTGGTGAGTTTTCACTTCTATCGGCACTCCCGGAGTGCAACCGTTGTTGCTTGTTTTTTGATGCCAATCGATCCCATTCCTATTGAGGATCAAAAGCTTGTATGGAACCAAAAAAAAACTTCCGGCTAGAAAAGCCACAAATCGAGGAAAACTTTTCCCATACTCTTTGTATGAAAATGAAAACTTTTATTTTTCACATGCTATTTTTGTATGCCAATCGATTTCCTTCCTATTCAGTATCAATAGTTTCCTTGGGGTCAACTTACGGTAATGTACTAAAAAGTCAACAAATGAAAAAAAACTTTTTCCATACATTTACTATGGAGAAAACGTACAATTTAATTCACATTCTTCTATCTGCCCAATCAGTCCTGTTCCTGTTACATTTAAAGATCATAATACTGTATGAAGACATCATACTGCTGTAAGACTGATGGGCGAGATAGAAAATTGTGAATAAAATTTCACGTTTTCTCCATAGTAAATGTATGGAAAAAGTATTTATTAATTTGTGGCTTTTTAGTACATTATCGGAAGTTGACCCCTAGGAAGCTATTGATACTGGATAGGAATGGAATCGATTTTCATACAAAAATAGCATGTGAAAAATAAAAGTTTTCATTTTCATACAAATTGTATGGGAAAAGTTTTCCTCGATTTGTGGCTTTTCTAGTCAGATTTTTTTTTTGGTTCTTTTGATCCTCAATAGGAATGAGATCGATTGGCATCAAAAAAAAGTTTGCAAAAATGACCTTTTTCTCGCACCCTGTATTTTTTTTTCAAAATCTGTAAAAGCCAATCTTTATTAATTTGAAATTGAGGGAAGGTCTTCTAAGACCGTTTTCTCGTAGCAGTACGGGATCTGGTAGCTGCCCTCACTGACTCAAAAAGAAAATCCACCCTGTATAGAACCTTTTGGATATTAAACATGAAAATACTACCGGGTGTGGTATTTTGTTAGTTATGTATAAGTTAAGAAACTAACCAAGACGATAGAAAAAAAATATTGCTTGTAAAAGGTATGTATTTCAATCGTACTCACAGTAAAAATATAGTATGTGGTACTTAGCATATCTTAGCAAAACAAGGACATCAACGGGATCCCACAAAGAAGTATATTCATCACACTAATATAGGGACAAACAGACATAATTTGCAAGTTTTATTTGATTAATCACCATGTACTTAAGAGTAGGTATTAGGTGCACAATTACATGCACAATGAAGAGCGGAATTTCTTCTTAGGAAGCATCCTTTGACATGGCGCCTGGCCATTTGTAAGACGTAATTTTCATAGTTAATTGAACCTAACAGATTAACCGTGAAAGGGTAACAGATTAAACATGAAAGGTACTAAATCCTGGCGTAATAAAAATAGTTGTAGCGTAGCGTTTTTTCTTAAAAACGATATAGATACGGTGAAAAATTAAAGCGCCTGAAATTTTTTAATAGCAATGCAAATTGTAAAATTAGTAAAACTCGGAAACCACAAATAAAATGGCTCAATTTATAATTGAATATTAAAGTACTAAAAAGGTACTAAAATTTGGCTTTTATAGAATTTATCAATAATCGCGGGATCATAGCGTAATAAAATACACCCGCCATTCTGACTGTCAGGTTGGCGGGTGTAACGTGTTTTGGTAATAACTTTAAATTCCGTGAGGTACTAATTTTTTTATATGAGGTACCAAATAGTACAAATTAGGTACTAAAATATGGTATGCTTTTTGTTTATTTTTGTTTACATACACCCGCCATTCTGACTCTCACGAAAGTTCAACTGTATCGTCCTAGTGAAATGGGCTAGATTATATGCAACAAGAGATTGCATGCCTTTGTTCATGTTTAAAAACATAGAAAAATACGAAAGACGACTTTCATGCTACTGGTATTTTGTAAAAAAAGCTCATCTATTTGTTGCGAAAAATGCACAAGTAACGGATATTTCTACTAGGTATGTTTAATAAGTTCTACTTTGATAGTGTACACGCCCGTATTCTGATAATGTAGCACCTATCCAAATTTCTTCCTATTTATTGCTAATGTATGACGATGACGTATGCATGCAATGTACTTAACAACCGCTGTTTCGCGGAAAACATTTATTATGAGTAGGTATGACGCCTATACCATTCACTTGAAAACATAACGACAAGACCACGTCAAATGCAATAACTCTTAACTTAATGAAAACATTCATTACTCATATTTACGGTACCTACAATAGTTATAAGAGGGTTGAACTTTTGAATATGGGACTAAGACACAACTGAGTACATAATGTGACTCCGACTCATACGACTCCTGCAGCTACGACACTATACATGTAAATATCATACATACATACTCCTCGGGGTAGTGGAAGCACGTTCCTTCCTAATAACATCCATTCCCAAGTTTAAAGGAACCCGGTTTTGTTATTCACAGTACCCCATAACCTTCGATACAGTTTTATTAGAATTATTTGGGTGCACGCACAAAAATTCCGGTTAACGTAAGCAGACACGACAGGCACTCGGCAGTTGATAGATTGAACGCGCTCACGGATGAAAAATGATCACTTTATTTACACATGCGGTATAATAAAATAAGTGGTAAGACGTGAATGTGTACATACATTTCCGATTTCCTCTCATAATAAGCGTATTGATGGGAAGAAAATTTGTTTACGTACGACGCAAATTGAATAGGGTTGTCAAAGACAAATTAAGGTCTTATTACAGATCCTCATCCTTTTTCTATAACAGGAAACTATAGAAAATTAAGATATCTGTAAACAAAATCGCTAATAATAGCGTATCGGATGATTGAAACATTAAGTAAACACCGTTCTATCAGGGAACCTAATCGAACTTTCGTCTAAAATAACAATGGAGCTGTGAAGTTGTGTGAGCGGCAGGCGGCAGCCCTATCCCGGGGCGTCAGGACCTAGGCCGGGAGTCACGGTCAAGGTCGCCTCCCCTCGGCCGGGCTCGATACCAGCCAGCTCAATGAGACACGCACACAGTCGCATATATATACGTTTGTGGCTATACGCGAATACTGATCAGGATCGCGTTTACTGCGTTCTATACGTATACATTAATAGGCCTTTTCATCTGTGTCACATGTTTTAAGTAGCATCCTGGTGGCCACACTTGCGTCCGTGGCTGTATAGTCATATGCGAGAGAGGATCCCGCGTCCAATTAAAAGTTTAATAAAGTAAGGCTATACCTTCTATCAATTCATGTAGGGTGTGAAGTGAACCAACTTTATTATGTCGATAATCTCGCATGAAAAACCGTTTGTAACAGGCCCTCGTGAACAAGGTGCGTATCGTTATGCATACATACATATCGGTACAGATAAGTAGATAACACTGTTTGTGTACTGCACGGTGATCGGAGATAAAAGCAAAATAGAAATAAGTACTTACCGTTACGATAACATATTGAAATAAGGGGATATGTAAAAGATGTGCTTATGAAAATGAAAGGAGAAACTTAAAGATCTAGCTTAGTATATCATAACATACAAGAAATGGTGTAAATATAAGACAAATGAAACCTTACAACACGAAGGTATTATAGGTTTTCGACATAAAAATAGTTATTTGTACAACAAGAGATCAAAGTTTGATATTTCTTCGAGTGCTTATTTTGAGTCCCGTGCAAGCGAAAGATTCTATACTTTCTACGCTCGTGAATCTAATTTAGAATCTTGAGCGTAGTAAGGGACTCAAAAGTGCACGAGATGTAAATAACTTTGATCTCGTGTAGTTCACAAAACTTTTCACCTCAGCAGTGAGAACATATTAGAGAACCCGAAAATGTATTCCTTCTTCATCACTTACCTATTCACTCATGTTTTCTTAAGATATACCAACAATTAAGTTTTCACATAAAATACTTAATTGCACTACAGTACAGTCAAGAAATTTGATACCGCTAGACGTATCATATTAATGTCAATGTGATAGGGTACCTATGATGTGGCACATAAATCAAATTCTTTGGCCGTATCTTAATACCATATTATCTACTGAATCCAAGAAAACACGCACGAGCACGTGCAAGCGCGCAAATTCCACTAAAATTGGTTATTTATTCTGTTTCTTGCGTTTCTAAACTAATAAATCAATATTTTTTATCAACGCACCTACCAATTTGCCAATTCGCATGCGCCACTGGCCAACAAAACGGCCAGTCTCAGCGCGTATTGTCCTCAAAGTTGAAGGTAACAGCGCATTGGAAACGGAAGCACGAGTTGTTACCCAACTCGTGCATCTAGTGTATCTAGAGGCCGTGCGTTTCACCTCTACCTGTGGTTGGTACTTGCTCTTTAGATGTAGACATCGCAATTTTAGTTAAGACGACGATGTTCAATCATGATTCATGATATTCGTACTAAAAGGCGGAATCGTCATTTATCGATGCTTCACATCACTACCATAACCGGGAATGCGGTAACACTAGTGACGTCGTCCATCTTGTAGATCGGTTTTGAGCGTGAACGACGTCGCCTATTATCTAAAACCTAAACTCTCATATTTGTGATTCCCTAATAATAGTAGTTTATGCAACAGTGATATAATAAGGGTTCTTAAAACTCAAGGGTCGAAGTTACAAAACGAGACGTAGTCGAGTTTTGTAAAAAAAGACCCGAGAATTTTAAGAACCAATTATGAGCTGTTGCATACATTACTTTTTCTATGACAGCTGCAGCAAAAAAAAAAAAAAAAGAGTTATTATTAAAAAAAAAGAGTTATTATTAAAAAAAAAGAGTTATTATTTAAAAAAAATTGAGTTATTATTTAAAAAAAAAGAGTTATTATTAAAAAAAAAAGAGTTATTATTAAAAAAAAAAAGAGTTATTATTTAAAAAAAAAAGAGTTATTATTGTAAATGAAAACATACCTCTTTCAATCGAGATGATCGGAACTTGTATCTTTAAAAAAAATAAAGCAGTTGTATTACACTCATAAGATGACTGCTAGCAGTCATCTTATGAGCCTATAGACAAAGCATTCAAATGACATTGCTTTAGATATCACTGTCAGTCATTTAATTGACACATTTAAGTGCTGGAGTAGAAAAATATTGTTTTAAATGGTGCTCCGGTGTTTTTACTCTTACAGTACTCTTTATTATAGAAAGGCCACCGATTGCCCCTGCCTACCCCTGCCCTGCCCCATTGCTTTACCCCTGCCAAATGGTTGAGAGTAGCGCGACAATAATGCTATGTTAGGTAAGTACATGTTTTATTAACACGCTAGGCCAGAGGCCGGCAAACTTTTAAAGAGAACAGCCAACCACGGTAAAAATCATCAGTTTTAGAAATTGTCAAAGTGTTTGACTCAAAGAGCCACAATATCTATTTGACTGGTCTAAGTCTAATGGTTCCACTAAGGTGTCTTGAAGAGCCGCAATTGCAGACCCAAGGAGGATGTGGCGGCGGCCGAAACAGAATTTGCCATAGCAAAGCGCACAATACATGTATAACATTATATAACACTGCTATTAAGGGCATCGGTGTAAAGTAGATTATGGGCACCCAATCGATAGCATACCCCTGCCTAATAGATGAGGGCAGCGTGACACTAATGCCCGGTTACATATTTAAACAGGTTTAGGCCGCATTGTCCCCTTCCATTTCAAAGGCTTTAAGCTCTTTATTGCCGTCTGGTTACAGTTTCACGTGCGATTACTCGTTTTTTTTTTGTTTAAGAGACAATTCTTTTGTGGATTGTTGTTTTTCTGTAAGTTATTATCTAAGACATGGCATTGTCAAGCAAAACACAGTGTTAATACATTATTACGAAGTACTGTAATAAAGCGTTTTAAGTTAAATATGACGCTGGCTACTGTTAAATTGAACAGAACGTCCCATAATGACATTAAACAAAGTAAAATTTGTTGAACATTTACCGGCTCTTTAGAAGTCTTTCGAAACTTGAGTGTATCTAGTTGACATTTCGTAGAAACCTTTGCTGATACTAAAAGTAAACGGCAAACTTTTAGTCTCCCGAAACCTTATATAGTACCTCATATGTAAATAATACGTTCATAATTCAGGCGTTGCGACGTAACTCTGTAACCTTGCGTCACGTGTAACGCTCCACGAAAATACTGTTTATGTGTTTATTGACGTACTCAGTACTCACATGTGACACATGTCTCACATATCCAGGTGTGTTCGGGAACCAAGGCCCTTGATAAACTATACGCCGGTATTGTTGGCGTCGTTAATCGATATCGATGGCTTATTAAGATATTTAAATTAGTAAATTGAATCGCTTCTTTGAATCGGAACTGTCATTGACATCAATTTTGTCATTTGTCCCAGTTAGAAATAAAATTTATTTAATTTTTCATTTGAAATATCTTACAAAGCTGGTTAAATACCACATTGCCACTTGTAAAAGTAAAATAAATGATAAAAAATAAACAAAAAAATTAAAAAAATCTTGTCTGATTTTAGTAAGAGTAGGGGCATTAAATTACACGTTGTTTATGGAGTTAGAAAAACATATTACTGATCACGACTCAAATGGCACCCTGTATACTCTTTCTTATTAACAAGCTTTTATTAGATCGACCAGTATGTAACTAATGTAATGGAATCTTGCAAGTTAAATTTGATCCACTTCGCGGTTTCAGATTGAGCTGAAATTTTGCATACACATGTAAGTCGGGTGACAATGCAATATTATGGTACCATCGAGCTGATCTGATGATGGAGACAGGAGGTGGCCATAGGAACTCTGTGATGAAACAACGCAACCTAATTGTGTTAGGGTTTTTTAGAATTGTCTCGATGAGTATTAGTTGTCTGTCGTAAGAAAAGTACAGTCAGCGATAAAAGCTTGTACCAAAAATGCAATTTTTGCCAAAAACTTATTCTTTACGAATTACCATTTGGAAATTCAGAAACGTAAACCTATATTTGCCTGCAAGCACTCGCTTTTAAATTTCTGAAAATGTACTTATTGCAATGTTACGCGGAGTGGCTGGTATTTTCATATTTGGCCCCCGGCTGTCACGTGAAAAAAATACCTACTCTCTCTCGTGGTCGGAAAATATAAATAAATCTGCATATGATGAAATGAGATTTGTATCGAGCAAAACGGGAATGTACACATTCTACGTCAACATTTTAAATAAATATCCATTTTTTTATCTTTCATTATTATGTCGAAAAAATAGGAGTATTGCATTCAGTGTTGGCCGAAAGTTAATGCGAATTGAAAATGTTGGACATTAACCATTATAAATTGAACCTTAAACCGTATCGGACGATTATAGTTTACGATTCAATTTATAATGGTTAATGGCCAGCATTTTCAATTTGCATTAACTTTCGGCCAACACTGATTGCATTCAATAATAGATTGACCGCAACGATCTAGTTATACTCGAAAGTACTTTTTAGCGTCTGCCTAGTGCCTAATATATATATAAAATATATATATAATTGGTATATTTTATTAACAAAATAACTTAGCAATATATGATATATCTATGATCTGGCTAGGTGTCGAGCTGCTTATGACTTATTTCTAGCTCAAGCGGCCGTCTATCTGCCTAACACGAAAAGGACTGTATCTGTATTAGAATTCGAATCAAAACCCGCCTGTCAAGGCGAATGAAGCACGGGCTCCACTTAAGGAGAAGTCCTCTCGCACCGATGTGGATAAGGAGGGATTCACACTGATGGAAAGGAAACGCAAAGCGCGCAGGGCGCCTCGTAAGACTCTGTGTGGCACTGCGGAGCCGGTTAATTCTGGCCTACGAGTTGCGACACCGAGTAAGGCGCTTTACGTGTCACGCCTACATTACTCCGCCGTGTCCGAAGAGGTGGTGGAGTACGTCCGCCGGAAGACTGGCTACACGCTGAGGGTGCACCAGCTACAGTCGCGTCACTATGTGCACTTCAGTTCATTTGTGGTGCGCGTGCCGCGGCCGCTGCAGGACACCATCGCAAGCGCGGACTTCTGGCCGAAGGGCGTGGTGTTTCGGCGATTCCGGGGCAACCTGCCGAACCCCACGCCGAGTCAGACGACGCTACGGAGCCACGCTGTTACGTCGTCGCCCAAATCTAATATTTAGTTAATTTAATTTTTATGTATATTGTTATTCTTTGTATCTTTTCTTTTATATTTGTAGTTTCACAGTGCCTTGGTTTTATACTGTAATGCTGTGTTACTTATTTGATCAATAAACAATAAACAACAATATATAAAATATATATATAATTGGTATATTTTATTAACAAAATAATTTAGCAATATATGATATATCTATGATCTGGCTAGGTGTCGAGCTGCTTATGACTTATTTCTAGCTCAAGCGGCCGTCTATCTGCCTAACACGAAAAGGACTGTATCTGTATTAGAATTCGAATCAAAATGGCGCACACGTCCCCTATACTAGAATGGTGTCAGAATGTTGATGCGTATCGAAATAAATACACGCAAGAATATACAAGACACAATAGAAATGATAAAATCAGTTCCATGATTTCTATGTACGCTGTATCGTCTTAACTTGGCATTTGATGTTGTCTTGGTCGAGAAGTAGAAAGTTCAACTGTATCGTCCTAGTGAAATGGGCTAGATTATATGCAACAAGAGATTGCATGCCTTTGTTCATGTTTAAAAACATAGAAAAATACGAAAGACGACTTTCATGCTACTGGTATTTTGTAAAAAAAGCTCATCTATTTGTTGCGAAAAATGCACAAGTAACGGATATTTCTACTAGGTATGTTTAATAAGTTCTACTTTGATAGTGTACACGCCCGTATTCTGATAATGTAGCACCTATCCAAATATCTTCCTATTTATTGCTAATGTATGACGATGACGTATGCATGCAATGTACTTAACAACCGCTGTTTCGCGGAAAACATTTATTATGAGTAGGTATGACGCCTATACCATTCACTTGAAAACATAACGACAAGACCACGTCAAATGCAATAACTCTTAACTTAATGAAAACATTCATTACTCATATTTACGGTACCTACAATAGTTATAAGAGGGTTGAACTTTTGAATATGGGACTAAGACACAACTGAGTACATAATGTGACTCCGACTCATACGACTCCTGCAGCTACGACACTATACATGTAAATATCATACATACATACTCCTCGGGGTAGTGGAAGCACGTTCCTTCCTAATAACATCCATTCCCAAGTTTAAAGGAACCCGGTTTTGTTATTCACAGTACCCCATAACCTTCGATACAGTTTTATTAGAATTATTTGGGTGCACGCACAAAAATTCCGGTTAACGTAAGCAGACACGACAGGCACTCGGCAGTTGATAGATTGAACGCGCTCACGGATGAAAAATGATCACTTTATTTACACATGCGGTATAATAAAATAAGTGGTAAGACGTGAATGTGTAGGTACATACATTTCCGATTTCCTCTCATAATAAGCGTATTGATGGGAAGAAAATTTGTTTACGTACGACGCAAATTGAATAGGGTTGTCAAAGACAAATTAAGGTCTTATTACAGATCCTCATCCTTTTTCTATAACAGGAAACTATTGAAAATTAAGATATCTGTAAACAAAATCGCTAATAATAGCGTATCGGATGATTGAAACATTAAGTAAACACCGTTCTATCAGGGAACCTAATCGAACTTTCGTCTAAAATAACAATGGAGCTGTGAAGTTGTGTGAGCGGCAGGCGGCAGCCCTATCCCGGGGCGTCAGGACCTAGGCCGGGAGTCACGGTCAAGGTCGCCTCCCCTCGGCCGGGCTCGATACCAGCCAGCTCAATGAGACACGCACACAGTCGCATATATACGTTTGTGGCTATACGCGAATACTGATCAGGATCGCGTTTACTGCGTTCTATACGTATACATTAATAGGCCTTTTCATCTGTGTCACATGTTTTAAGTAGCATCCTGGTGGCCACACTTGCGTCCGTGGCTGTATAGTCATATGCGAGAGAGGATCCCGCGTCCAATTAAAAGTTTAATAAAGTAAGGCTATACCTTCTATCAATTCATGTAGGGTGTGAAGTGAACCAACTTTATTATGTCGATAATCTCGCATGAAAAACCGTTTGTAACAGGCCCTCGTGAACAAGGTGCGTATCGTTATGCATACATACATATCGGTACAGATAAGTAGATAACACTGTTTGTGTACTGCACGGTGATCGGAGATAAAAGCAAAATAGAAATAAGTACTTACCGTTACGATAACATATTGAAATAAGGGGATATGTAAAAGATATGCTTATGAAAATGAAAGGAGAAACTTAAAGATCTAGCTTAGTATATCATAACATACAAGAAATGGTGTAAATATAAGACAAATGAAACCTTACAACGCGAAGGTATTATAGGTTTTCGACATAAAAATAGTTATTTGTACAACAAGAGATCAAAGTTTGATATTTCTTCGAGTGCTTATTTTGAGTCCCGTGCAAGCGAAAGATTCTATACTTTCTACGCTCGTGAATCTAATTTAGAATCTTGAGCGTAGTAAGGGACTCAAAAGCGCACGAGATGTAAATAACTTTGATCTCGTGTAGTTCACAAAACTTTTCACCTCAGCAGTGAGAACATATTAGAGAACCCGAAAAATGTATTCCTTCTTCATCACTTACCTATTCACTCATGTTTTCTTAAGATATACCAACAATTAAGTTTTCACATAAAATACTTAATTGCACTACAGTACAGTCAAGAAATTTGATACCGCTAGACGTATCATATTAATGTCAATGTGATAGGTTACCTATGATGTGGCACATAAATCAAATTCTTTGGCCGTATCTTAATACCATATTATCTACTGAATCCAAGAAAACACGCACGAGCACGTGCAAGCGCGCAAATTCCACTAAAATTGGTTATTTTTTCTGTTTCTTGCGTTTCTAAACTATTAAATCAATATTTTTTATCAACGCACCTACCAATTTGCCAATTCGCATGCGCCACTGGCCAACAAAACGGCCAGTCTCAGCGCGTATTGTCCTCAAAGTTGAAGGTAACAGCGCATTGGAAACGGAAGCACGAGTTGTTACCCAACTCATCTAGAGGCCGTGCGTTTCACCTCTACCTGTGGTTGGTACTTGGTCTTTAGATGTAGACATCGCAATTTTAGGTAAGACGACGATGTTCAATCATGATTCATGATATTCGTACTAAAAGGCGGAATCGTCATTTATCGATGCTTCACATCACTACCATAACCGGGAATGCGGTAACACTAGTGACGTCGTCCATCTTGTAGATCGGTTTTGAGCGTGAACGACGTCGCCTATTATCTAAAACCTAAACTCTCATATTTGTGATTCCCTAATAAATATTGTTTTAAATGGTGCTCCGGTGTTTTTACTCTTACAGTACTCTTTATTATAGAAAGGCCACCGATTGCCCCTGCCTGCCCCTGCCCTGCCCCATTGCTTTACCCCTGCCAAATGGTTGAGAGTAGCGCGACAATAATGCTATGTTAGGTAAGTACATGTTTTATTAACACGCTAGGCCAGAGGCCGGCAAACTTTTAAAGAGAAGAGCCAACCACGGTAAAAATCATCAGTTTTAGAAATTGTCAAAGTGTTTGACTCAAAGAGCCACAATATCTATTTGACTGGTCTAAGTCTAATGGTTCCACTAAGGTGTCTTGAAGAGCCGCAATTGCAGACCCAAGGAGGATGTGGCGGCGGCCGAAACAGAAAATTTGCCATAGCAAAGCGCACAATACATGTATAACATTATATAACACTGCTATTAAGGGCATCGGTGTAAAGTAGATTATGGGCACCCAATCGATAGCATACCCCTGTCTAATAGATGAGGGCAGCGTGACACTAATGCCCGGTTACATATTTAAACAGGTTTAGGCCGCATTGTCCCCTTCCATTTCAAAGGCTTTAAGCTCTTTATTGCCGTCTGGTTACAGTTTCACGTGCGATTACTCGTTTTTTTTTTTGTTTAAGAGACAATTCTTTTGTGGATTGTTGTTTTTCTGTAAGTTATTATCTAAGACATGGCATTGTCAAGCAAAACACAGTGTTAATACATTATTACGAAGTACTGTAATAAAGCGTTTTAAGTTAAATATGACGCTGGCTACTGTTAAATTGAACAGAACGTCCCATAATGACATTAAACAAAGTAAAATTTGTTGAACATTTACCGGCTCTTTAGAAGTCTTTCGAAACTTGAGTGTATCTAGTTGACATTTCGTAGAAACCTTTGCTGATACTAAAAGTAAACGGCAAACTTTTAGTCTCCCGAAACCTTATATAGTACCTCATATGTAAATAATACGTTCATAATTCAGGCGTTGCGACGTAACTCTGTAACCTTGCGTCACGTGTAACGCTCCACGAAAATACTGTTTATGTGTTTATTGACGTACTCAGTACTCACATGTCTCACATATCCAGGTGTGTTCGAGAACCAAGGCCCTTGATAAACTATACGCCGGTATTGTTGGCGTCGTTAATCGAAATGTGTACATTGTTTAAGCGATGCGGGCGAGTCCACCCTCTCCGAGGGGGCTCGCCATTCAGAGTCACAAAGTCTGGCGGGTCTATTTTTATGCCCGCATACGCCGTAAAACGTTTGATACCCCGGCAAGCTGCAAGCCCTTACGGTCTGGAATTCGGCAATCATACTTTTATCGCCGGCCCGTCAAATATCCCGCGGCTTATTGCTTATTAATACGTCTGAAGTTCAATTGTCGGATGGATCGAATTCCGGACGAGTCGTGTTCGAGTCAATGTCATTCGAGTTCGGCAGCGTTGAATATTCAAATGAGGTTCAAAGCGCAAAATATCATAACATTGCGAAACAGCACAAGAGGATTTTCGCGGTAGTTGCATAAGCGCAACGTCATTTGTTTATAAAAATACAAACACGGGGTTGATATGCTATACGTCGGCCTGTGAATGCATGCTCGGAATCATAATGGCCCTCATTCGTCTGGTGCCCGGGGCAGGGGGCACTCGGAGCCTCCATTGAGCGCTCCCGGGCTCAGCCGTCTATTTTTAGGGGACGGGGGACCCGCGGGGGCGGTCGTGGCGTCACGCGCCACCCCAAAGGGGGCACTTGCGAACGAAGGCGAAATCGACGAAGGCGAAACATGTGTACGGCTGTTTCTACGGAAAATTTGAATTAGAACCTTAATTGGCTTCGTTATTTTATTTGTTGTAATTAATTGGCTGTGGAGGTCGATTTGAGGTGGAAACATTCCGGAGCTTAATATTAGGCTAGTTACGCAGGTGAGTGTCATTGAGACATTTGGCATTGAAGCGGGCGGGGCAAATCATTGTGTCCCCGTTAGAGAATCTACAACGATAATAAGCAATAGAACGTCTCAAAGTCAATAACGAATACGATTTCAAGACAAGTTTGGAGAAAACGACCAAAACAATAATAAATTTACAAAACTAGTCAGAAGAATGAAACGTTCTTTTGACTAGCCTAGCCGTCGCTAGCGTGGGCGTCAGACAAAATACGAAATGAAATGAATTACTTCAAACGTAGAGCATTATTGAATACGGCTTCTCTCAAATGTGAATAGAAGTTTCTAAGTGAGTCTACATTAGAAATCTTCAGAGCAGACACGACAATGTTACTGAGAACAACGGAGATAAAGACAAAAGAAACTTAAATAAAACAGAGAAATCTAGACTTGTCGTTATCAAACTGAATATACAGACGCTTTTGTCAGCAGTTATATATACTTATACAGACAATACCTACTATACCTAGAGACTCTAGAGTGTCAAAGAGGAGTCGTAAAGTAGAACGTTTTACGTTCAACCCTTTTAAATTACCAAGATACCAGATAGCAACGAAACACGAATCTGCTTCACAATATCATGGTAAACGACCCGCAAACTGGTAATTTAGGTTCGAAAATGGCAAACAAAAAAAGTTAACTTCCGAGGACTTGTATCCATGTACCTACCCACAATCCACATACATATCAATACATGTGCCCGGGGGTTCACCGCGAAGTTCAGCTTCGTCAGCCATCTTTGGGCGCACGAGCGCCGAGGAAACTAGGAGTCGAAGTGGTCGCCGTGGTCGAAATCGGCCGGAAGGATCATCATCATCGATGTACCTACCTACTACAGAAGAACGGTACACTGACCAGATCCTTGCAAAAAAAAGCTTGCAGTTAAGCGTTTGCAAGTAACATAAACTCAAAATGTTTCCCTTAGGTGCCTCATTTATATAATTCCAGGTAATGTCGGGGAATAACACTTTCCAGATGAACACAGAAAAACCGCAAAGAGCGTTTTAATTCGTAATGAACTAATGAACCGATATCTAGTAGCATTTTCATCGAAAACAAGTCACGTTTCAATCTAGACATGCACGCAATTGCATTCATACGGATGTTAAAAAATGGTTTCTTTGGATAATTAGAAGCCAAGCATATTTCTAGCACATGTGCTTCGGTCCCACGTCCCACGGCTCACAATGAGTGCTGCGAAACGACGTCATGCCGAGAGTACGAGCCAGCTGTAATTCTCATGGCTTGCCTAGCTAGCCTTAGGGTTACCCAGTCCAAGTGTGATCCATGGTACACATAGGTGTTGCGAATCTCACGGTCATTATTTCACTGGTTCGTTTGGAAATACTATAGTTGTACGAGCGATGGGAATATAGGCGCAGTCAACATATCTGGCGGTCTAGCATGAGTTGCGTTCTCGCGCGCGACTCCATACTTGAAGTCGCGCATGATGTATGGAGTCGCGCGCGAGAACGCAACTCATGCTAGACCGCCTGATATAAAGAATATCGTGCACTTTAGTGAACCAGCTTTAATTCTAGTAAATTTCGAAGGAATTCCGACTCTATTGAAATCAGACAACGGTGGCTAATTGCAGTGACAGTGAACAGGATAGTTAAGACCTTTTTATTGTTGGATCGCAATATGTCGATGGCTCTTACCGAATATACAGAAAGTCTATAATTCCCCCATTCATGACGCGGTTAATTTGGTAGGTGTATCTCGGATTCTCAGCTAATTAACAAAATGATAGCAATTTCATTAATACTAAGAAGCGGGGGCTTTGATTCAAATAACAATGAACTAAAACTAAAGCATGGGGTATGGAAAATTTCAGACATCACTAAAACTATAATCTAATAAATAGATTAATAATAGTGAAGATAATTATGTCGTATGGCTTTATTCCTGAATAAAGAGATTTTCAATTTTATATACACAAAAAATGAAATATAAGTAGTAAATTGTTTTACCTTTTCGGAGCCAAACATTGTTTCTACTAAGTGTGAATTTTTATTGCTGATTCATCGGCTATTCGTGTTCACACATTCATGATTTTTAATTGGGATTTTTTTTTTATGGTTAGGAATTGGCGTTAAAATTACAGATACAAATACAACATTTTTATTGCCAGATAATTACTTAATTGCATTAGTATGTGCAAATGAGTCTATTGTTGAAATTGTAAATGAGTCATTAACAGGACTAATTAGTTTTTTTTTTCAAGAAGACTTAGAATCCGACCACGCGAAATTTTCACGCCATGTACTGCTACGTCAACAAATTATCAATTTCACATACAACAAAGAAAGTGTACTTTCGTCAATTATAATCGCGGAAACCGAAGAGATTATTTAAGTATGTACCTCCTTGTTATTACACACATACTGTGTAGGAAAATTACATATATAGGATTATAAAGTGAAACAGATATCATACACTAAAGAAAAAGTGACCAAGTCCACCTGTGGCCGAGGCGGGAATCGAACCTACGTCTTCAGCTTACGCGGCTAACGTCCTGAGGGTCTACCGCGAACCACGTTCGACGTGTTGTCTCTCTGTCGCACTTGTAAATTCGTACGTAAGTGTGACAGGGATGCAACACGTCGAACGTGGTTCGCGGTAGGCCCTCTGACCACTAGACCACCCGGTCACGGCAGCCCGGCCCGGGCAGTCCGGGCACGGACTTCATATTTATTTAGTACGATTTCAAAAAACAATCAAAAAAATTTTCATAAAATAATTAGATTTTTCCCCAGTTGGATTATATATGATGTCTTTGTCAATATATTTTGTTTCATAACACGTGCCAAAGTTAATTTAAATGGTTAATTTCAAAATCACGGTGGGCGTAGGCGGCGCAAAATAACCCATTAACGAACCTCAGTAATATACTCTCGTGTAGGTACCTACATACACAACGTATGTACGCGACACGTGTATCTACGAATATACAGCATGAAATATGATTAAGAATTGAAAAGGCATAATGAAGCCTGTAACATGTATATGTATATGTAATAGCTCTGATAATCAAATCTATTTTGAATTATTTCATAAATCTCTCACCGCGACGTTATGATGTTACTGATCATGCTGTATGTCAGTTAGGTGTCAAAAGTTAGTGGCCATTTTTTTTACTAATAAATAAATTATAAGTATTGGATCCAACGATTATCGTGAGTTTTCTGTGTAAGCAAAGTGACAACCCTTAGCCTAAAATAAATAATCAAAACTTAATGAAAAATCAAAATCAATTCATCGCCAGTCTGCCTGCGACTGCGATCAAGCGTCGCGTTTGAAACGTAAGGACATAAATAAAAGTAAGAGCATGCGATTAAGTCCCGTTTTACTTTACATATTTAATAAAAATACTATTAGCTTAAATCAATATAATATTAATTTTAATTCCAAGAAATTAAATATGTCAATAATTACCTATCCGACATCATTATGTATAACGCGCACCCATAACGACACAAGTTTCATTGTGAAAGACTATACGAAAGTTCGCGCAAAATTTTCACGAATCAATAAATATTTGGCAAATTGGTTTCGCTTTTTACCGGTGTTTACTGACCTCCACGCCCGTCTATATTGCGCTCCTCATACAGCTTTGTTTACCTGAAAACATGGAAAAATTGAGGTAAGTAAACAACTTGAATAAATTAAATCAGCCGACTACTTACTACGTAATAAATTAGGTTAGTAACTTCTAGACATTTCACTTAGCGTTGGAGGTAATTATAATCCAATTTAAACTTTTCGGGATAACCATTTAGACGTTGCGAATTCTATATTATATACTATACAACGTTTAACGAAAATGTACCTTCGCTTACTTAGTTATTAGATTTAATTTTTCGGAGCGTAAATGCAATATTCAACGATTCGCAGTCCTTTATTAGAGGGGAAATTACGGGAATTACGCGAAACGGGGTTAGGGCTGATCTAGTTACAGTCCGACGTATCGTATCCCTTCTAAATGAATTCAAGCCGTAAATAGCTGTAGCTTGGTTCTTATCTGTGTCACTTATGTACGTTGAAATAGGTTGTATAAGTGAAAATTCGTTGAAGCGTACGTAATTAACGAAGGTTGCTATATACCATATAATATAACAGAACCCATTGCTGGGGAGGATACAATTTAGGCTCTTTTATCAATTTTTGTGAGGCTAGATCGCGCTTTCCATCAACTGTTCTGCGTACACACCTAATACTTTCCAATGCTAATGTTTTGTCTGCAAGCAGTATCGCAGATACACTTTGTTATGGGCAAACGGTTGCCTTGTTAAATCGTTCCGTATAAAATAAAATAACAAAGCACTTTTTATTTGCAATTTCGAAGTGTTCGTTGCATACTATCAGCATAACGGTAAAAGTTTGGTTAATAGACGTGATGCTACCGTTTGAATAGTCTACAAGCGAACACAGGCGATTTTCAAACGAATTACCTTAGCAAAGTTCATCCAATGCATAATAATGGGCAGTTCGAGGAGAATTCCCATAGGTTTGCGCTATATGCGGACAACACGCGACATTCCTTTTAAAGGGAAAATGGGATTCGCATATGTGACGTTATCTATGAAAAGGGACCTTATTGTCGATGGCAGTTACGCCATTATTAACGATGCTCCGATATAAATACAATGCCGCGCGACGCTGTGCGGCGTAAGCGCCATCGACAATAAGGTCCCTTTTCATAGATAATGCCCCATATACACGCCTACTTAGCCTTGCATAATCTAGGACAATCTGGTAAATTGCAGGTAGGGAGTTGAGCAATTATGAAATTGCTAGTGTGGTATAGAAACAACGTCCGGAATATTGTGAAAACTAGATAAATTCTTTCTGCTTTGTGAATGTTTTATTTTTCCGTGAGAAGGACAATCTGGAAAATTGCAGGCAGGGAATAAAGCAATTATTTAATTTAATGTGTGTGCTATAGTTACCTATTAACAGCGAACTGAAAATTGTGAAAATAACTAGATAAATCCTTTTTGCTTCATGTACGTCTTATTTTTCCATGTGATTGTGGGAAGCCAATGAATCTAGCATGTAGGTCGCTAGTATGTTTTCTAAATCGAAGTTCTCAACCTTAAGCATGAATCAGTCACGAACGTTTCCCGCGGTGTACTGACATGTGTAGTATCCCGCCGTGCCATCGACTCGATGCTATCTACAACGAGTCCATTGTAGGGTCGACGTAAAAGATATTTGTAACTTTATTCCTTTGGAATAAGGTGCGGAAATGTATACATATATTGGAAGATGTACATCAGCGGACTCGTATATGGCGAAGTGTGCAGCGTTTCACTTATTGAGTTTTGCATCGCAACATTTTGCAGTCACAATGAAAATCTGAAATTCATTTTTACATGTCTTATCCTCCTAATATTAGAGCTTTCTTGACTGTACCCTTAAGACGCGGGGTTTCTGATGAAGAATCCCTTGGTTTAATATACCCAAAGTAACTGTCCTTATTGGTCTTCTGGCAAGTAGTTGTCGTAGGTACTCGCACAAAACAAGAAAAATAATGAGTTATGCGACAGTGTGGGTTCAATTCGGGTGATTTTCTAATGCAGTTACCCCTAAATATTTTTGTAACATTAATTACACCGAGGGCAATTATCAAACCAATGTCTGCAATTAAAGAATCTCGATAAACGTACCTAAAAATTACTTATATTGTAGCTTGGCTGTTGCGTAGCAGCCATCAAGCTACTATTCTCACCGGTGAGTAGGGTTGCCAACCGTACTATATTATATAGTATTGTACTATATTTTGGCTCTCTGTACTATATATTTTTGGAAAAATATATAGTACGCTAAAATACTATATTTCTGATTAAACGTATATTACACTTATGTTTAGTATTTTATCTAAAAGTACTATATTTTTTGAAATGTACTATATTTTTGATACGTTATTCTGTAAAATACTATATTCCACCAAAAAATAGTTGGCAACCCTACCGGTGAGAGGTACATAGTTACTAAGCAAGCAACACGATGACAGTGTCATCGACACTTGCCCGACCGCTATTGTGTTATCTGGACAACTAGAGGTTACTTTAACAACGATTAGATTAGATTTTGTACTTCCATAGTATGAAGTTACTTGTCCTGTACCTGTAGAGTTAGTTCGATAGATCTATGAATTTTTACAATGGTATTTGGGTAAATAAGTAGTTTGGTAATTGGTAGTTGTAATACTTGAGAGTTAATTTACCATAGTAAACTTGTGTCACCTGGTGGTGTGACAAGTGTTCGTTAGAAATTGTTTAAAGGCTTTACGGAAAACTATTTGTCACAATTTTTACGTGAGCGATACTGAAATATATTGGGCTAGAACATGACAATTGACAAGGTAAAAATCCGAAGTATTACGTATTATCAATGAATGACATCTGCACATTGAATCACAATTTTCGCGACCTTAACTGATTGTTTGTAATTTAGCGTTCTTAACGCTGTTCGGTTTGAGATGATACAATTGTTCGTGTTGATACAAATTAAATTTCTACACATCTTTAAGCATCGATAGCTACATAAAATAGAGAGAGGTAGACAATATCGAAGATGGGAAGACGATATCAAAAAGGTGGCAAGAACATGTTAGAAGAGGTTAGCAATGGAGCGATCGTTATGAAGAACACTTGGGGAGGCCTATGCTAGAGAGCAAGACAACCAAACAACCGGTGTCTAATACCTATAAACATTATTATTTTATTACAAGCGCTGGTGGCCTAGCGGTAAGAGCGTGCGACTTTCAATCCGGAGGTCGCGGGTTCAAACCCCGGCTCGTACCAATGAGTTTTTCGGAACTTATGTACGAAATATTTGATATTTACTAGTTGCTTTTCGGTGAAGGAAAACATCGTGAGGAAACCGGACTAATCCCAATAAGGCCTAGTTTCCCCTCTGGGTTGGAAGGTCAGATGGCAGTCGCTTCCGTAAAAACTAGTGCCTACGTCAAATCATGGGATTAGTTGTCAAGCGGACCCCAGGCTCCCATGAGCCGTGGCAAAATGCCGGGATAACGCGAGGAAGAAGAAGAAGATTATTAGATGATCAAACGAACTTACCTGAAGTGAAGTTCGATCTTAATTATCTTGTCTTCGCCGAGGAGATTTATCCTTTACATGGTAGTTGTCTAGCTATGCAGCAACCTAACGCACAAGTATTTAGAGTAGAAAGAGAAAACAAGATTGTTGTCTCTTTCTCCCATTGAATGCTCCCCACTCGCCACACCCGGGAGCAGCTTCATTCTTGTCTGTGCGTGCGCACCGACTGCACAAGTGAAATAAACCTACCTACGTTTAATAAGTAAAAATGTCACGTCGTCGTCATGAAGAAACCGGTGAAGAACAATGGGCCCGGCTAATGGAGGATTACGAACGGATGTTTCAAGAGGATCGAAGACCGAAACGTCGGCGTATTATATACTCCAGCTCCAGTAGTGAAGATGAAGATGTGCCACCCGAAGGTTAATATTATGGCCCCTCAGCTCGCCGTGTTTTATTGCTTTTACCGTTGAATTCTTCGGTAAAAGAAATGATATTTTTAAATATTTATAAATCCCGTTGTATTCTTCGGGCTAAAAATTGCCTACACAGTACGCATCTATGCGAATGATTATTCGTTGCATTCCACGGGCCACTTTTGCAGTATTCGACTTATTACCGTTGAATTCTTCGGTAGAAAAATGTTTGTCCTATACATATTTTTAAACCCGTTGTATTCTTCGGGTTATGTACCTATCTCAAAAGAATATTGGAACAGGCTTTCTGCCTTTCTTACTGTTAATTTGGAAAAATAACGCTTGGTATTTGCCGAGAGCAATATAGGTACCGCAACTGCAGGCTACCCTCTTTTTTGCAATATTTGGTAACCCGTTTAATGCGCGTGAGATCATCGCGCCCGAGCATTTGGCCTTTATAATTGTTACATTTTTATTTTTACGTTATGTTCGTAAATTGTTACAGAACATCTCAGTCCTACGAATGTGGATGCTGAGGTTTTAGAAGAAACCAATCCTGTTGTTTCTTCCGCCAATGAAGAGGTCGCGGATAATTTTGACCCAGATTTAATAAAAGCTCTTGGCGAAACGGAAACCGAGCAAGGTGAATTTGGAGTGGACCTGCAACCTGACATCGCCAGTCGTTTCCAACAGATTTTGATAAACGGCTTAAAAAAGGAAACGCGGGAGGAGTTATTGAAAAAATATTTGTTTCCCAGCAATGTTCCTCTGGCCAAAGCTCCTACACTGAACCCAGAGGTAGCAGCAATGCTGGTGGAGACTTGCCGCCTTCGGGACAAGCGATTATATGGTAAGCAGGATCAGCTTGGGAGAGCTCTTGCGGCTGTCGGGAAGGCCCTGACATATTTATTAAAGAAGAACCCTGACATTGCCGAGGTGATATCTACTTTGAATGATGCCGGCAAACTAATCGCCGATTCTCATTATGCGGAAACCGACACCCGTCGATCAGTCATTATACCTCTGGTTGATAAATCTCTCATTGAATCCTTTAAGGACAGGAAAAGAGATAGTTTTTTGTTCGGTGACAAATTGGGCGACTTAGTAAACACCTCAAAGGGCATAAAGAAGACAAGTCAATTTATACAAGCATCGACATCTGCAAACGCAGGGTTAAACTCGACAGGCCCACCGCCTTATCGACCGCGGCAACAACGAGCCAGGCAATACTACCCGCGTCGTGTCGGTGGGCCGCCAACGACCTACCCTCCGCACCAGCTCGTGAATCGGCGGCGCGAACTACCGACGCGAGCGCCCGGTCGACGTTACCCCCGCCGCCTCCGCCGCCGCCGCCACCGCGCGCTCGACGTCACCCGCCGCAGACGCATCGTTCAACCTATCGGGATTGGGACCGCAATTAGACTTACAGTCTCAGGTACACGCAGGTCGTTTGCGACATTATTTACCGGAATGGCGTTTGCTTACGAATGATAATTTTATTTTACGTGCTGTTTCAGGATATAAGATCCCATTTATCACTGAACCAAAACAAGCTCTAAGCGATTATCCAAAAAAACTTTTTTCCAAAAGTGAGCTAATTGCAATTAAACAGGAGTTAGCACATTTTATTGAGATTGGGGCAATTAAAAAATGTTTTCCTTCTACTGGCCAATTTGTTTCGGATGTCTTCCTAGTACCGAAAAGTGATGGCAGTATGCGCTTTATACTAAATCTCAAAAAGTTAAACAGATTCGTAAATACAGATCACTTTAAGATGGAAGACATTCGAACTGCAACTAGACTAATTTCAAAGGGATGTTTTATGGCTACAATTGATCTGAAGGAAGCTTATTTATTAGTACCAATTCATGATTCTCACCAAAAATATCTACGTTTTTTTGTCGAGGGTTCACTATTCGAGTTTAATGCTATGCCTTTCGGTTTGTCTGTGGCTCCATACATTTTTACCAAAATATTGCAGCCAGTAATAGGATACTTAAGGGCTCGTGGTTATAAGTCTGTACGATACCTAGATGATCTGTGTTTATTTGGAGATACGGAAGAGATGTGTATGGAAAACGTCAATCATACAATTGAGTGTTTAACTCGTCTTGGATTTGTAATTAATTATAAAAAAAGTAAGCTTACACCTTCCACGTCATGTAAGTTTCTAGGTTTTGTCCTTAATTCAGAGTCAATGACCTTGGAATTACCTAATTGTAAACGTCAGAGTCTGTTGAAACGCTTAAATAATATGGTGCTTACAAAAAGTATACGAATCAGAGATTTTGCGCGTTTCCTTGGTTCGCTTACCGCCGCGTGTCCCGCTATGGCTTACGGCTGGTTATACACCAAGTCTTTTGAACGGGTTAAGTACTTGGCACTATTAAAGAATAATGACAATTACGACTCATTTATGTCTATCCCAGAAACTTTGATAGATGATTTAAATTGGTGGAAGAGAAGTATATTATCGTCGGTAAATCCTATAAAGCACTACAAGTACAAATTGGAAATTTTCACGGACGCCTCAACCACTGGCTGGGGGGCTGCATGTAATGGTGAAAAGACAGGAGGTCTTTGGACCTCATCAGAGAGTTGTAAGCACATTAATTACTTAGAACTCTTAGCAGTATTTTTTGGATTAAAATCTTTTGCTGCAGACTTAAGTTGTTGTGAAATTCTTTTACGCGTGGATAATACCACAGCTATATCATACGTCAATCGCATGGGGGGTATCCAATATCCTCATTTAAATTCGGTATCGAACATGATTTGGAAATGGTGTGAAAAAAGAAATATACATATATTCGCGTCATATATAAAGTCATCATTAAATGTGGAGGCTGATAGTGAATCCCGGAAACTTAACGTCGATACGGAGTGGGAATTAGGAGCGTATGCTTTTGCAAAGGTTGTAGAAACCTTTGGTCAGCCGGAGATTGATCTTTTTGCGTCAAGGATAAATGCAAAGTGTCATTTATATGTGTCTTGGAAAAGAGATCCATTTGCTTACAATATTGATGCTTTTACGATAGAGTGGAGTTCATATTTCTTATATGCCTTTCCGCCATTTTCCTTAATATTGAAGGTTCTAAATAAAATTGTAACTGATCAAGCGACGGGCATCGTGATTGTACCGCAGTGGCCGTCCCAACCTTGGTATCCCATATTTAAGGCCTTATCTATATGTGATATATTGATATTGCCTCCTAATAAAAATCTTCTTTGTTCGTCTTTCAGACTAACACACCCGCTTCATCGTCAGCTTTCCCTGGCTGTGAGTGTGTTATCCGGGAAGCCTTCATCAGGCAAGGAATATCATTAGAATCTGCAGATATTATGCTCGCTTCCTTGGCGAAAAATACAAAGTCTCAATATTCTTCTAGTTTACGGCAATGGTGGTCTTACTGCGAAACTCATAATCACTTTCCCTATGATATAAATGTGTCTTTTCTATTACATTTTTTAACAGAATGTTTTAAGTCTGGAGCCTCTTATGGAACTCTTAATAATCATAGGTCAGCGATTTCATTGATTTCTCCCCATAGTGTTGGTCAGGATGAAAAGGTTAAAAGGTTCTTTAAAGGAATATTTAAATTGAAACCCGTGTTCCCGCGTTATAACGTTACTTGGAACCCATGTGTAGTGTTAGAATACTTACAAACCATTGATAATGATACTAATGATTTAGAACAATTAACAAAAAAGTTAGTCATGTTACTAGCGCTAGCGTCTGGACAAAGGACCCAGACACTTTCATTAATTCGAATAACAAATATTAAATCGTACAATGATCGAATAATAATCACAGTTTCAGATTTGATTAAAACTTCTGGTATCGGCCGTGCTCAACCTGTTTTTAATTTGCCCTTTTTCAATCAAAATTTAAACATCTGTCCACCGACGGTGCTAAATAAATACTTGTCATTTACATCATCTCTTAGACTTGATAATGAAGATCGTTTATTCTTAACACATAAAAAACCGCACAGAGCTGCTTCATCCGAGACTATAGGTCGTTGGATCAAGCAGACTCTTCAGGCTAGTGGTGTCGACACTTCCATATTCGGAGCTCATAGCACGCGGCACGCTTCAACTTCTGCCGCTGCGCGTAATGGTGTAAGTGTCGACGTCATAAGACGATCTGCTGGTTGGTCTGGGCAATCAGCCGTGTTTGCAAATTTCTATGACAGACCAATTGTTGATTCAAACACAAATTTGTTACCAGAATAATATGTTATGTATTAATGTGATATTTAGATTGTGTAAAAATTAATACATTATTTAAATACCTTATATTACTGATGAGTTTCCTTTTGTGTCCTATTTTATTACCTATAACTATATTACACGACGCAACATTGAAAATCTGAACATCTACCATGTAAAGGATAAATCTCGGAGGCGAAGACAAGATAATTAGATGATCAAACGAACTTACCTGAAGTGAAGTTCGATCTTAATTATCTTGTCTTCGCCGAGGAGATTTAAGGGCCCTCCCTCCACTTAATTTCATTTGGTTTGAATATTTATTTTTTCCCCCTTAAGTTCAATGTTGCTGTTCCTATAGTTTCGTCTCTGAAAACAATGAAGCTGCTCCCGGGTGTGGCGAGTGGGGAGCATTCAATGGGAGAAAGAGACAACAATCTTGTTTTCTCTTTCTACTCTAAATACTTGTGCGTTAGGTTGCTGCATAGCTAGACAACTACCATGTAAAGGATAAATCTCGGAGGCGAAGACAAGATAATTATTTTATTACACTTACTTTCATAAAACAATCATTTCTTTATAGTTATTTAATTAGTATTAAGATGAAATAGTTATTTTCGATACAAGTGCGAAAAAGAGGAAATTTGAATGGCGATAAATTAAAACACGACCGAAGGGAGTGTTTTAAATCGACACGAGTTGCGAATTACCTATTCGCACGTGTATCGAACAACGTTTTACAGTACATATGGCACTTTAAAGTTTCGACATCGCACGAAAAGTGCTATTTTACGCACTAGTGCGGAAAAGTAGCCCCATATGTACTGTAAAGTAATTACAGTGTTTTAATTTATCGCCACTCGTTTCGAATTTCCTCTTTTTCGCACTTGTATCGAAAATAACTATTATAAGGTTGTTATTAAAGGCTATTTTCAATTTCAATTTTCAAGCTACATAAAATGCTTAACGATCGATAAGAGTGATAATAAATAATAAATATTAATTAAATAACATTAATAAACCTGTAAACTCGCGTGACGTGAAAATTGTTTTCACATGAATGTTTTTACTGCCGCCTCGGTATATCTACTCGTTATCTTTCGTTCTGCGATATTTTCCACTGACAGCCATCAGAGCATTGTATCGAAGTGTGTCGCTCGTCTCTTGGCATATAGATAGCATTATATAGAACCGTTTGTCCTGGGCTCGTGTTCACGATAGTTAGGGCAACTACTGCAAGCCAACCAGCCAGTATAAGTTTAATGTTTAATTACACGAAGTTGTCAACAATGTTACAAGTCAAGTTATACTAGCTAACTTGACAACAAAATGCCTTGTGAATAGACAAGCCGATGTATGCTACGGGTACTCGGGCCATATCTATTGTGTTGAATTGAGGCCTGTAATGTTAATACGTACTTACGTATATAACTGTAGTTAAACGCATGGTTGTCACGTTTATTAGTTTGGAGAAAGCTTTAGTAAATTGGACGATAGTTGCGTGGGTGTGTTTTGATGTAGACAAATTTACGATGCGGCGCCAGATATTAGCATTTCAAAGAGTTTGATTACTTCTCAATTCAAGCTATCGAAGCTCCGTTGAATTCTAAGTTACGTTTTGAAATAACTCAAAACAATTGCAATTGTTCCACACAAATACTCTTACATATTTACTCATACAATATTCAGCAGGCCTCATAGACTAGGAATCCTCTAGACTGAGCATAGTAACGCTACCCCCTCTGCCACTTATACGGTATTTTTGGCAGCATCGGTTTCATGAAATAATTGCTCTAAACTCAGTCTAGAGGATTCCTAGTCTATGGCAGGCCTATACGGATAACGTCATATGGTATGTGGTTAGGTTATACATTTTCAATTATTCCACGACAATAAAGTGAAACGTACTTCGCGCTGACGACCATGTAGTCACAATCCCTAAATGTTTTTTAGTATACACTTACATCCAATAATTAGAAGTAAGTGTAAATTCAGCACCCAATATTAAACTCGCTGTCAAAGCGTCTCTAAACAAGGACGAATTGTCGTAAATATAAACCTGAAAAGACAAAGAGACACGTCTTTAAGATCGCTTTTCTCATAGTAGTTTCTCAGCAAACCCCTATTAGTTTTCTAATAAGGTCTCGTAGACATGACACAGAACGTATGACGCGTGCGGCCGAGGCCATCGCGACTGCATTGAGCGAGTGCGTTGCTCCCTAGGAGGCGAATGCTTGCCTATTCGTCGCGTAGATAACAACCGATTGTTCGTAACTTCTAACATGTATTAGAAGGTGTTTTATGGTCCTGTTTATGGTGCTTTAATAGAGACGGATTAAGCGCTATATCTAAGGCGATAAGTGTCGACGTACAAAACCACAACGTCATACACGCAGCCTAAAACAACCGACCATCTGAAAACTAGATGTGGCGAACCTTGTACCTATTGTTTGGTTTACGGGATTTTAACTTTATTAACGAATTTTTAACGTTTCAATTCAACATCCAACAGTATGAAAACTTTGACAGCGAATATTCACGGGTACGTTAGCAAGTCTGCGCTCACACCTTGCTCACAAATCACGATCACGCCCTTAGCTTGCTCCTAAATAACCTGGTCTCTAGATACTATACAGCAACTTCCGATCGAGGATCAGATTTATACTGGTCTGGTTGCTTGAAGTGGAATAGGTAGTAAATAACACAGTACGTGATTGACCTCACGAATCGCCTACTTTAGCCACCTTGGGCCGATGGAAATATACCAGTATCGAAAACATTTCAATTCAATCGGATTCGACCCGATTCCTTTAATTGCTGGTAGTTTTTATCATTTGTTTTATCCGATTTTCCGATCGTGAATTAATTAAAGGTAAGTTACCCAATTACTGAAAAAAGTGTTGATTTGATAGGTTATGTAATGGATAAAATTAATTAATTAATTATCTTTTTTGGCATCGAACAAATTTATTTAAGAAGAGAAATAAAACAGACAAAATATCCTTGCTTAGTTAAGTTAATCAAGATAAGGCTGTGACGGTGGTGAAACTAGAAACTCTCCCTGTGAAGTTAGCGCGAGTCCTGAAGCGTCAGAGTATAGGTATATAACTTTGTTTATAACTAAAAGATAAAAGCGCGTGAAACTGAATTATCAATTAAAACTTTTTCTCGATGTTTAATGCGGTGAACACAATAATTGTTAGCAACTACCATGTTACAGGTAAATAAGTGCCGTAAATATCAGTCATGACATTAGAAGACGTTTTAATCTTTTTAGCGTTGTCCTAGTATTTTGCTACGCTCACTTAGGCTCTGCCCTGCTCAAAACCTAATTCCTAAGAATTGGTACGTCTAGTTTTAAATAAAATCACTGCCATTTTCGAACCTTAGTCCTTGAAAACCTATATTCAACGTTAATGCAGGAATAGCGCTATGAAAGTCAAATAAGAATGTCAAACCCGACATTTATACCAACCACTTCCACCGTAGGTCCTAAATTAACTATGATTCGCGCTAGATTTAGCTGCACCAATATTTCGTAGATGTTGATAAGATCTGTGGAGGAATTGTTTGGAGCTTACGCCAAAACGAAACTGGTTGCATAAACATGCCTCGATTTTATGCCTGTATTGTATTATACCAATATCTTAATAAACATTTGATTTATGAATACTAAAATATGTGAAGATATATTTTTCTTTTACATCAAGGATAATAGCAGTAGCTGCGTTTATAAAACAAAAATGTGTGTGAAACCGCCGGCTATTATATTATATTTACACCGACAGCATGATATTGTAATGATAAGTCCTTCAAACGCTTGAGACATAGTTTCACTTCATTTTCTAGCTTCTCGTGGGAGTAATGTCGTTTGTAATAAACAGGATTAGCATTCAAAATTAAACTTTATTATAATGAGAGAAGAGCGTGTTTACAACAACTTTATTTGAGATTTTTCGCATCAGGAACAAAGCTAACGAGATTATAATGAGGGCTAATTTCGTACGCTAGCTTTTTGATAAAGTAAAAACCAAGGTCTTAGGGGGAAAGACCTAGTCTAGACTGGAATGTCTTTGGTATTCGTGTAAATTACATGAGAAATAATCGTTTATGTCGACTTCTACAATTCCAATTAGGTATAAATCATGACGTCACGTCACCAGGATTGTCATGCTTGCTGATCTTTTTCGGTTCACAGAATAAGATGAAGATCGTGCAAAGTTGATGATAAAATTTTGGAAAGCCCCCTTTCTAGGGCTCAGGGCTCCAAAACAGTACTCGCGCTACCGGGATAAATGGAACTTATTGGCTGCCCAATCGTTTTCAAAGGACTCCTCATCGCTGCTGCTTGGATTTTTAACGCAAATAGCGTTTTAAAGCGTACTACATGTGATTCTACTGCTAATTACCAATAGTTAGAATGTTACGATATCGTAGGTACATATGTTAGGGTCAATCAGGTGTACATAATGCCTGCAGCTAGGGCACGGGGCCGGCGACACGGTTGCAGCGGCTCGGCTAGGGTTGCCAGATG
Source organism: Cydia amplana (assembly GCF_948474715.1). NCBI lineage: Eukaryota > Metazoa > Arthropoda > Insecta > Lepidoptera > Tortricidae > Cydia > Cydia amplana. Next base: position 12,256,102 of record NC_086083.1, read on the forward strand.
GTCGGGATTTGGCGGGATTCTCCCGATTTTTAGCATGTGTTCCCGATTCCCGATAAAGTGAAAATTGTCCCGAAAAACAGCTTCACATTATAAAACAATAATTTCAAAGAATGTATGCTATTTTTATATAAAAACGTCTATGGTCAGAGCAGCTGACGTAGTGCCAATAAATAATAATGTAAAATATCGTTGCTTTTTAAATAATACAATTACCTATTTTAATTTGAATGGTTTTTTTCCCGACTTAAGTCCAAAAATCCCGATAAATTGATATTTTTTCCCGATAATAGCGCCTTTCGATCTGGCAACCCTAGGCTCGGCCGACATCGTTGGAAACGGAGCCGCGGCACCTTGAGAAACCTCTCTCAATACTGATGGACTAGAAACGTGCACTTCTTGCTCGTAGAACCTCTAGATGTTGCTAATAAGGTGAGACTTGAGCAACCATTTATAAAAACAATTAGAAGTAAAAAAAACATCAATGAAGCTGTGATGTCGTTCAGAATATGAAACTTCAACGACAGTTGCAAAATATTCATTGGCCATTCGGTCTACAAATGCGCAGTTAAAGGTTTCGACACACAGGCGCGTTTTCCGGGCGGGGCGTGAGCGTTCTACCTATATGTAAAAGTGGCGCGCCCCGCACACGCCCCGCCCGGAAAATGCGCCTGTGTGACGGAACCTTAAATAAGTCTTCTTTCATTATCTATATATATAAATGCAAGTGTCCTGACTGACTGACTGACTGACTGACTGACTGACTGACTGACTGACTGACTGATTCATCAACGCAGAGCCGAAACTACAAAAGCTAGAAAGTTGAAATTTGCACACTAGGTTGCAGTTGTAAAGTGTACAAGAGATAAGAAGCGATTATGAAAAATTCAACCCCTAAGGGGGTTAAAAAAGGGATGAAAGGTTGTATGGGGTTCAAGTTTTAGTTTAAGCTAGAAATTTGAAACTTTGTGAAAATGTATTATATTAAAAAACAAGAAAACTAATTTCAGCGTTTTCGAAAATTCATCCCCCAAAGTGGTGAAAAAGGGGTTGAAAGTTTGTATGGAGATCAAATATTTTTGTGAGTGTGTGACTTTAAACTTTGTACATGGGTATATTATTATAAGACAGGAAAAGTAATTTTAGCGTTTTTGAAAATTCATCCCCTAACAGGGTTAAAAAGGGGTTGAAAGTTTGAATCCATTACAAATGCTTTGAAACTTCTTAGAAAGGCATAATAGCCGATTACAAAAAAAAGTAATTGCGAAGTTTTAGAAGATTCAACCCCTAAGGGGGTAAAAAAGGGGATGAAACTTTGTCTTGGGGTGCAAATTTTATTTTAAGCTAGGACCTTGAAACTTTGCAAAAAGGTATTAAATTAAAAAACAAGAAAACTAATTTCAGCGTTTTTAAAAATTCATCCCCCGAGGTGGTGAAAAAGGGGTTGAAAGTTTGTACGGAGATCAAATATTATTGAGAGTGCGGGACTTGAGTCTTTGTATAAAGCCATATTATTAAAACTCAAGAAAAGTAATTTCAGCGTTTTTAAAAATTCACCCCTTAAAAGGGTTAAAAAGGGGATGAAAGGTTGTATGGGGTTCAAGATTTATTTTAAGCTAGGAATTTGAAACTTTGTAAAAATGTATTGTATTAAAAAATAAGAAAACGAATTTCAGCGTTTTCGAAAATTCATCCCCCAAGGTGGTGAAAAAGGGGTTGAAAGTTTGTATGGAGATCAAATATTTTTGTGAGTGTGTGACTTTAAACTTTGTATATGGGTATATTATTATATGACAGGAAAAGTAATTTCAGCGTTTTTGAAAATTCATCCCCTAACAGGGTTAAAAAGGGGTTGAAAGTTTGAATCCATTACAAATGCTTTGAAACTTCTTAGAAAGGCATAATAGCCGATTACAAAAAAAAGTAATTGCGAAGTTTTAGGAAATTCAACCCCTAAGGGGGTAAAAAAGGGGATGAAACTTTGTCTTGGGGTGCAAATTTTATTTTAAGCTAAGACCTTCAAACTTCGCAAAAAGGCATTAAATTAAAAAACAACAAAACAAATTTCAATGTTTTTAAAAATTCATCCCCCGAGTTGGTGAAAAAGGGGTTGAAAGTTTGTACGGAGATCAAATATTTTTTAGATTGCGGGACTTGAGTCTTTGTATAAAGCCATATTATTAATTCTCAAGAAAAGTAATTTCAGCGTTTTCAATAATTCATCCCTTAAAAGGGTTAAAAAGGGGTTGAAAGATTGTATAGGGTTTACATTTTATTTTAACCTACGAATTTGTAACTTCGTAAAAAGTTATTTCATTAAAAGAGAAGAAAACTATTGTTAGCGTTTTTCAAAATTCAATATTTAAAAAAAGGGGAAAAAGGGGTTGAAAATTTGTATGGAGGTCAATATTTTTTGTAAGTACGGGACTTGAATCTTTGTATAATGACATATTATTAGAAAACGAGAAAAGTAATTTCAGCGTTTTTAAAAATTCATACCCTATAAGGGTTCAAAAGGGGTTGAAAATTTGTATAGGGTTCAAATTTTATTTAAAGCTAGGAACTTGAAACTTCGTAAAAAGGTATTTTATTAAAAAACAAAAAAACTTATTCAGCGTTTTTAAAAATTCATCCCCCGAGGAGGTGAAAAAGGGTTTGAAAGTTTGTATGGAGATCAAATATTTTTGAGAGTGCGAGACTTAAATCTTTGTATAAAGCCATAGTATTAGAACACAAGAAAACTTATTTCAGCGTTTTTAATAATTCATCCCATAACAGGGTTAAAAAGGGGTTGAAAGATTGTATAGGTTATAATTTTATTTAAAGCTAGGAACTTGAAGCTTCGTAAAAAGATATTTTATTAAGAGAAAAGAAAACTAATTTCAGAGTTTTTGATAATTCATCCCCCAAGGTGGTGAAGGGGGTCGAAAATTTGTATGGAACCCGAATATTTATCGGGGTGCGGGACTTGAATCGTTGTATAAAGGCATATTATTACAATGCAAGAAAAGTAATTTCAGCTTTTTTAAAAATTCATCCCCTAAAAGTTTCAACAGGGGTTGAGAGTTGGTAGAGGGTTCAAATTTTATTTAAAGCAAGGAACTTCAAACTTCGTAAATAGGTAGTTACTGTAGTTAGGTAGTAGGTTTTATTAAATAGTGGACTTGAAAATCTTCTGGGGGTTGAGAGAGATTATATCGAGATTATCGAGAACAATTTTATTCAGTTAGGGGCTTGAAACTTCGTAGCCAGGTTGTGAAAGACAAATCTCATGCGTTGTATAATCATTAACAAATGATTAACCGTCCCTACTGCTATCTTTTGCTGCATAATGTTCTAAGCTAATGTAGAATTTATAACCACCAATATACAAATCCACGCGTACGAAGTCGCGGGCAACAGCTAGTACTCGTATAAGACGCATTTAATAAGTTAACCCTTATCCCAGTTGTTAATTCAAAAGTGGTAATCGAAGGTAAATAAGTTTTACTCATTTAATATAGAATACATGTGGTCGTTAAATCGCCTCTGCCTTGATAAGGGCAGAGTCTTCAACTCTAGTAAATACTACTACTCGAGCTTACTGGTTTCTGATACGGGTTAAAATCAATTGTATAATACAAGTCAACCGGATCAGGAGATTAGATCAATGTAATTACGCCATAACATTATTTAGTCACGCGGTCTCCAATGTTTCCATTCTATAACCAGACCTAATGCAACGTAAAATGTGGCGCAGCGTTTGACAAGTTGAACAGTTCTGCTCACTTGGATGTAACTAGAGAGGTGAAAGTTTGTGACATAGACTAATAGGCCGTGTCAGAGCGGTGCTTTTTGCACGTTTTGGCTAAACACGAGGAAAGTTTGCGGTGCTGTTGCCAAGAGAGAACACTCACGTTTCGCCCTGTATTGCTACTCACCGAGTGCAAGCGAGCGATTGGCTCAGGCGCAGCAATATTTTTTGGCTTTCTCTATCATCTTAGCGTTTATCCCGGTGGCATCCACAGCAGCTGGTTCGGAGCCTTAAGGGTTGGTTAACAACATGATAAAGCGATTGACAGGATGGTAGCCCCGTAAACATTTGTAAATCCGTTTGTGCTCCAGTGAGATTGATTAAAGCTTACTAATTGACAATTATATCGCGAATTTGGTAATCCTAACCTACCTAAGACTCCAGCAATAACCGTACCATCATAACTGGATCGCCATAATGCTCACCGGCAATTGGTAGCCCATTGGAATAAGAATTCTGAACGATTTGTGTGACACAAACACCTCTATAAAACTGAAGAGTTATTCTACGTGCTACTCGCCAGACAGGCAGTTTAAGAGACATGTGTAATAAATTAAAAGACAGGTAATTGATTTAGGCTAACCTAAAGTAACCATAAGTCTAAACTTATGTACATAATTATATGGAAATGTATAAAATAAGCAACTCAAACAGAACCAAATGCGCTGGGACAAAAAGGTTTTTTTAAGGTGGCACCGCGGATGAAGGCAGCGCACATTGGATTGTTTTTCGTGAAGCAAGTCTATGTCACCGAGTCCATGGTGACAATTGCCACCTTACTCTGACAATATGCCGTGTCAGGCGACAGTTGTGAAGTCGGTGAAAATATTCCTGTAACACCAATGCAGTATGATTATAACAGCAATTTTCTTGAATTGATGTGTAGATGATGTTAGGTTAGACGCAAATATCGCAATAGGCTCAAAATCCAACAATAGATGATAAATCACAATGGTTTCATAACGCATCCAAATTGTCATGTCTGTCAGTTTGTACGTTGCATGACATAGATTGCGGGCCAGATGGTTATCAGGCGAGAGTTATGAAACGTCTTCTATGTGCATAATAATTAAAGTGGCATTATCGCGGTATGATTAATTTACTGGTGATATAGGAACGATAAATTATTATTATATCTTGGAATTTACTTAAAAAACAATACAGACATGCAACACACACACGCAAGATACCATAGAACAGTTTTTAATGCATAAATTAAATTGGTAACAGGCAATCACGAAAACCAAACTATAAAAATAGGTATGCGAAAAAAATGAGCAATTTAACCTAACTGATCTTTCAATGATTTTTGAAGTATGTTTCTAACTTAACTTTATAGTATAATCGTTTTGAGGTTTATACCTAACGAGAAGCTCGTTAAGGCATCGTTCTAATTTGTCGACAAGGTGCTTATTTACCGAGGTTAGAGGCCACCCGTAACTACATTTTTTGGCGATCATTATAGTTCGATGCTAAAATGGAGATGATGTAACTTTAAACAATGATAAAGTCCTCGCGGCATAGGTGAAGTGATAAGGAGAGATACCAGGCACGAGCGTTTGGGCTTTGGCAATGTCGCATTAAATGTGGCAAGCGCTTACGTAACGGAGGGGCGCGGGACGCCGGGTTACTGACCTGTATGGTCCGCCGGTGCCAATTCGCCCATCACACGACATCACGAAATCATTGCACAAACGATGCAAAGCTAACCGAGATGGGACTGTTAAACGTGTTGCCAACATAGTTTCAGTTTGGTTAGTGGTTTTGGGATCTCTCGCGAAGGTTTTCACGTGAAGGTTTTCCTCGAGTCCTAAAAATAAAGCTGTGTTCGGCAATCTACGTTTACAGAAAATTATTACGCATGTACCCATTGCCTTTCAAAAGCATTTAGCAGATGTTTTGACGGAGCACATCCTTTAACGGAGTTAAAGAACCGCAGCCCGGACGCGGGCCGTTAAAAGGAAAAAACGCGCATGCAACATGGGCATACATACAATTATTATAACAGCAACATGGCGGCCGCAGGAAACAGCTTGGATCCAACTTAATCAGAGCAGGAAGACTACGAAATGTCGCGAGCAAATTACAAACGTCAGACTCGACATCCGGGAGCGTTTTTCCAGCGTTTTTAAGCGGTTCGCAGCGAGTTTTTTTCGCGATTGAGCAACGGTCCGCGAAATCAGCACGGCGGCGTAAGAAATTTCGGACGAGTGGCAACGTCGCAACAATGAAACAAACGTGACTTTGAAAATTGATCACGTTGCGAAATGTTCGGGCGAAATCGCTGGTAAAAAATAGCTGCTAAGTTAGACCAACAGTTCTCTAAAGAGCGAGTAAATAACGTTACATCAAAGGTCTATAAATTAGATATTTGCTCAAGGTCTTGGTTTATTTGATATAGTCAAATCAGCTACTTTTAAAAAGTCAACGCGATCTACTAAAATGAAATTTGGAAGAAAAAGACACTGAAATCACGATTGGTTCTTATCGAGTTTTCTGCTTTGGTATAATGATAATTTGAAAACCGTTGAAAACGCAAAAATACCCTATGAAGTTTTTCTGGTTTAGGTACCTAAGTAAAGGTATGAACGTACCTATACTTTCATAGTTACTGTGAATCCACATCATGTTGTTTTGATATGAAAGTTTTGTAAAATAGTGACGTTCCTGTAATGAGAACAGTTGGTCAGGGATCTCATTTGCCTTTCGAAGTTAAATCGTAAGCTGTGAACCCGAATACCGAATATCCAGGTGGAAAGCAAATTGAGGTAATTTGGGGAACTAGCCGGACGGGCGGTTATCGCGTCGCAAACAAGATCTGATGACGAGACAACAGTTCCATAACGTCATATAAACGTTGGTTATACCAGTGTATGTACGACATTTTTGCGTGATAATTCGGCGTGCTCATTACTGACAAAAAGCGGTCCGGGCGCCTTGTCGCGGACGCCTTTTTAATAAGGTAAATTTGACAAGCTCGGGTCAGGTGTAATTATTTTCATCTCGTTTTGAATGTTCGTGGTCAAAATGAGATTAAAAACTTTACTGAAACTAACTTCACTAAGTTAACTTCATATTAATTTTTGAAACGAGAACTCTGCAGAAAATATTCCTGATTTATTCATAATGACGGGATTATTTTATACAATCTCATCAAGTATTCAAACGGTGACATTTATTCAAAAATCCTAAAAAAAAGTGAAGTATATTCGCGAATTTGGGGTCATATCAGGAATAAACGCACGACTTGGCAACGTCGAGAGGCCCGCATACATGCAGCCACTCGACTCGTGTAAACAAACTATTGCGTCACAGTGCGCGCCAGACCAAAACACGCTTTATCGACGAGAGATAAAACACTAAATCCAACGTTCGACGTGTTGATTACAATGTTACTCACGAAATTTTCGCTTTTCGAGTAATTTGTAGGCATTTAATTTAGCGAAACACCGGCCTTTATAGTAGGGGTTTAATTCGCAAGACCATTTAAATGTGCTACGTTTTGTATCCTGTTTGTTAGAATGAAAAACCGTTATGGCATTGAAACAAAAACTAATTATAAATATTCATTTGTATGCAATTTAAAGGTGTCAAGTGCATTTAGCAACGAAGGCACATAAATAATCATGTAACCTCATTGATTGCAATAAAAAATTGTTGTAAAATAATACCATCCTTTAGGGTCAATCTCATTCATAAATGCGGGCTCAAATCTTTCCATGAATCAAAACAATGTTTCAGCGACGTCTGGATATCAGTTGTATTCCAAAAGGTAATACAGGCTGAGGTAGGATCAAACAGTAAAGTCCCTTGGGTTGAACAGTATAATGTATTCGGTAGCATCACGTTGTCGGGTCACGGGGCTTGCCTTGTGGGCACGTGGCTGGAGCTTGGTGGTATTCCAATCGTTCGATCCTGCGTGAGTGAAATTTTCAGCAAAACCGATACCGTCCACTCTCCAAGTCGTTATAAACAAGGCTACAGTTATATTGGTTTGATTGAGGTTATTGCTAGCCTGTGTTTTGCAAAATAGAATATACAGCCACGTCGTGGCGCAAATTTCGTCTATAAACAGTCACTGTGGCGTTTTGTCACGTTACTTTTCGTGTAACGTGTCAGCCGTTAACGTGAAGGAAAGTGGAAAACATGAATATAAAATTAGAGCGTTGTTTTGAGCGTGATATGAAACATCGAGTAGGTATCGTGGAATAATTTAACTCTATCTAGTTTGTGCTGCACGTGTACCTGTAGGAAACGTGTACACTACATAACTACGCATCGATGGCAAAATGTATTCCAAACTACGAGTAAGCTGAAAAACTGCTAATACTGAACAGAGAGTGGAAAAAATATTATATAATCATTGTAAAACTATTTTATGCAATGCAGGTTATTTATTTGTTGTAAACAGACGAGACACCGATACATACATATAATTATGCCTATTTCCCGGAGGGGTAGGCAAAGGACCACGGATTTCCACTTGCTACGATCCTGACATACACAGACAGAGACAGTTAATAAGTAGTTATAGTTATAAGTTTGACTGTTTGTACGCCTAATGGCAAGACCATGGTGATTCTATATTTTAATGTTCCATCATTGTATATACCCATGTTCTACAGACAATAAACGAATTATGAATTATGAATACCTCTTTCGCTTCCGTTACTTTCATAATATTCCTCATACACGCTCGCCGGTTTAGGGTGCTCTTGACCTGGCCTTTCTTCAGGATTTCCCCGATCTGATCGAAGAAAGTCCGCCGAGGTCTGCCCCTTCCAACTCCCTCTTCTACTTCTACCTTATACACTCTCTTTGTCAGCCTTCTTTCACTCATTCTTTCCACGTGTCCAAACCATCTCAACATACCTTTCTCAATTTTTGTCACTACATCTTCGTTCAGTCCACACTTTTCCACACACCAATAAAACTAGATTATTACCGGCTTCCTCTTTTGGAACGATTAAGCACCACGTCCTTACAGGGGGCCTAGCCACGATGACAAACGTTGATAGATAACGCCAATCAAAACTTAAATAATGTATGGAAACAGTCACCTTTCGTAGCATCTGTCATCCCGATAGATTTTTTATGTTCGTTTGGTGTTAGTCAATGTATGTACTACCTCTCATCTTGGCAAAGCCCCCAGGCCTCAAATTCTTATTCTCAAGAAAATCCAATTATAATTAGCTCTGGATTGTCTGTTGGACGGTCTTCTACCATTTCAACTTTTCAACGTTATAAATTATCCTGAGATAACTCTCGTATGCACCAAACTTACAAAAGTGGCCACCAAAAAAAAAGTCACGTACTGAAGCGCCACGATTCAGCACCGCAATTTTGGAAAGGAGCTCCGATATTCCGGTAAAAGTAGGCTCCGAACACAATAAAGGAGACACAACAAGATTTCGGCGCGTCGTAAAGCAAGCATGGCGTCGTGGCGGATACTTTCGACGCTGCCCCAGATGCTGGCTAACGGTAGAGAGACCATCCGCGACAGATGTGCGAAAGCAGGCGGGAGTAATGAGGATTGTTCATTTCCATACCAATTTTTAAACGATGTTTTAAATTTCTGCAGGTCACCATCGCGTGCGCTGACTTATGGCCGAAGGGTATCATGTTTCGGTGGTTCTGGGGTAACATGATGAATTTACGCACCGGACCAAACGGAGCCAAAATTATATTCAGCACTTCAGGTTTTTTTTTATTAAGGCAAAACTGGCACGATATATTCTACAGTAAAAATATAAGGGTCGCACTTTTCTTTGTGACAGCATGATGACAGTGTGTGTCTTTAAATGGCGCGCCTACTGTTCACTGCTGTGCAATTGGCGTATCCTATCGGAGAGGTGCCAAAATATTTTCAGCAAAATATTTTTAGGAATGCAACTTGTATAGAGAACGGTATTTTTACGTACTCTTCTCTATAGTATCCGAGATTGTGAAAAGCGATCCCTACAAGTATACATTCCAATATGAGTCGCATGCAAGAGGTGATAATGTGTCCGACGCGACCGTTCCATTTTTAAACGAAATCTGCGACTCGGTTTAAAATTTATAGCAGCAATTTTTTATTTGTTTTATCGTACAAACAGCGCAACGCAGTTTTCAACTTGCTGTTCCGTGTTTTAAATTGCAATTCAATTACATATATCCACATTGATTAATTCGATTGTTTTTAAATTTGTTTCTTTATAGGGATTAATCGATGTAACAGTTATAAACTTTTATATAGTCAGATAGGTCCAATAGTAAGTTTTTTTTCAACAAGATGGATTTGGTCCATCTATTTATGATCTGGCCAAGATCGTAGCAAACTTACAAATGAGAGCAGCGCATGGCCAGTTTTATGAAAAATCCTTCAGAAAGGCTAATGTTCTGGCTTCTGAATTCTGATGAGCAAAATTGTTTAGTACATACATACTTGTATAATTCGTACCATAGTGTGAGTTTACGGTACGTTATGAAAAGCTACATTAAAGAAAATAAAACATACCAATTTAAACCATGATTAAGGGTGCATATTGAAGAAACATTACAAATTAAAACGGCTATCTGTATGCAACGCTGCAGCATAGAACATAGATCAATCATGTAAGACAGGGCGATGATGATTGATCTATGGTCGGGTAGAAGCGACTATTTGCTTACAGCTTTCCCGAGTGCTGTTACACCCGACTTCATGAGTATCTGATCTGAGCATTTTATATTTTAAAGAAAGATCCTAAGCGATGCTAAGTGAAGATAATGGTCTCCACTCAGCAGCTCAGTACTACAGCCAAGTGCAGTCGTTGGTTTTCTGCAGCTTATAAAATCTTTCGTTAGAATGCGCTTATTATGTTTTAATGCACTGCGAGGCGAGCCGAGGTTTCAAATATAAACCCGTTTCCCGTCAACAGAGGAACTGCGAGATCGTGTTGAGATGTTATTTGTAAGATGTTTTCGCAGGTGCCACCAAACTCCGATAAAAGAAACCGACGAATAGATCGAGTTTCGATCGACAAACCAACATAGTTGTTGTTCCAATCTTGGCAAGCCGAACGCTCGACGAAACCTGTATTCTCTCTGGTTATCCATTGTTGTTACGGATCGAAATAAAAACTACACTGGTTACTAGTTACGATCGACTGTACCCTGCTCGGTAATAATGGACACACGCCTAGATTTCGCCACCGAAACGCGTCATTTCATTATAACGTAACATTTCAGATTTCCAAAAATGATTGCGTTTATTTTGGTCCGCTATTTCTATCAGTAAAATAAAACGTCTGTCTTAGATAGGTAAACATTTTCAAAATATTCTAGTGGATTGTCTCTAAAAATATCACGTCTGGACTGTTCCGGATTGAACTCCAGTCAACTCGCCATTGGAAAATAGTACAAGGACTAAACATTTTCCATGGAAATTTTACGCTCCGTCGAGTTCAGAACCGCGCCCTGTTATAGGAGGTGACAGGCCAGTGTGGTAAATAGATTCAATATTCATCAGGTCGTGTATTTACATTGCTGAGCAATCGGAAGTGAGTCGAATGGTAAAGTGAACCAGGTAACTTATGACATGATCCGTAACAACAATAGGTAATTGAATAGCGCACAATCACTGGATCGCTGGATCGACTAGACTGTGCTAGTCGCAATTGGAGTAACACCATAGCTACCACACGCTCGCGCGACGTCCAATTTAATTAATTTGAAATATGCTTGCTTCGTTAGGATAGGCGTTAATTTTAAAGTCATTGAGTGTAATTACTAGTCGATAATGTCGATATCGTAAATTATTAGTTTTGTATGGTAAATAGGTGATTTATTTACTGATTGGTTTGCAATTTGCATCGACAATTGCCACCGGGTTCACCGGATGAACGAGAAATTGTCGGATATTGGACCCCGGGCTGCAAAACAGTTGCTGATGAGAACGCAACCAGGATTAATGCTAAGACGAGAAAGAGCGTATCGAAACCGTGTCCGTGCATCAAAACGGAGTCTACAGTCAACACTGATACACGTCGACAGTTTCGGGCGCCAATTGAAAAGGCCTTGGTCTCCGGGTGACGCCGCTGCGCGCTGCCATGAGCGTAACATTGTATGGAAAGACATCATTTCTATAGAGCGTAACGTACAGCAACCTGCAAAATATATCGCAGCGCATTATATCGCAGTACGTCCAATGGCGTACTGTGTACTGTGTGTCACCTTAGTCTTGGTAAAGCATTCTTCGTCCTGAAGCCGTCACATAGACAAATTTTAAAAGTAGTTTGGTTACGAGTTCGTGTTTTTATTTTATTGCTGAAAATGATACCATAAACTGTATAAAAGTTAAAATATTCGGAATGGTTCATGCTAAACGAACGTCTTATAATTTTTTTGATTTCGTTAAAGATACTGCCTGGTTCCTAGATAATTTAAAAAGTTTTTATGCGAGATCGAACTCTATCATAGTTCGGGATTTCATAGTTCTATAAAACAAAATGTATTTGCTTTACTTGACTTCGTAAAACACGAAGTAATATTGTAAGTTATTACTTGGGTCTTAAACTATCAATAAAAGCGACGATAAAGAATGTTATTAAGTATACTTATTATGCTTTAGTTAGCTGATATGAAATCGCAAATGTGATATTACTGTAACCTCCGTGTTCGGTCCATAAATTTCGCTATCATAGGCAAGAGGAATGTTTAATTACTGCATTCTCATAAATAAACTTGTGCGGAGCGAAATTTTAGTTTTTTTCTACAATAAAGTATTCGAGGCAAGCCAGCGGGAGTCGAAGTCTACGATCGAGATCATTTTGTAACACCTCGCGCGCTTCATCTATCAAAGTAGTATCTGAGGTGGTACTCGTACCACACAAGACACGTCATACAGCATTACGTGCGTGATATATTATGTGTGCTAAGGCAGTCTTCACACTGTTACTACAACCGGTCCCGAACTTGACGTCTTACGATACTAAACATTTAATGCAATTCCACACGCCGACTCACCTTGTAGCCAGTGTTATCGGGACCCGCGTGTCGCGAGACTGGGCTCAGCGCGCGGCGCTTCTTAGGCTGGTGGCGGGCCGGCGACACGGCCGGCTGGTATGAGGGCTGGCTGGCTGGCTGATTGCGATAGTGCGTCGGGTCCGGGTACATGACATGCATTCCCTGAAAAAAAAATTTAGGGTCATACTTTTCAGACTAAGGAAAAATACAAACAATAATCTGGGATATTTTCTCAACGTTTATTTAGCATAGACATCTGATCTACAACGTATAAAACAACAACAAAAAATCGCTACTTCGGCGTTGTTCTCGTAGCAACAGTATCAGAATACTATACAAGGTATTTCAAGATAAATTGGATATTGGATATTTCATTATCTGATCGCATAACATCATAAAAATCATAACCCATCTTTATGATGATATTCCTGGAATTATCTGAATATATTATGTTGGAATATCACAAATCAACTTACTATTTCTGCGTATGAAAAACGAAAATTAAGTAGGTAGTACGTATGTACTAAGCTTCGATATTATATCCCGACTTATAAACAAAATCGATAACTTGTTAACATTAATATGTTAAAAATTTATCGATTAATATTATAATTAATACATGGCACAAATTAGCATAGCATAGGACAAATAAGGTAAAGAGCCCGTACCATGAGTCATTGACAGTGTCAAAACTGGCATAAACGCTTTCGAGAACGTAATTTACTTTCTACACATCTCGCTTGCACTAATATGCGAGTAAATTACGTTCTCGATGACATTTATGTCAGTGCCAAACTGGTGGTAGTGGCACAGGTATATACCTAAAGTTTGTAAAAACACTTCCATACATAACTTTATATAAGTGTAGTTTTTGATATTCTGTTCAGTTTGTACGCAACAGTTGTGTTTGTAGAGTTTATGTACATAATTTTGTGTTTGAACCTTTGTTTTTTGTACAGTTTTATGAACAGAGAAGTAGATAACATATGCTTGCTTATGTTTTTGTCAAACGTGCAATGTTTTTGTCAAGAATGGTGATGCGCAGTTGGGGTAGGTATGAAAGAAGTTCTGGCGAGGTTGCGGAAGAGTACTTCGGCGTTCCTGGGAACTCGCCGTATAGCAGCGAGGCGGCAACAGAGGGGTTTTAGTGAGTAAACCTGGGGTCTCATTAGCCCACAACAGGGAGTCCCACATAACCATCTCGGCCAATCCCCGTGCCGGGTGGTATGCGTAAAGCATTTCCCCTCTTAAAAAAAAGGTATGAAAGAAATTGCTTACAAAAATAAATAAAAAATTTAGCATTTTTAATAATCCTCGTTTTATTAAAACTGTTTGATATATAGTCCGTGGGCAGGATGTTTACAGAATTGTAAACTTTAATTACAAACATAAATAGAATTCCAGAAAATTGCGAAGTAAAGAGTTCCAAAGCATTAATTAGTAGAGGTAATTTCAACGTCCGTAACAGGCAATTTGGCTGTTTAATAATAATTTCAACGAACGGACATTTTCATAACAAGAACGGCGAATCTTGAGGACCGACGAACGAGACGATTTTAATATTTTCGGCTTTCGTGGCGAAGCAATATTGCGGATTGCGTCGTAAAATCGAGTTCTCATTTGCTAAGAGCCGCCATTACAATGAGGCATGTCTCTGTAACGTGACTTCAACCTGTAAAAGCACGGATGCATATATAAAACCAGCTAAGCGGAATTGAAACTCTGGTTCGTACTGCCTTTCAAAGCTGGCAGTGATAGCGGGCTTACTGAACAACGGCAGGTTATAATGAGAAATTGAAAAATATAAAGATCCTTGCCATTCTTGGCAAACTGCCGAGCGCCTAAAGACAAATTTTAATTTGGTGTACACCACAGACTTTCGGGCAAATAATCGGCATACCAAAGGCACTCGGTCGAGAAAAGGCAAATTAAGCACAAATTAAATTTATAAGAATATATATGCAAAAGATTAAAAGTGATACACATGTAACACAAGATGTGGCACTCTTTTACTAAAGCACCGAAAGAAGAGTTTTGGCCACTGTGATGGGGTCGTTCTTTAAGAAATTATTGCGACATCTGAAAATCAAAAATATGGCAATCACTAATGCTAAGGTCAAATTCGCTTTGCATGCATCAAACTGAATGTTATAAATAAAGTAACAGCCGCCGCGCCGCTCTAACAGAATATTCAACAGACACGGCCCAAGGAAATATGAGCGGATCAAAACAATCTAGGTTTACAATGAAACTTGATTCTCCTTGAGTGCAAGACAAAGAATTGCGCAGCCCCGATGGAACAGTTAAATCCGCTTATTATAATAAAATCGGAACGGCTTTTTGCAAGGTTTCATGCGCTTAGCTCTGCTTAAAGCCTTGGACATTTGATACAACAAACCGCACCGAGATTAGGGTTCCCGGAATTCCCGGTTCTCGCCATACAAACTCAGTACCGGGAGCAAACCCTAACCGAGATGTACCCGTCTTGGGTAAACGTAAAAACAACAATACTTGCAAAATTCAAAAATTATCTTCATCTTTGGCTGTAATAAACGTAATAGTTCATCGGTTTTGTCTGTTTTGGATTAATATATAATAAGTCTTCCTGTTTTGTAACAAGATACCTATTCAATTATATTGAAGTGACTGTTTGATTCGGTGTGAATTTTAACGCTATTGGAAACCGATTTAAATCGATTGTCGAAATAAGGAACTACTTGCTTACTAAGAAACGAGACGAGGGAAGGAAATGAGTAATACTGGTAGTATGACAGTCATTTATGTTTTCCTTATTACGTGGTGGTGATAATGAAGCCGGTTTTATTGCATTAATAATTAATGTTTCTTGAGGTAGGCACTGGGGTAGAGGTATTGATTGTATGATCTACCTTAACCATCATGATTTGCTGGATATAATAACAATGAGAAAAAGGTCAATAGGTCGTCCTTTTCACAGGGTTTGCAAGCTTCCTTGGATGTACGTATGTATATTAAAAAACACACGAAGAAATTCGTCAATTACTCGTCAGGCGTATCACCGGGACCGGGGCCGTCATTCGACGCAAGAAGTACCTATAATGTTGAACTTATAAAGGGCCCCCACAGATATAGGAAGGAATAGGAAAGGAATAGTATTATATGCTCTGAGAGGGCCCCAATGTACTCTCATTCAATATATCTAGCCTAGCCTAGTGACCACGAGGAATATTCTTCCACTCAGCTGTCTGTTTAATTAATGTATGATCAACAATACGCCATAACTGTCGGAAACCATTACGGCCGTCAGAATGACATCCTATGATCCTATTGTGGTGAGAACAAAGCCTCGGCTATCGCAGCCATCGACTTTCTAAACGGAGCGTGGGCGACGCTGGACATTACGGCTAACGTGGAGTAGAATTTAGTGAAGGCTTCGTCACACAGGCGCGTTTTCCGGGCGCGGCGTGAGCGGGGCGCGCCGCTTTAAGAGCCAACAGGAGTGGTCATTTCTCCATACAAACGTACTCGACTGTTTCCTCCGTGGGTTTTGAAGCTAGAGCAATGATTTTTTCAACACAGATTAATATTGTCAATATCTGTGTCGGACCGTTTTTCTTTTTTTTGATATTTTTGTTTTTTAAGGCGCTAGAGCCCTTCAAAAATGGCCAAAATGGCCTAATTGACTATGCCGCAATGAGAGGCGTGCTATTCAAAACTGACATCAATTAGTCAAAAAAGCAAAACGGTCCGACACAGACAATGTCATAATCATTTAGATTTCCAAATTTGGTTACGATTGGTTAAGTTTTGGAGGAGGAAACAGTCGAGTACGAAACCTCGATTTTTGAGATTTTTACGCAGGATTTTTCGCCTTGTCCTTATCGCACTAGTTTTAGGAGCCGCTTCCGTTAGCGAGACGGGATATTTACCTAAAATATTTAAATCTTAGCTCCTGTTGGCTCTTAAAAATTAAAATTAAAATTCATTTATTTCAAGCTATTTGGCTCATATTTTTACATTATTTACATTTTGATAATTAAAAATGACATTTAAATATATTCTAATAAAATTAACATTACAATTTAAAATTTACAAATAATATTAAATAATATATAATAATAACACACACAACACAAACAATACACACAAAACTAGCCTACACCTGTCCTTACATGCCTGTTGCAACAGTGCGTGATGTAAGGACAGTCAAGACGATCTGCGATCATCGCCAGGACAGTTACAGCTTTTACATACAAAACGCTCACGCCCCGCCTGGAAAACGCGCCTGTGTGCCGAAGCCTTGCAGGTACGCCAATGTAATGTGAGAATTGATAAATAATTCCGTTCAGTTTACCGGCGTGTGCTGGAAGCTGGAGACTTGCTGGCAACGACAACGGAGTTTTTTTGACAACGATTTTGCACCTTTTAAAGATAGGTTAACTAACAAGATTAAGATTGAAATAGAAACGTAAGCCGAGGTGGGAAGTCTGGGCCTGGGTAGTGGATAGTGGAAAAAATCAAATTTGATCAAACTTAAGCCTACACGGATATAGTGGTTTGGAAATTAGATACGAGTATAATACAAACATGATGACACATAAGGTCAAGTTAAATTAGGTTGAACACCTTAGCAACATCGTGTGGCAATTTTAAACCAACTTAGGTATCACGCCGTATCAGTCTGAACATCAAATTGCCTGCTAGTGAATTAAAGTAGGCCTCAATAATTATACCTGAGACGTGTCGTAACCGTACGGGTTATGTCGAAAACGTGACAACAGCGTTTGTCTGACAAAGACTAATCACACGTTATTATCGTATAGGTACAACAATGCTTTCTTTTTTTGGCATCGGAAGACGGAGTGCCGAAGGAGTAAAGTATTATGCCAACGTACCTTTTACGTTCAAAAGATTAATCTTGCTTATTACTGCACAAAGCGCTACAGTGTTTTGTAACTGAGCTAAAAACCATTTAGGGCGTCATAACTTTTTATGACAAATATTCACAAAAGAAACATTTACGAATAAAGTGCTTTTAAGAATAAATTAAATCGGCTAACGTGAAAGCCTAAAGAACAAGGTGAAAGTAGCAAGCCCAACGAGGATCGCTTTGGGACAAGAAAATAACAGGAAATTGTTAGTTAGAACGCAAAATGACAGTATAGCGTCCTACAATATTTTACTTTAAATCCGTAGATGCTAACGTATCTACACAAGGAGGGGTTTCATTTTAACGTAAATTCCAGGTCTGTAAACTACGTACCTAGTCAAAGAAATAGGTATAATATTTTTGCTTTGGTATTTCTTCACCACCCTCCTTCTACCACCCACCCTCACCACCTTCGCTCTATCTTAAATAAATATTTTAACAAACGAAGATTCTATAAGTACCTAGAAATAATCAGAAGTTTGTTAACAAGCATCAGTCTGTTTATTTTTCCTTCTCAGAATAATAGTCCACGAGGAAACAAGTACGTAGTTATCCCGGGAAAAATCCATATGTGGAAGCAACGATGCATTGCGCGTATGAAAATAATGAGGAAAATCAAAATAAAAGTCTCCTTTGCTAAAAAAAACTATTATTCGAAGAAAAGGATCGCTAATTAAGAGAATAGAAAAGTGTACAGCCGGTCAACGTGGATGTAACTAAAGAGACGTTTGCTTTTTTGAACTTTATTTCAACGTGTTATAAAGTGTAATATATTTGAGGAGCGTCTTTTCAAAAGGGCTTATTTTTGTATGGTGTTCATACTTTTGAAAAGACTCCTCATTTGCCGAGAAAATTATGAACGCTAAGCGATTTCTAAATATTTTAAAAGATATGGTATGATAAGATATTCGGTAGGAAAATATTTTAAAAGATATGATATAGCATTTATGACGTGTTGAAGAAAGAAGAAATGTTATTGAAGTAGATAGGACCTACGTTTGTCAGTTCAGTACGTACCTACCACTACCACCTACCTACCTACCTACCTAGAAAAAAAAGTGTACCTATAGTCACTAGTTGTGCCCTGTTTATCAAAAGCTGTCAAAAAGGGACTTCCACTTGTATTACAAGTTACAAGCTTTTGATAAACAGGGCACTGGTGACCGTCCACAGTGGAGGCATTACTGTGAATTTGAAGCCAGGCGACGCTCAGAACTCGACACTAAGCGTGACGAGCTAAAGGCCAGACCACTTGTGGCCATCACATATAATTACGTCGGAGGGGTGCTGACCTGCAGCGAGTGTGGCCGCACATGCATTTGCTGCAAAGATTGGCTATGTCAGTCACCTGAGAGCGCACCAGCGACGCTCTCAGCGGTAGATAGCAGTCGCTGTGGCCGAAAACGGCTAGGAGATGATGATGATGATGACGTACAGTCAACAAAACCATTAGCTTTGCCCCCTACATACAAATAGCGATTTCGTAGTGTATTTTTGCAACAGACTATACAGCCGGCTAAAGTAACTAAGCCGACATTACTCAAAATCTGCATACGACTATGTCTTAGGTAACGCGTTCTTTCAGTTCCTCTCTGCAGAAACTTCTGTCGTATGGTGTACAATCCTCTAGGCAGGTTTGCGGCCGGCACATTGAACATGCAATGCCAAAGTTTAGGCGCACTTAGTTGCTAACTGTACCAGTAACGGTCCCGGCGACATTTCACGTTCGCCGCGCTCTCTCGCACCAACCTTTATTTCTAGGTGCCTATCTATTCTCAACATAAATCATTTTCTACACAACTGTCCCTTATAAATACCTAAGAAGCTGTTAGTAACAAGAGTTGAATAATCGATTTTAAGAAGTAGTTAAGGTACAGTTTTGCACCTTATTCCTTTGTAATAAGGCGAAAAATGTTAACATATCTTTGACGTCGACTGTACCTATCAAAGGAGAGATCATTTGCAGATCCTTTTCCATCAACTTTCAGGTTACCATTACCCATAAGGTGCCATGCAAAATCTCTATCTCTCTCTATTCTTTGTTAATGAGAAAGTTGCATTTTATCCACAAGAGTGGCAAAGTAATTTGATGCAAATTTTAAGGCGCTAAGTGTTTTTTGCCAATGCAGCAACAACCACCATGACAGGATGAAAAAAATAACTTCAAAAACACAGATTGATATTCAACTAGAAGGTAAGATATTCATTTTCAAAGGAAGCTACTCTATAATCCCTATGATGAATATGATGATTGATACATAAACTATCCTATGTCCAACTAGGGAACAAATCAAATTATTTTTTGAAAATATTTAAGTAGTCTCGCCTCGGCCAACGGTGGATTTGTACACATTTTCTTTGGTGTACGGTATCTATTTCAGTTTACCCTATGTTCTTCCTCAAGCTTTAAATTATCTCCATACCAAATTTCATCTTAATCGGTTCAGCGGTTTAAGTATGAAGAGGTAGCAGACATACAGGCAGGAGTTACTTTTGCATTTATAATATTAGTAGGGATTATTGGCTGATATTTCACAACATATTGCTATACTATCATCATTTTGATTTGATTTGATTTTGAATTTATAGGAATAAACAGCGCAACAACAACACCCGTCTGAGAGGTCATCACTTAAAGTTAGAAAGGCATAAGTCCCACAGTAATCCATACAAACACTTTTTGAGCAACTGAGTAGTGAGGACTTGGAACAAACTTCCTGAAGATGTGGTCTCAGCACAAAATGTAAACCAATTTAAAAATCAACTAGACAAGCACACCTATACACAGGGCTTGTTAACGTTACCAATTGACATTATAAAGTAACGTTACTTAACGTTAAAATCATAAAAATACCTTATTACCGGTAGTAAATGGTAACGATACTTGATAACTTAACATTATTATAACGTTAGCTAGTTAACGTTAATTTTACCGGTAATTTTACTTTTTATTGCAGGGCTTGTTAACGTTACCCAATTCACATTATAAACTAACGTTACCAAACTAACGTTAACACTATCATTCTTTAAGCTGATATTTGCTTGTAACTTCATACACAATTTTAAGGCCAGTAGACCTTATTGACCATAAATACGGCAGGGCTTCTGTCAAATTGAAATAGAATCAGTCAAAATACATTAAAGATAATTATGTACGTTAGTAAAACTCAACTTTAATTCTAGTAGTTAGAGTTCATAGTCTTTTGTCATTATTCTTTATGTTTATCAAATGAAAGAGGTGGTATTCTACTTGTTTAAGATCTTTGTCCAATATGCATTGCGTCTCACTCTCTCATTAAGCAAAATGTGAGACGCAAATACACATTGTATCAAGATTGGACAGATAGAATACCACCCGGCTGTGTCGGAATATATTTGCCAAAATAAGAAGGTTGCAAAACGTCATAAATTACTTTGTTAAATATGATGGTATAGCTAATTCGTTACTTGGTCGGTTTATATTAGGTACAGGCGTCTTTGATATAATATACGTCAAGATTATATAGGTTGGATAATGTCTTGATTTATTTTGTGAAATATGGAGGTGTTGCTGAAATGTAATTTAGTCGGATTATATTAAATGAGACACCTATTTATTGATGTTACTGCTTGCTTGTAAAAATGATTCAATTAAATTCGATTAAAGATAATTAAGTAGGTACGTTAGTAAAACTAAACTTTAATTCTAGTAGTTAGAGTTCATAGTCTTATGTCATTCTTTATGTTAATCTAGAATGGTGAAACTTAAATTCTTATTTGAGACATTATTACATGCAATGTGAAATAATAATAATGTCCTAATGTGATAGGTTGTTCGGCGTGTGGTTCTGAAGAGGAACGAAATTTTTATTATTTTTGCGCTACGAGGCACGGTTTAGGAGATCCAGCCCTATAAAGATTTTTCTTTCCTTTTTTTCTTCTATTTATTAGTTTTTTTCTTTTCTTGTGTTTTTTAAATGTTATTAAGGGGTTTCCTAAAGGGGAACGAAAGTTTGATTACTTTTGCGCTACGACGTACGGTTTAGGACACTTTAGGAGATACAGCATTATAAAGTTTTTTTTTCTTCTTTTTGTTTTTTTTAATATTAATTAGGGGTTTCGTACAGAGGAACAAACATTTTATTATTTTTGCGCAACGACGCACGGTTTAGGAGATACAGCCCTATAAATATTTTTCTTTCTTTTTTTGTTATTTTTTTGTGTTTTTTAAATATGACTTAGAGGAGTTTCATAAAGGGGAATGAATATTTGATTATTTTTGTGCTACGACGTACGGTTTAGGATATACAGCCCTATAAAGATGAAAAAAAAAAGAAATTATACCATAAACCAAATACTGCCTATATATTTTTTAAAGTGGTAACACACCATCGCACCGCACCGCGACCCTAGAGCGTCGCACCCATAAGTGAGAGCGAGAAAGAGAAACAGATATCTCTTTCTCGATCTCACCCATGGGTGCGACACTCCGAGGCCGCGGCGCGGTGCGACAGTGTGTTACCACTTTAATGGCTGAATGCCACGAAGGTGTGTCACAAATATCTGTGGAATGGAAATTAAAAAAAGCAGCCAAGCGCGAGTCGGACTCGCCCATGAAGGGTTCCGTAGCAGCAAGTAACATAATAAAATTGCGGTTTACGATTTATGACGTATTAAAAAATACTACTTACTAGATCTCGTTCAAACCAATTTTCGGTGGAAGTTTGCATGGTAATGTAATTTTTTTTAGTTTTAACATTCTTTTATTTTAGAAGTTACAGGGGGGAGGAGGGACACACATTTTACCACTTTGGAAGTGTCTCTCGCGCAAACTATTCAGTTTAGAAAAAAATGATATTAGAAACCTCATTATCATTTTTGAAGACCTATCCATAGATACCGCACACGTACATGTACATGGGTTTGATGAAAAAAAAAATTTTGAGTGCAGTTCTAAGACTTCTAAGTATGGGGAACCCCCAAAATTTATTGTTTTTTTTTTCTATTTTTGTGTGAAAATCTTAATGCGGTATTCTTATTCTTATGCGGGAAAATCTTAAATATCTCAGAATACATCTACTTACCAAGTTTCAACAGTATAGTTCTTATAGTTTCGGAAAAAAGTGGCTGTGACGTACGGACGGACAGACAGACATGACGAATCCATAAGGGTTCCGTTTTTTGCCATTTGGCTACGGAACCCTAAAAACGAATAAAAAGAAGAAAAAGAGAGAAAAATCTTTATAGGGCTGCATCTCCTAAACAGTGCTTCGTAGCGCAAAAATAATAAAATTTTCGTTCATCTTCAGAACCACACACACTGAACAACCTATCGTATCACTCCCTGAAACGTATAAAACGACATCCATGACGACTTTTATGACATACTGCATGGTCGCCATCTTGGATTCCAAAATGGTCATTTTCGAAATCTGCACACCTGATTCAAATAAGGTGCATCTATATCTATTAAGCCAATGATTTATAACTCAAGATAGGTTATAGGCGTTCCAAAATTGAAGAGCTTACCTTGTGACAAATTGGACAAGTTGCCTCTAGTCGCGACTGGACAAGCGAGAAATGTGCACGTGCTAACGCGCTCCCGCACACCGAAATAGAAAGAGACGAGCTTATGTTTAACAACGAGTATGACAAAGATGGATGGAATGAGAAAATTAATCAAAAATAACAGATTTCTTCGTAGGCTCAGAAATAAATATGGAAGTATTTTTTGTGCTCCTCAAGTATGATTATAACCTATCTATGGTTATATAATATCATTGTATTAAGCCAACATCAACAACATATCTACTATCGAAATGTACTTTTGATAGTAGTAGTACGAAATGTAATCTGAAAGGAATCAATAAATGCATTCCTGTAATGAGGAATCGACATTGATTCCAATTGACATTGATTCCAATTACTAGTAATTGTAATATTAGAAAAGGTGATTCCTGATTCCTCAATTGGAAGTGTAAGTACTTAGTAATTCGGTATTGTTAGATTACAAAGTA
Source organism: Cydia amplana (assembly GCF_948474715.1). NCBI lineage: Eukaryota > Metazoa > Arthropoda > Insecta > Lepidoptera > Tortricidae > Cydia > Cydia amplana. The sequence goes on from NC_086083.1 coordinate 12,279,785, forward strand.
ATCTGGGAATCGGTAATCAGATTACAAAGTAATTTCGAGTAATCGTGGAACCAGGAATCAATTACGAAATGCCCATCTCTGCTTGAGAGTGAATGAACATTCGCTCGATTGTCAACGATGATGGCATCTATCAGTGAATCAAACGGTAAATAAGCAGCTGTTAACGTTACCTACTAACGTTAAAAATGGTGTATCGATACCTTTGACTTAACGTTAGCTCAAATTGACAGCTGCTAACGTTACCATTTTGTTACCGGTAAAGAGTAGTATAACTAACGGTACTTGGTCTAACGTTAGTTAGAACTTAACGTTAGATCTGTCACCTTGTGGTAACGATACCAACTTTTTAACGGTATTTAAAGCCCTGCCTATACATCTACTTGTCAATGACAACTGTCAATGATTACTGGATACAGGCAATATCAGTTGTCACAACTGCCTGCCTGCTTATAGAATAATAATAATAATAATAATAAGGCGTTCTACATGACATCAAAACCCGTGAATGGGTTCCAGCAGGCGTTCTACATGACATCAAACTTGTCTTAAAGGGCCTCTGCGCTGTTGGCTTCGGCCCCACGCACGCCTCCCAAAGGTCCGGGACCCCATGGTCCCGAGATATGGTAAGACATACAAATAATAATAAAACCTTGCCTGTACAGATGTAGTGCATAATTGTTTTCCATCATATTTTCTCGGAAACATTCTCCTATTTATCATGCTATTTCAGACACCCTCAGTACTTTTTGTACCGAGACTGACCGAAATATCAAGACATGTTTGTGTCCAGTTTCCATGAAAATACAATGGAAAATGATTATACACTATATGTATCTGTAATTATATGGGTATGAAAATCTGTCCAACTTCAGGGAATAATAAAATATTAAATCAACATATTCATCAAAAATATAGCTTTATATCTCCCGGCTCGGCATAATTAAATATTATGCAGATTAATCTGTCAGCTCCCAGCAGCTCATATTTGAGCCAGAACGCTTATGGGTGACGTCATATCGTGGGAAATGACAGGTTAATAATTAAATACATAATTAAATATCTAAACTTGTAAAACAAATACAATTGGGATTTGTCATAATAAAGATTCAAAATAGAATGGAATGGGAAACCTTATTATAGGACTGGGCGGTAAGAGGTTAATATGTTTCTGCCTTACCCGAAATGAGCCTCTGGCCAGTTTTAATACAAATTAAAATTGGGTGAATGAGTTTTAGTTATGATTATGATTTAAGAGCATCTGTCAGCTCTGAGCCAAAATAAACCAAATGGTCATTTGGCCTTAAGCCAAAAGGTAGACCAAAGTAGAGCATTAAATATTAATTATTACTACAATAATTGTATCAATGCAACTATAGTCAATTTGAGTACTTGAACCAAGATACCAATTTAATTTATGCATCTTTATCAGCAACTTTTATCTGAACATTAATATTTTACACATCACTATAGCTGCTGTTTTTTTAATCTTATTTGTTTATGAAATACCTAATAATATAAGTATTGTCCTGTTGTTTATAAGTGGAAATTTTCCAATACAAACCAAGGGATTATCGACTTGCCACGTTGAAAAATTCCAATAAGAATAGTTAAAAATATCTAAAAAAAGCAGTCATATGTTTACATGGTTGACAGTTGGTCTCAAATTAATGTGCAAAAGTACACCCAAGTTATTTATACGACAGCACGTTCATGCCGTAAGACTGCATGACCGTTTTATAAGCAACATAAACGGAAAACCAAAAGGTTATGAGAGAAACTCACACGTCAGAAAGCGTTTTATATCGCTCGCTCATGTAGAAAGCACCGCACCGACACCTCACTTCGGCGGGAACCAGTATTTTCCACTCGAGTTTCTACACCCGGAAACCACTAATATATAACAAGCCTCTTTCTCACCTCTCTAAGTCAAATTTCTGACTGTAGGATCCCACTACCATGCTGAAAGAAACACACGAATCGGACAAAGGGTCCATCAAAACACAGCCATTTTGAATCCGTTTCTACAAAATGTTACGTGTTCCACTACCGTCCAATGTTTGTAAATCCGGGAAGTAAGAAAGTCGACTATCCGTTTGCACTCATTTTGTTCGCACAAATTTAACACAGTAAAAACTACCACTAAACATTTCACACACTTTGGGTACGATTTCACTTCATACTTTCGCACACACCCGCTTACGCCGCGCAAGGTCCGTCCAACGGAAGCGACGAACTCACACGAATGGAGCTGCGAGTCGTGGTGCGATGGCACTCTGCCAGTGTTGTCAGCATAAAGTTACGAATTCTACCAAAATAACCGGCAGCAGTAATACAGACTGTTATAAAAACTATATTTTCAGTATTTTCCTCACAAATTGGTAAATTCTCATTAGAATTTTTAAACATTGTAAATTTTCTGATCGTTTATGCAGAAAATGACAGCGTTTTACACAAAAATAAAACGCTAATTAAATAACTTACCATATTCGGAACCTAAAGTAATATATTGAGAGTGGCAACACTGTAGTTAGTCGTATTGTCCTTTTCTAGCATATACGTCCATCTCTCTCCCACACCCCCACCACTTCAGGCAGTTGCGTTTGACAAGTTTGACAGTTAGAAATAAACGCAAATTACCTCATTGTCTCAAAATTATACATATTTACACCAGGCAGGATTAAAACTTTAGGTTCCGAATATGGTAAGTTATTTAATTAGCGTTTTATTTTTGTGTAAAACGCTGTCATTAAACAACTGTACCGATATTCGGAACCTAAAGTAATATATTGAGACGTGTTTGTTATCGCCTGGTGGTGGGAAGACGCCAAGCCAATGTGATTATACATGTACTTACATATTATGTATATGTAATATTATTATATTAGGAGTGTTTAATTAATTAATTAATTATGTGTACTACATATACACATATACCTTTATTTTAATACATGTGAGGAGAGAGGTATTTAGTAAAGCATACAATTTTATATACCATTATATTATGATACTAACTTTCCATTTTATATACGTATTTAATGTAGGTACTTATAAATTTTCAACGAAAATAAGTGAGTCACCACAAGGGTGCTATAGTACTTAATTATATGTATGTGAGACTATGTAAAAGAAGATAAGTCAGTCTACTCTTCAGGGAGCATACAACATCTGTGATATGGAGTGATGTAATTAAAATATGAAAAGATAAAAATCATAAAGTACTCGAGTAGTTTTTATTTATAACTCCCAATTATTGACAAATTTGATAATAATTATCTAGTAAGGTAAGCAGTTGCAGGATATAACAAGGACAAGACCTTTCTTATTTCCAGAATCCCTCAGGATTAAGTAGACGAATATTTTAAATATTCGTTATATCACTATCACTACCCACAAAGTTAATATTGGGTAGGTACTTAATAAAATGTCATAGGGAATACTTTTAATGATTTTACTGAATTCTTTTAATGACTGTGAGCCAGTGTGAGCTATTTATTTGGTTATAGCTATAAAATGCATTTAATCGTTTGTACGCTTTACTAACGCGAACGCGAGCTAATGGACCTAAACAAACCTTACTTAAAATTGTGAAGGTTACTTTGAGAGCTTAAGCCATATCATAATACTCATGTGGGCACTAGTTACGACGCTTTTTGGTGCTCTTGGCGTTCAAATGGTAAATGTAGAATTGCCACAGAGCTTTATCAATGATATTTGTATAGGTGCAGCTCATTCTGCTTATATTCATGTTTAGCTATCATCAAGTGACCTTAATTGTACTCATTATTGTCTATATATGCAGTATGAGTAGTTTACCTTATCTGGTGCCTACTAGTAGACATAAACTTGATTGTTTCTGAACGCTAAATTGGCTTAATTTATGTAAACCATTCATAGACATAGCTTAATTCTGAATATTCAGTCTTCTCTTTCCAGATTAAGAATAAGGTACTTAATTCGAAACCTTAGCTCATCGCATATGTGTTTTTAACCAAAATGAAAATTTGTGTTTATTTTGTGATTTTACATTATTTGCAATAACTGTGCGGAACCATGGGGTCCCCGACCTTTTGCCGGGCACCCGTGGGCCCAAAGCCAACAGCGCAGATGCCGTTTAAGAGGAACCTATTTTATCCAATGCTAGGGTCAACACTTTGTCGAATATATTTGATATTTATGTATATTTATCCTCCTTATGACCTAAGGGTAGGTAATTGTAACTTTTTGATATCAAATATACGCAGAATAGTCAATTATTTTGTATTCTGAAGTGCATATAATATTACTGGATTTGGGCCAGTGTGTTTGTATACTATATCTCTGGCCTACTATATAGGCTAGTCTATTAACATCCCGCCTCCTGGAAGGCAGTATACAGACTTCTTAGATATATTCACGGTAGTGCTAAGAGTGTGGACCTGGTTTTCCGACACTTGACTGCATGAGATTATTTTTTCAGGTCTCGAGCAAGAAGGGTGCCTAGATAGGTTGAGGTCCTCAACTTGTGGATTTGGTAGGAGCAAGACACAGACGGGGTGTAAATTAGTTAATCCACCATGTTTCAAGAGATTCATGTGCATTCATGCCTTCAGGTTACACTGTAGAGACAGACTAACACTTTGGCAGAGTTTTGCTAACATATAATAAATGATTGCATTTGTTTGGGTGTACAATTACATGTTCCACACCAAAAACATAATTATTTATATATTTCAATCTATTTTTGAAAGGTTTGCGTTTCAAAATAGCTTCGCCTTTTCGCAAGGCGTGCTCCTGTTCCCCTATTTTATTGTGCAAAGCGAACAGTATCACAATGCTATAATTTTGTATAAATTGAGAACTAGAGGGTCAAGCCCTAGACGTGACCGCCCAGAAACTGTGCTAGAACCGTTCGTGCAAACCATTCAGTCACTATTTTTAAAAACCTTTTGTAGTGGGTACATTCCACGGTCTTAAATTTATTAAACGTGTAGTATCAAACTATGACAAGTCATGATAAGTGAAATAAGTGATAACAGTATCTGGTCCGTGCATAGAAGCACTTGCCCTTGAGGTTAGGGCATGGGTAGTTTATTATAAACTTAATCCGTGCATAGGAGCACTTACGATACAGGTGGTTTAAAACTTCCAGGGTCACAATACAGACACAAGGGTGTAAAATACATAATTCATAAACGCCCGTTAGGCCAGTTTTGTATATTTTATTTCAAACATGCTTGTGCAGCACCGCCAGCACATGATAATTTTCCTAATATACCATGGCAGTCAGGGATATAATAATTATGTAAAAAGGTAGGTAACCTTAGTCATGTCGTGTACATACGAGTAGGTAGGTACTCGTAAACATGTTAACTGAAAGACAAGTGCTCTCCAGCCAAATGTAATTTATGCAACTGTGAGCTGCTCTTACATTGGGATCATATGTATTTATTTCTAGTCTGTCATATTGTAGCAGGCCTAGACTTCAAAGGTTTGTAGATGTTTATAGGGCCGTTAAACGGACCCTTTGTACACCTTGAGCAGGCTGTTTGTTTCACACCATGGGTAATATATATTGTAAACATAGCTTATTTCAGAATGGAATCGTAAGCTCTGTCGTGTCGTGAGCTTACCGAGCCTGATTTAATTAGAGTCCACAGATTGTATGGACCTTGGAGGATTGACCACTCCTTATTCTAATTATCAATATTCTGCCTGGGCTTATAGTCGAAATTAGGTGACTAAATCTCTTAGTATTATCTATGCCACCCAAGTTATGAGGCTTAGCGTCTCCAGACCACAATTTTATATTAGGGTGCAAAGATTTTTTCATCTTTAAAATAAAAATGAGTCGAGATAGGCCTGGAATCTTAGGTTTTTATTTTACCTATTATAATTTTAGAAATGTTATGTAAATGGAAAGCAGTTTTCACTTTTACCACAGTTAATTAGCCCAATTTCGGGTTTAGCCAATAGGGTGTTCGGGACCCTTGAAATAGATTGGTAAACAAAAATGAAAACTCTAATAACGAAGCCTTGCCTATTTCGACTGATTTTTACCCAAAACATTATTTTAAACCATTTTTACTTTCTCTAAAAAGAGATATTTACAACTTAATCTTTGTAATATTTTTGTGATTGTGGTCTACTCGCACGCCTGTGTTATGACCATATCATTTATATTTCTGTGAATATGTCTGACGTGCCTTGCGCAGGCTTACATAGGTTATAATATCATCATCAATAACTTGACGTCAGTTTGTGAACGAATCAAAGATTCTTTTGGCACACCTTACGCAGGTGTAAACATGGCAGCCTTGCGCAGGTTTAGATAGGTACATAATATATTGGTTTCATCACAAATAACTTGACGTTAGTTTGTGAACGAATCAAAGATTCTTTTGGCACACCTTACGCAGGTGTAAACATGGCAGCCTTGCGCAGGTTTAGATAGGTACATAATATATTGGTTTCATCACAAATAACTTGACGTTAGTTTGTGAACGAATAAAAGATTCTCTTAGGCGCACCTTAGCAGGTGGAACCATAACAAACGTAAGTTTAAGAATAAGTATCATTCAAATCAAATACCCTGAGTTTATGGGTAATATTCCCTAAGTTGCGGGTTCCTTGCTCGACAAGGTGAAAGGCTTTACGCAGGCTTTAACAGGCACTTTTAGAAAGTGTCATTCACGGTGACGTACAGATTTGCCAAAACTAAACTTTAACTCTACAGTTAACTAATATAATTTGACAATATGAACCAAACCATGCGTCTTCGTCAATGAATCAATCTAAAGATTCCCGTATCGTTAATGCCCTTCCATGTCACAGGCTTCCGATTTTATTTGAAACGTTTAATTTAAGTGTACTATTTATGTAGGTAGGTAAGTAGGCTTAAGAATTGACCCTCTTGTATGTAGTTACGTATAGAATTAATAATCAAGTTATTCAAATTCAAAATAACACAAGCACATATAGCACCTACATGCAAGAGTTCTTTTCCTTAACCTTTAAAGCTGTAAGTACCTGCTAAGTTATATATTTAAGTAGGTACCTACCTACATAAATCAAAGATCTAGTTGGAGAGATATAAGTTGATAGATACAGAGTGAAATACTTCACGAATTCGCATGTCATTCTTGCGCAGAGCCATGCTAATCTCTCTCTATGTCTAGTCAGATTTAAGTTTATGTACTGCCGAAGTACTCACTTTCCACAAAAATAAATGCAATGTTTGCGATGTAGGTTTGTTCGTTACCTTGTGTCCCTTAGAGCGGAAATATCGTCGACTCCTATTCGGGTACACGTTATTTATCAGCAAGTTTATTACCAAAAAATTAATTTTGCAATATTATATTAACCCGGAACGGGATAAAAAGATAAATTGCTGATAGATACTTGGACAGATAAAAACCCTACACGTCTATAAGCTTCTACCTTAATACGTAGGTTCTACGTAACACGTATTAACTATCCGATCCATTCGTATTCGAAAACACAAATCACTTGAAAGGGTATACCTCCACACATCACCATTTAAGTATTATATAATTTCAACCGTTATTATACACACACAAAGATTTAAACTAACAAGACTCGGAAGAGACTTAATAAAATTAAATTATAATGGTGACACGTGCACGCTTTACCAGCTCGATGTGTTTTCTACCATGTGATTTTAGTATTTTCATTGGCATAGCCACGGTGCGCGCAGGCAGCCTTTGAAAACACTTGCACATCACTATTCCGGATCATTTTTATTTGCTAGATAGTTTAACGGACAACTAAATTTAAATATTTATTTCGAACGGCAAAAGCCGTTAGAAACTGTTTTTCAATATAGTCAGCTAAACTGGGGTACAAATTCAAAAACTCACCAGCAGTTTAGCTTCACGACCTTCCAGATGGAAAAACAGCAAGCCAATGAGGTAATTTGCGTTTATTTCTAACTGTCAAACTTGTCAAACGCAACTGCCTGAAGTGGTGGGGGTGTGGGAGAGAGATGGACGTATATGCTAGAAAAGGACAATACGACTAACTACAGTGTTGCCACTCTCAATATATTACTTTAGGTTCCGAATATCGGTACAGTTGTTTAATAAGTGGTATCTACAGAAAATACCTTAAATAAACTATCAAAATAGTCTGATTAATTTTAAAACTTGCTCTCTAAGAATGCATAAAACATTTTTTTTATTTTGAAAAACCAGGACAAGCCCATGGTAATTCTACTTCACATAGCTTGTAGATGTAGAAGTTGTAGATAGTAGTAATAGTATAATTATTATTTATAAAATAGTAGAAAAAATATTACTTGACAACATTTTGCACCTGTCAAACCATAGACAATTATATAGAGAAAGTGACGTTTTAGCTTTAAATAAATGAATTATAAAAATAAAGATCTTACTTTAACATTTAAGCAAAAAAAGGATAATAAAAAATCCTTTGAAATAAAGTTTTACTCTTGTATTTGGTGCTCCAATTGGTGATCCACTTAAAGTAACCATAGACAATTTAATTGTACCTTTGCACTGCGCGCGCGATATTCAATTTGATAAACTCGTTGCTTGGCAACGCGATAACAATCCAACTCGCACAGTAGTTTTCGGGCTTTTTTGGTGGTTGGTCGGTTTTGATCTTTGATATAATTTTACAAAACATTTATCACATACGGCCATTTAGGCCTAGATTTGTATAAAAAAAACTTGTTTATCTTTTACTCAGCGGCGGCAATTTAATACAAATTTTCTGTGATAAGTACTCATAATGTGGTTAATGCGTTATTTTCGGACGCGACATATCAAATAACAGTGTCGTGAGACTTAAAACATGTCCATAGTTAACTTATTAATTTCAATATTTAGTTGTTTTGTGTTCTATGTTTTGGCCGAAGAATACGAGAATGATGATAGAAGTAAGTAAATGGCTTTATTATAGAATTATGTGTCGATTAAAATCTATTAACTTAAGAGTGGTTAAGTGTATATCTGCCAACATTATCTAATACGTACTTATAAATAATAAATATAACCTCATGGACGGAAGTAGGTGTATTACCTATTGAACGCTCCGTCCTCCGTGGGTACAGTATACATTTTTAATGTTTTGTAAGTACACCTATTACTTTAGTTTTATTCCCGTGTTCTCAAACATGGGTTCATTACATGACCGACGACTATAAAAAATAACGCTTTATGAATTCTGTAGACGTACTGCCCTAATTTTGTGTAGGTAGGTATCTATTGTATGATCAATTGTTCATATACATAGTTATTATTCCCATGACTCCTTTTGACTGCATGACTTAAGGCTTCGGCACACAGGCGCGTATTCCGGGCGGGGCGTGAGCGTTTTGTATGTAAAAGCGGCGCGCCCCGCTCACGCCGCGCCCGGAAAACGCGCCTGTGTGACGAAGCCTTTAAATAAATACCTACCTACTTATCTACAGACACTAAATTTTAAAGGGATAAGTTTTAGATTGTAAATTGTAATAGCACCATACCTATAACTTAATTATTTCAATTACGAATCTGTAGTCTGTTAACAGTTTGAGCAACTGCCGCCAGTGCGCCAGTGTCCTCATTACGCGGGAAACATTTTTTTAATCGATCAAAGGCAAGGGTCATCTCTATACGGTCGGCTGGTTCTAGTATGTCCACATCCGCTGTCCACACAAAGGACGCGCGGACGACCGCGTAAAACCACTGCATGTATGCAGTATGTATACCTATTACCGGTAGGTACCGTTGTACTTTTACCAGTGATATCGGTCATAAACCGATTTAAATGCGATTTATCTAATGCATGCAATACTTTCATACAAAATCGGACAATCACATCTCCTTACGATTTTCGTCGCAACATACGACTTTATAGATTAGGGCCGCAAAAGATTCGTGACTACTGCTATAAAACGAAGTTTCCTGCGCTTCGCTCATAATCTTGCCCTAGTTTAATAACAGGGGGACTACGGCGATCATCGAAATTCCAACATCAGTCCGCATCTCTACCGAACTTGCTTTTTTTATTGGTCCTTCTGGACAGGCTAAGACAGTGGTTCCTAACCTGGGGGGTAATTACCCTCGTGGGGGTAAAACTGGTATTTTACGGGGGTTAATAATCTAACCATATATAACAATACAACAAACGTACACGTTTTATTTTTTATTACCATTGGGAGGAGGGGTAAAATCAGGTTCCCTAGTTAGTCATAGGGGTGACCGGACTGAAAAGGTTAGGAACCACTGGGCTAAGACCATAGGCCATTACTGCCTCGTCTTCCGTAAGAAATTTTAAAAAAGTTCTGTTTCAGATATTATATGATAATACTTACTGGGGATTTAAGTATATAGAGCTTATCAATGTTTCTCTGGTACGATTCATCAAAAGGCCTCCCTTAGCCTTTCTTCAGCCCAAAAATGGCCTGCAAACTCTACGTTTACCTGCTAAAACAGTAAAGGTATTTATATTCGGTATCAATATCGTGGCATCGTCGAGGAAATGCGTTTCTTTTCTATAGAAAGCGGGGGATGGCACGGACTGGTGCAAAAGTATTTTCTTGACAGCTTGGCTCGAGGGATAGGAAAACCGCGGGCTCTTCAGTATCGTCCGATTTTCAATGACTGTCAGCCAAAAGAGTGCGTATTCCGTATTCAACCCCTTATAGGTAAATCTATTCACAATGGAGAAAAGTGTATTTCACGCCCTAGTTAATAAAAATTCTTATATTAGGGTTGAAAGTGTTGAAACAGTCAGTCGTCTGTAGGTATCTATTCCCGCTGCAATGACTGCAAACTGCGTAGTGCGTACCTATTTGCAAAATAGCAGCGTATACATGTGTGTGGTGGTCAAAAATCATGGGTTCAAACCTCGGTTTTGTTGTAGAGCAGAAAAAAAACGTTCTACAAAAAATTAAAGTATGAATCACCCTAGATCGGGCCGGAGCTTCCGGCGCTTCGTTCTCTATGGAAAGCACCACGTGATCACCAATTAGCCGTCATAGAAAATGACATGTCGGACGCCTCGGCCCGGGCCCGGCCCGGTCTAGCGTGAGTCATCCATCCTTAAGATGACTAAACTAATAAATCGGTGAGGTTAGAGGTTAAGGTACGCAACAAGAATATTTTCAACCAACAACCGCTACATCCATAGGCTTGCACCACACAGTATCCTGCTAGACCGACGTTATTTCAGCCAATAAAGCCTACAGTACGTCACGCGATGCATTCATGCGGTTAGCCTGTCATCGACGTTCGCTTGTTATGATATTGAATAATGAGGATTGAGTTATTTTAGCCAATCGCTGCAGAACCTAAGTCTAAGGCCTGAGTGAACGCTCGAGTTGGGCGTACAGCGGGGCAGGGCGTGCGGCGTGCATGTCAAACAAATGCAAGCGTATAGGAGCGGCCTTAGTGGACGCTACTCAAATTACTTATGAGCCCGACGCCACGCTGCACGCCCGGCCGAACGCTCCGCTTCGAGCGTCCACTCAGGCCTTACACTAGCTGCGATTAGGTAGGGCTTACACGACTACATACCGAGTAGGTACTATAGTACATAACTTTTCTTATGAATGGTTGATACACTACCGTTGTTAGCTCCGGCAGATTTTTAATAACTGATCTATAAAACCGTCTAATACTAAATAGTACCTACTCATACGCACATTTTCTTATCATTTAATTAAACTACTTATTCGCTTTACCAGTGTACCTCCTGGTATCCCCGGACCAGCACGAGCGCACGCCGCGCCTCGAAGATTTCTTCTGGACGGGTTCAGGAGACGGGCCGCCTCCTCCGGACTCTCCCCTGCCGGAACCTTCGCAGCCCACACCAATTGTGCACACAACTACGGTCCTCGCCACTGTGTACCTGGATTCGTTTCCATCTCAGGTATTTTGTGTCCCAATTTAAAGTATTTGAGCTGTTCATGCTTCAGTTTTGGGGATTCGGAGGCTGAGGAAGTGTGTGGGAGGCAAAAGAAAAAACAGTAGGTGGGTAGTTGTCTCTGTGGAGGCAAGAGTTTAAGTTTCCTCGCGGAGCACGGCGCGTCATCTCTCGTCTCGTATTCCACGTCCCTCCCTCCCACAGAACAGCACAACATACTTAATTAGCTACTGAACTGAAGTCACTTTGATTCACTCATTTTATGTAATTAACACACACCTCCGAGAGGGAAAAGTGCCTCTACTTTTTAAGTACCTAAACAAAACAGAAATTTTAATGTGGCCGCAATTCGTTCTATAAGACTGGAGTGCAATATGGTTAATTTGTCCACTAGGCTAGGTACTAGGGCTTGCAATTCGAATATTCGAATTTGTCGAATTTGTCGAATATTCGACCTGTTTTGGTATTCGAATATTCGAATATTTTTTATTACTAAAAAAATCTATGTCATCCGCTGTAGTTACAATTTCTGTGTGTTTTACGGGTATTTACAGTGAATGAGGAACGGTAGGTACCCAAATACGAAGGAAATAATATTTTTACTGTATTCCTCTCGATAGACTTCGTTAATACAGTGAAACCTAACTCAATTTAAAAGAAAACGAAATCAAAAAGTATGTTATTTTTACGGTGCGTAAGTTTTAAGTTAAAGGGTCATTCTGTTTATTCAGTACAAGCGTACGTTAAGCGAATTTTTGAAGTCTAAACCTTGCCACTTATTGCAATTCTAAAATTTAATCATACCAACCCTGCCCAACTTGGTAATCTAACCATGCACCTTTAGCTGACGAATAATTCACCCAGTACTCAACTAACTTTTTCCCTTAAATATTCCAATATTATATAATTAGCCGACCATTAGAAATAATAACTTGCCAAAACAAATAAAGTCAATAAAGATTCAAAATACAATGAAATTAAAGGCCTTTTTACAGGCCTCTGAGTGATTACAAGTTAATTTAAATCGGAAAATAATTACCTACTAAAAAAATATCTTACATACCTAGGTGTTTGGATGGTTAAAGTTAATATTTCACGCAACGACGCATTTATAATAAGTTTTATCTAGAAATATTAAATACGTCTAATTTTGGCGTTTTACTTATTTTTTATAAATGTGGGCATCTTATAAATAGTAGGATGATAAAATCTAGTCAATTAAGTGTATTTCTGCCAAATATCCTTAGTTTTAGCAATATGTGAAAAAAGCTTTTGAATAAAACGATAATAAACCGATTTCTCGTTCCTTTTCTTATTTTTTATAATATTCGAATAATTATTCGAATATTCGAATAATTATTCGAATATTCGAATACGTCGTCAGAAAAAGTCGAATATTCGAATATCTGAAAGTTTCGAATATTTGCAAGCCCTACTAGGTACCTATTTGTATTGAATTTCCGTCCAAAAATCAGTTCTGAGCATATATGTATAAATACAATTTGAAATACAGGCGGTGACCGACAAAACCACAGGAGAATGTGTCCTCAACTGTGGAGAGCCGGTTCCTCCTGGCAGTTTGGAGCCAGAGATACCGGAGGACCGACGGTATTGGCTGCTGACTGTCATACAAGGATCCACTCCTGACAGTCTGCAGTTGAGGCTGGCTAGGCTGTATCAAAAGGCCTTCCTAAGGTAAATAGACTGAAACAACCTTAACGTGTGTTTTTCGTACCTACTTATCCCTGGAAGAGATCCCTTACAGGCATAAGTTCGCCTTTGTACCTTTATTTCTGTAAACATTATGTAAACCTGTGTTGTGTACAATAAAGTGATTACTACTACTACTACTACTACTACTACTTCTACTGTAGTGTGTATACTACACCATACCCACACACATACATGCGCATAGGTACTATAGTATTTAAGGCCTTGTAAGTGTTATTTAATGCATTATACGTTTATACTCGAACCTAGTTGTTTGTCTCAACGCCCATCCCTACATGGCGACCCTGCCAGTGCGGCCTCGTGCTGCACTGGCGGTGCGCTGCGCCAGTCAGAAATAATGGCCGTTGTCCTTGGTGAAAAATATTGGACCATTTGAATGAAAAGGGGAAGTTAATAAAAAAAAAATTAATACAATAAAAGGACTAATACAAGAAAAAGTGAAAGTGTAAGGTTGAAAGACTAATAGAACTTTGGTTTGGTGTTTTACGACAAATAAACATTATGTGTAATGTGGACGTAACTAAATAGTATAAGTGTTAAAATACATATATTAATATTTAAAATTGGACAAGTGGCGAAAAATCAGAAGTGGAAATGGACTAAAATAAAACAAATTATATTTTTTTAAATAAAAGCCTGTGAACCTGGAAGTTGCAGCCGGGAGCTTGTTCGCGTCCCGGGACCCAGACGTGACCTTGCTGGAGATGGAGTCGAGGAGAATGGCGTGTGATTTTGTCACGGACCCGCCACAACGGAAATGGAATTGAGAGATTTGGGGAAAGCCAGGAGCAGTATGACTATTTTAGGTTATAAGCAGTTGACTTGGTTGATGTTGATGACATTCTTTTTTTTTTCGGGGAAACGTCGTGTTATATTCAACAGTTATTTTAAATTTCTTTTTCGTTGGTTGTAATATTAGCAATTGCTATCTTGGATTTTTAAACAGTGTTTTTATATAGTTTCTCAATAATAATTTCCCTAGTTTTTGTTGATGTGTGTTATTTTTTTTTTATTAAATATGTATGCTTGATGACGAAATAACAATATGGTTAAAGGAATGGCACATATTCATAACGTTTCCTAGCTCCAAGTAAATTGAATGTATAGGTAATTTAATCTCATTTTAATATTTCGTGTTTTTATTTCATCTGTTTAACTTAACAATAGAACTTTTCTACACTTAGATACAATATTTGTCATAGCCTACAAATGAGGCGCGCCATCCGCGGCGCGTGTTCACATATAAGGAATTGGTATGTAGCTTCTGTTATTACATCTCAAATTTCATAGTCGTCGTGCACTGTTTTGAATCGAATATTTTTTTGTTGTAATTTTAAAGTTAAAGAGTAGAAAGAGTACTTAACACTTAGTACACTTATATTATAAAAATTTAAGAATGCGACACAATATGTGCCTACTATTAACCATATACATATTATACTAAACTAACATTGTATACAATTTAGGATAATTTTAGTTGGGTTTTAAGACATTTATTATTATGAATCATAATGTGTATCGGACTTGACATTTTAATACGGATGTGACATATTAATACAGAGTTACGAAGTGGCTTCGTTATAATAATGAGTAAAATATATGGGGATGGTACTGTATCGAGATAATATAGGAGTTTATGAAAAGATGTAGTTTTGTTGGTAAAGAATGTTTTGGTTTGTTTCAATGATGGATTATATGGGTAGATGTTTCGTTAAATGTTTTGTTATTGTATGTTAGAATGGTGTAGTGTAGAGGTAAAATAAATACGTAAATGGTTTGGTTTTAGAGTTATAAATGGTATGATGGAATTTGTTAGATTTTTGGATGGCGATTAAGCATTTGTTGTTGGGAAAACTGATATATATGTAAGCTTTTCAAAGGACGATTAGCCTGATCAACTAAGAGTTGTTGAAATTCTTATATATGTTAAAGTTTTCAATGAATGAGTATTTTGTCTGCGATTTTGAATGGTTTTTTTTTTTTGTTGTAAAGATTGGGAAATTATGAATGATAATAATTGAAAAAAAAATGCCAATCGCATCTTCGGTGGCCCGAGAGGCGGCCTTGAGCGATTAGGTTAGCATGGGTACACCAAGACACAAGGCAGGTAGGGAATCCTTGGAGGTCTGACCATGATTCGATCGAGCATCAATCGTGGAGACTCCTTGGACACATGGAAGGATATAATGTAAGGATGTGTTAAAAGAACTGCCTGAATGAATAAATATAAAGTATGTTTGCGCGCTTAAAAAAAAATACCTTGTGTCTTGAGCAATCAATAAATAAATTTTATTACAAGGTCGGCCGACCACGAAATATGCGTTGTGTACCCATGTCACAAGTATGTAATGCCCGCTTAAGAGGCACTATTGAAATGAGTCTTCTATAATTATAATGATTAACTGACGTCAGAAAAATAAAATGAATATGCATAAAGTAGGTAAGTAACAATTTTTATCACGGATAAAGACATATTTTTTTGCAAAGAAAAAAAAACTAGGTACCTAAAAAGAAACGATTTTTTTTATTGATTAATGTTAACATATATTATTTGTAGTTTTCTTTACATGTGTATCTTAAAACATATTTTTTTTACTTTCACTTTGATAATTATATAGCTACTTGCATTGTTTCTTATATAAATAAAATTATTTGAATGTTACATTTTAAGTGTATTTTTATTAGGTTAGTTACTTATGTAAATTACTAACCAACTAAAATTTTTCGTATGCAAAAATATTTTATTATAATTTTTTTTTTAACATAATGTTTAAGGTTAATGTAAATTGTATTTTTTGTGTAAACAAACATTAAACTTAGCACATTGTTGCTACATTTAAGTCCAACTTCTTCTGCTATACTCGTAATAGCGTAATAAATGTGTTTTCATATATGTAATCTCTTATTTTGTAATGCAGTTTATATTTCTTAGCTTATCTGAGTGGCCCACTGTATACTAAAAAAAAATAGATTAACGTTTAGATTTTAATTATTTTTTTTTCTTCAAGGGGGGAGGTGTAGTGTGTATACTACACCATACCCACACACATACATGCGCATAGGTACTATAGTATTTAAGGCCTTGTAAGTGTTATTTAATGCATTATACGTTTATACTCGAACCTAGTTGTTTGTCTCAACGCCCATCCCTACATACTTATATTGTTTAAAATTCACATCCAAGCGCGAGGAAATAGTGTTAGTACTTATATCCATCTATTGAATTATTATAATACCTACTGCCTACATAAAATGACAGACTTCATATTTAAGCAATTACTTGATTTCCCATCTTTCTCACAACGCATGGCGACCCTGCCGGGCTAACGGATTTTATTTGGGGTTAGTTAAAACGAGAAGAAACATATCAAACTGCCTACTTAGCCGCGCGGTTGTAATTTAGGAAATTACTTAATTAGGTATAATGTAAGATGACACTTTCGTCGTTTATTTTAACGTATCATTGAAATATTTCAGACAACAAGAACGCCACCTGGGAATCATAAAGTCTTTAGACGCCCCGCCAACGAGAAAGAAACACGAAGTGCATTCATTTGTGGTTAACAAAGACGATAATCAAATCGCTGCTTCCAACACCCCCCTAAGATACCTCGATAGTTCTATGATAGTTCCTTCCATGACTGAAATTGTACAGCCAACAAAAATAATAGATTATTCTAAAATAGACATAATCCCTATTGAAAAAGAAAACCTTACCTTAAAAGAGGATATAAAAGCAACCAGGCTTGCAGACGTTGAATCATGGATCTTAGTTCCTCCTACAGTAGTTGTAAGAAAACTAAGAAAGAGAGAGGTGTCAGACCAAGAAGAGGGAGAAAGTGAGAAGGGGGAATTGATAGATATTCCTTTAGAAGAAGAGAATAGCAATGAGACGATGTTGTTTAAAAGAGAGATTATAAAACCGGAACAGCAACCACCAGTGCAAGTCCACATCCAGAATATAACTGAGGTAAATTAGTTTAAGACTGATAAAAGAAATCAAAATTTGGAGAAAAAAATCTTGACCTATTTGGGCAGGATGGAAATTCTCCCGACGTCTCTCAAAGTAGACGGAGAGATTTTTATCTTGAACTTTGAATTTTCAGTTCACAGAAACCGGCAGCGTCCAAATCGTCTACGTGGTGCTTGTGGGCGGTAGAGCGGTGCCTGCTGCAGTAGCTGCCAGGGACATGAGACTTGTACGTGACGCCGAAGTGGCCAGGGAGTTGGGAGCCGTAGTCACTACTAAAGCTGAGCGTGAGTAAAGCTTAAGTGTAAGGCCTTAGTGGACGCTCGAGTTGGGCGTGCAGCGGGGCGGGGCGTGCGGCGTGCATGTCAAACAAATGCAAATGTATAGGAGCGGCCTTAGTGCACGCTGCTCAAATCACTTGGGAGCTCGACGCCACGCTGCACGCCCTGCCGAACGCTCCGCTTCGAGCGTCCACTCAGGCCAGGCCTTACATTAACTGGAACCGATCTGACTGTATTTACTTTGGTCACCGACTTTTATATTTGGTCAAACACATATGGAATGAACACACCACACATACAGAATGGTGGCCGTTTTCGAATGACAGAAGCGCCTGGCGTCCATTGGCTCGTTTGGTGGACTACATCAGGAAGATTGCGGGTTACTTCTGGATGAGATTAGCTCAGGACCGGGACAAGTTGCGTACTAGAAGAGAGGCCTATGCTCAGCAGTGGGCGATAATGATGATGATGATGAAAACACCTGTATACTTATCCCTTAGTTTGGTAAGACTTTCGTAAACTACAAATCAAGCCATTTCAGCAGCGTACCTGAAGGCGGCCGAGGGTTTAGAAGGCGAAGCAGCAGTAAGCGGTATCCACGGGACGGAGCTGTGGGCGCTGGCCGTGGGGGCCACTATAGCGGTTCTGCTGTTATTGGTGCTGTTTGTGCTGCTGTGTTTGGCTCAGAGGTGAGGTTTCCTGTCAATTTAGATACTAAAAATATCGTGAAAAACCCAGAAGTTTTATTATATCCACCCACTGACTCCACCTATTATTCGACCATTTCTGTCCAGCTCGGTACCGTGACCTTATCGTAGTCTAAGCTTGGACGTTACTTTAGAAGGTACCTACATCATGGCATACAATCCTGACAAAACCTCACAAAAAACCGGCCAAGTGCGAGTCGGACTCGCGCACGGAGGGTTCCGCACCATCAACAAAAAAAATAGAGCAAAACAAGCAAAAAAAAAACAAACAAAAAAACGGTCACCCATCCAAGTACTGACCCCGCCCGACGTTGCTTAACTTCGGTCAAAAATCACGTTTGTTGTATGGGAGCCCCACTTAAATCTTTATTTTATTCTGTTTTTAGTATTTGTTGTTATAGCGGCAACAGAAATACATCATCTGTGAAAATTTCAACTGTCTAGCTATCAGCCTATCACGGTTAGTGAGATACAGCCTGGTGACAGACGGACGGACGGACGGACGGACAGCGGAGCCTTAGTAATAGGGTCCCGTTTTTACCCTTTGGGTACGGAACCCTAAAAAATTGTTAAAATGTAATGTTAGTATGGATTTCCATTCAAACTACCATTAGGTTGAGAATCTTTGTAATAGTAGAACTGCATACTTGATAGGTATTTTCATGATTGATAAATATAGGTATTGTTTATTTCTTAGGCGAAAAGCAATCAAATCGGCAGCCTCTCTCCGAGCATACAGAAACGAGATTTTAAGAGAGGCGGAAAGGAATCAGTTGAAGCAGGTTCACGAAGAAAAGGATGGCAGAGTGAGCATCGCTATCATCAGCTAGTTTTATCTTCAAGAAAAATAGCTTATTGATATGATGTCACTATTTATGTTTTTCAGTTGATAAGCGTAGTATCTCCTAGCAGAACAAGACCTAGTAGCACGTTGCTACCCATTTACAGAGCGGCTAGTGCTTCGAGGTGAGTTAATCTATGATTAGGTAGCAAGTTTATTTCCAATCACACTTCACATAACGCGTACAGACATCCTGTGCCTTTGATGCTATGAATATGATGAATTCTATGGTATTTATCTGATCAATGGCCAGAAGCTTAAAGTCAATGAAGCATTTGATGATATAGTTTGGTGGGTGGTTATGGCTTTCCCTAATATTAATGGTCATTCGAACCGTATCATTAATGTTATGGATAGGGATAGCTAGGGAGAGCAAATCCAAACAACTAACCAAAACAAAAGCATTATAAAAATTATCAAGAAATAATAGACAATCAAGGACCCTCACCTAGTAACATTTTTAAGGGATACTTCGCATTCACTGGTCAATCCTTAATTATTTTAATTTCCAACAGTTCATCCACGACATCTTCCGGAATATCCGAAGATGTAGCAACCGTGCGTCGTCGACAAAAGAAACCCCATGCGTTGAGAATGCCGCAGAAGAAACGGGTTGGAACCACGGATAGTTTGCTGGAAGCGGCTGGCTTGGACAGTTCAGATAGCGGGCAACCGTCAGCTCCGCAGACCCCGACGTCATACCTGTCGATGCCTTCAGTGAATTCCTTCCCAAGGTAAATGCCTGTAGCATTGTGTATAGTTTGTAGCTTTCTAATAGACCCCGAAGGCTAATCCTATTGTCTATTGTTCAGTAAAACCGCACTACTTACCTGCAAAAAAGGGTCCTGATTATTCTATTTGGCACCTGAGCGCGAGCTAGTCCAACGCTCAAAAAACCAGTGTAGGTGCGCTCTCCGATAACGCGCCTTTGTTACGCATCTCGATGACACATTTTAGACTGGTTCTGTAGCGTTCGACTCGCCGGCACTCAGTAACCGAAGTACCGATTTTTTATGCAGGTGGTTGTGGCACGTGGCACGAGCGGTTTTTCTTAACAATAGACAATAGGATTAGCCTTCGGGGTCTATTAGAAAGCTACAAACTATAGGTTTCAACAGCACAGGGATTTCGGCAGTATTTAGTGTGTTGAAAATAGATGCCCCATGCAGTGAGAATGAACGGGTGCTGTTTGTGGAGACTGGTCTATTTAAGCTAACACGAGCTATTATATTTAGTAACTTTATTTTTGAGTATAATTACATGGACACACCTCATTCGGTTCTCGTATGCTATTTTATTTTTACTATCATTTTCTTTAATTTAATGAATGTTTTAATTAGGTATACAGGATTTTGACTCTTGGAGACCCTATACATCTCTAAGGATAATTTGATTAACTACTATATATTGTAATCTTTTAGTTATGATGACACTTAGAGACATTTACATCTCTAAATAATTTTAGATTATAGTTTTTGTATCTTTGTGTTTTTTTTTTTTCAATACTATTGTTATTGCGTTTTTCGTAATTCGACATTTAGAGGCTTTATACATCTCTATGTTAGTTTGATTTGATATTTGCGGCTTAGTTGTATTTTATAATTATTGATGTGTTTTATTTTGCTGTATGTAAATTCCATATTGACGTGTAAAAGTGCCCTTGTGGCCTATTTGCTGAATAAATGTTGATATTTGATATTTGATAATGCCGCGGAAGAATCGAATTAGGACTAAGGATAGTATGATCGAAGCAGCTGATGATGTAGAGACAATGTGTCCTCTGTAACTTTCAAATAAACAATGTTTCCCGTCGTAACTGTCGGGCACACAGCTAGTTGAGATGTCCAGTGCTGGATTACGGAATTATGTTGACTTAATTCCTTCATGGATCTCTTCCCGTTCATTAGTTTCCACAGGTTTTGGTTGTGCAAGTTTCACATTTCTTTTAAACGTTATCAACTTTAACCTTTTCGACGCCGTGTCAAACACAAAAGCTGTCACTCAGACGCCACGTCATTGAAGTGTCAAAACTGAAGTTGAACTTTATGTATACGCACGTAGGTCGATGTTGTTGTGGTCTGTGACCGATTAATCTTTGGCGTTGGATCTGCGGTGCGGATATATCGGTCATTGGCGTCCAAAAGGTTAACAATTCCTTTTCCAGAGGCAACGTAGTGGAACCCCTGTCTCGCATCCTCGAGCCAGTATCAGTCCGACATCTCGACATCGACTCACCAATCACCAGTCCGAAGAGAGGTGCGGATGCTGTGCCTCGCCGCCAGATGGCATCGCAGTTGGTCCGGCTGGGGAGCATTGACAAAGACCCGGGGGTTATTGGGCCTTTGGTGTGGGACCTGCACTGCCAGAGGATTAAGGATGGTAGGTATGAACTGTGATAATTTCAGCTGCGATACAATCTTCAAAGCGATTTGTCGTGAGCTGCCGTGATTATTGACCAAAAATAGGTGATTTTTAGAGTCTGACCTAATGACGTACTTCTTTGTCTGAAAATAACAAATCAAACATGAATCTAGTATAACTGGATTGGGCATGAGTGGTGGGGATAACTGACAGAACGGGATAGTCTTATGTATCTTTCAGTAGGAGTAGCAGCGAAAGCGCTATTATTGTTTGTCCTTGTCACTGTCTCACATCTTGTTTTATTCCCCACCGTAAATTGACCACCATGATTGGTCGAATTCATTTGTTGCCCACCATAACGCGACGCTATGATTGGTCGAATTTATATGTTTTGTCCCTCACGGAGGCACGCGTAGACCACTTCTATAGGATGCTACCTTCTATGCAAATCAAATGTCAAAACTAGAGTCTGTGCGGAAAGAGAAGAGTCGTGGAATGTATTGTGCCTAGGGAATGCAAATCGGTTATTTTTTGTATGGAAATAACCGCGGTTTCGGTTAATAACCGATTATTTCCATACAAACCGAAAATAACCGATTTGCATTCCCTAATTGTGCCCCATACATTTCACGACTCTTTCCGCGCAGACTATAGCAGCTAATTTCATGGATGTTCAATGAACTGGGTCGAAGATTTTGCCCATTTTTAGGGTTCCGTAGCCAAATGGCAAAAAACGGAACCCTTATAGATTCGTCATGTCTGTCTGTCTGTCCGTCTGTCCGTCTGTCTGTCCGTCCGTATGTCACAGCGACTTTTCTCCGAAACTATAAGAACTATACTGTTGAAACTTGGTAAGTAGATGTATTGTGTGAACCGCATTAAGATTTTCACACAAAAATAGAAAAAAAACAATAAATTTTTGGGGTTCCCCATACTTCGAACTGAAACTCAAAAATTTTTTTTTCATCAAACCCATACGTGTGGGGTATCTATGGATAGGTCTTCAAAAATGATATTGAGGTTTCTAATATCATTTTTTTCTAAACTGAATAGTTTGCGCGAGAGACACTTTCAAAGTGGTAAAATGTGTGTCCCCCCCCCCCCTAACTTCTAAAATAAGAGAATGATAAAACTAAAAAAAATATATGATGTACATTACCATGTAAACTTCCACCGAAAATTGGTTTGAACGAGATCTAGTAAGTAGTTTTTTTTTATACGTCATAAATCGCCTAAATACGGAACCCTTCATGGGCGAGTCCGACTCGCACTTGGCCGCTTTTTAGCTATAAAACAGTACATCTTATCTTATCTTATCTTACATATTTTTTTCTTCTGCCAAACTGCAGGACAGTTTGTTGGCAGAGGGAACTCCCTTAAAACGTAGATGGGTAAACTTAGCTAATTGCCTAATTAATGGTTAACAGTAGGTACATCTTATTGCTTATGGTGGTAACTTTAATTTAATTTTGTCTAATAGAAAAATTTTCATTTCAAATTTAAACATCCTAAATGATTTACATTCCCTTATATCATACGGTATCAAAAGGAATCATCTGATATAAATATATAAATAAAAAAATAAAATAATCTTTATTGCAACTTTGAGTGGTTACATAGCATTGGTTCCTGGCTCTCAAAGTAGGTGTCCCTGTGTCTCAAGAGCCAGTTCCTTCCCAATTACAAGCGTCAGTAATGTTACAAGTTAGACATTTTATATTTCAGTTTCAACAATATTAAAATTAAAATTAAAGATAATCTAAACATACGAAACTATGATGTGTGTGTACGCGCGCGTGTGTGAGTATTCTATATGTCTGATTTTTAGAATATGTGTGTGTTTGTGTGTTTACGCGCGTGTGTGTCTGGTTATTTTAGATTGTATGTACTAGAACACGCTTCGTAATAGCTTTTACTTTTCCCAGCATCGAAACCGCCAAGTCCAGCCAAGTCTGCCACTCCCCGGAAAGATTCCCGCATGCGACAGAGATTCAACGAGCTTATGGACGATGCCTTCACTCTGTTCGGTAGTGCTGGCTCATCTAACTCTCAGGATACCTATATCGTTGAGAAAAAGAAAGGTAAATTATGTGTAGTGGGTGGTTTGAAAATGTGATGTCTACCCCAAACTTTTTCATACACTTTTCGTCGGGTAGTTGCACAAATCTCTGTTTTGACATTTTGCTGAGACTTTAGTTGGCCGTGACCATGACCAGTGAAACCTGTGTCGAAACGTCGGTATATAAAGGTAATTGAATAAATTTCGCGTTAGACCCGTCTATAAATGTGAGTCTATATATGTGTTCAAAACGCGAAGGTTTTAAATATTATAAGAAAGGTAAAGTTGTAGGTACCAGTCGAAAGATGTCCACTGCTGACGAAAATATCCCTAAGGGACTATACTTAAATTACGTCATTTCAAATTGGGGGACATCGGATGCGGTCATTCGAAGCATGATTTTTGGATGATTTTAGGGGTTGGGTCAAAAATCGTCAAAAATAGATGACGTAATTTATGAACAGACGCTAAAGATCGGTTTTCCTAGGATAGCGGTGCCGTCACATAGCGGCCGTCTCCATACTAAATAATACGGCTAAATATGGATGTCGTACTATTTGTATGGAGACGGCCGCTATATGACGGCACCGCTTTCGGAGGAAACCAAAGCTTTAGCGCCACTTGCGCCATCCCGCTAACCCGGGGTTAACCGGTTCAACATCTAACCCAGTGTGAAATTGTACTCCAGGTAACTCCAGGTTTAACCGGTTAACCCTGGGTTAGTGCGATGGTGCAAGTGGCGCTTATAGATATGCCAAGGATATCTACAATGACTAATCGTTCGTGGCTTTCATCAACGGCTTCCTGATTTTTGGATTTTGCTGGCGTTTTCTTTAGCTGAGTCCTTTGCTTTATGGTCGCCATTCAAAAACTTGTTTGCCCCATCGGTTCTACGAGAAATATTGGACGTAATTTATATAGGAAGGAGTAACTGAAATATTTAATAAAAATAATTGGATTTATTCCCAAGTTAGGTAAGAAAGTTTTTCGAAATGCATGCTGTTGCATACAGCTGGAAAAGGTTGTTGAATTGAAATAAGACTGTGCATGTTGGTTTTCAGAAGAAATAGCTCAGGCGCGAAACGACAACGTTCGCTTGCCTGATTCCCCGTACACCGCCTTAGACACTGTGAGAGGCCGTTCTGCTAGCGCTGGGTAAGTTTTATACTTCTCAGGAACTTTATTTAAAATCTTTCAGTCGATTAGGTATGGCAATGTCATCATTAATGTCAAATTTCTATGAAAATATGATGTTCATAAAATGATAATGACACTCCCTCAGTTTGTTCTATCATAGAGAAAAAAATACATAGATTGCTCACTCCATACATCAGTTTTAGTACCAAAAAGACTATTAGCATCTAGCATCGAGTAGCGGAACTATCAGTACTGCTACTTGACAATAGATGTAGTACCGACCGGAAAGTCTTATATCAACAGCATAAGACTTTCCGGTCGGTGCTACATCTATTGTCAAGTAGCAGTACTGATAGTTCCGCTACTCGATGCTAGATGTAGACACTGAAATTAATAGTCTTAACTGGTGTATGGAGTGAGCACTCTTGTCTTTTTATATTTCTTTATGGTTCTATTCAAGTCGGTGCGTAATAGTTACATAGCTTATTAGACAGACTCTGGCTAAAAATTGACCAATAAAGATTTGGTGAAATACCAGTGACGGGAACTACATTATTGACTATGTCAACTATGTGCGGCCATTTAAATATGGAATGTGACTACTGGTGATAAGGTACTATTTCTTTTGACGTGCAAGCCACGCTGCAATTCCAACTGTTTTGAGTTCCCACGTTAATGGAATTTGAACCTTCTGTCTACTTACAATAGAAAGAAGTTTGCATGCCAACAGATAGCGCCGCGTGTTCGCGATTGCTTCTTACCTCTAGCGCTACAATTTAATTACCATGGAGTGTATTTACTTACCTGTTACCATAAAGAAAAAAATACATAGAGTGCTCACTCCATACATCAGTTTTAGTACCAAAAAGACTATTAGCATCTAGCATCGAGTAGCGGAACTATCAGTACTGCTACTTGACAATAGATGTAGCAGTACTGATAGTTCCGCTACTCGATGCTAGATGTAGACACTGAAATTAATAGTCTGAACCAGGGATGTTGCGAACATCCGCATCCGCATCCGCAACCGCGGAACTTCCGCATTATTTTCAACATCCGCATCCGCATCCGCATCCGCATAAAATCGATGCGGAGCTTATGCGGATGCGGATGTCGAACAAGTCGGTACAGGAACGTCTTAGCGGCGGCGTAAGTGCTAGGTAATTTCGTCATTACCTATAACGAAATCGTCTAGATTCAGAAAAGTCGGCCTAGTTACTGTTTATACCTATACCTACCTATAACGCACCTATATTCTTGCTCAAATACTAAACGTTTCGTTTTTTTTTTTTAAAAAAAGACTAAAAATGTAATATTTGACGTGTTCTAAGTACCTAATCTTGACATCCGCATCCGCATCCGCATCCGCGGATGTGAGCCTTTAAATATCCGCATCCGCATCCGCATCCGCGGATGTCAAAAAATCTGCATCCGCAACATCCCTGGTCTGAACTGATGTATGGAGTGAGCACTCTTGTCTTACTTATTTCTCTATGCTGTTACGTTGAGTACATTTAAATGGGAGCGGTCGGTCGAAGTATTTAGCAGATGGCGCCATAGCTTGTCCTGTCAATCCCTAGAATTGTGTCAAATTTTTGTTTTATTAATGCCCTGGATGCCAGCCCTTTAAGTCAAATTTCATAGAAAAAGGGGCAAGCTATGATGGCGCCATCTATGCAAATCTTCAGTTACCAACCCCATTTCTTTAACTTTAGCGACTCCAATAGCTTGATATGAATTATCCATAAAAATATTTGACGACCGGTCTGGCCTAGTGGGTAGTGACCCTGCCTGTGAAGCCGCGGTCCTGGGTTCGAATCCCAGTAAGGGCATTTATTTGTGTTATGAGCACAGATATTTGTTCCTGAGTCATGGTTGTTTTCTATGTATGTAAGTATTTGTATATATTATATCTATCGTTGTCTGAGTACACACAACACAAGCCTTCTTGAGCTTACTGTGGGGCTTAGTCAATTTGTGTAAAAATGTCCTATGATATTTATTTATTTATTTATATTTAAATTTAAGTCGCGGAAGCACAGCGGCGACCATAGAAGCGCTTGAGACGCGGCCGCGGACATCGCTAGTCCGCGCCGCCGAGCGCCGCGCGGCCCCTGCCAGGGCCTGGGGGCCTACTCCACCACATGTAAAGTTTACCTACTCTTTTATCATCTCTTGCCTAAAATTGGCATTGATCGTTACTTATCCTAATAAGCAAGGACCGGAAAACCCCTCTTTACGCTTAATCCTATCCATTCGGTAACCCAATCAATTCGGTTACCGTATCATTCGGTAACCCTATCATACTGTTACCTGATTGTAACGGTAAGCTTATTGAAACGGTAACCTTAACCTTTAACCGAGTTAATCTCAAAACCCCATCGCGTTAGGGTTTTTGTTAGGGGTTTTTAACCGGTTTTTATTCAGTTATGGTAACCTTTATTATCGGTTGCTTATTGGTTTGCTACATTCGTATTTAGTGATGTGCCGTCAGTCAAATACCTACAAAGAATATCAAATACCTAAAAGAAATAGTTAATTTATTAATAGAACTAATAGTTTATTTTGTTATTTTTGTAATTTTTGTTTTAATTTTGCTTATTTTAATGTTTTTGTTTATTTTAATGTTTTTGTTTATTTTACTTATTTTGATATTTTGTTCATTTTTTTATTTTGTTTATTTTACTTATTTCATTTATTTTATTTGTTATTAATTTTGTTAATTTTATTTATATAATTTATTTTGATTATTTTGTTTATTTATTTATGTTATATATTTTATATATTTTATATATTCTATATATTTTGTATATTTTATTTATTTAGTTTATTTTGTTTATTTTGTTTATTTTATTTATTTTGTCTATTTTTTTATTTTCTTTTATATATATATATATATAATTTTTTTTTTTTTTTTTTTTTTGTTTTATTTGTTTTATTTGTTTTATTTGTTTTATTTGTTTTATTTGTTTTATTCGTTTTATTCGTTTTATTCGTTTTATCTGTTTTATCTGTTTTGTTTGTTTTATTTGTTTCATTTGTTTCATTTCTTTATCTGTTTTATCTGTTTTATTTGTTTTATTTGTTTTATTTGTTTTATTTGTTTTATTTGTTTTATTTGTTTTATTTGTTTTATTTGTTTTATTTGTTTTATTTGTTTTATTTGTTTTATTTGTTTTATTTGTTTTATTTGTTTTATTTGTTTTATTTGTTTTATTTGTTTTATTTGTTTTATTTGTTTTATTTGTTTTATTTGTTTTATTTGTTTTATTTGTTTTATTTGTTTTATTTGTTTTATTTGTTTTATTTGTTTTATTTGTTTTATTTGTTTTATTGGTTTTATTTGTTTTATTGGTTTTATTTGTTTTATTTGTTTTATTTGTTTTATTTGTTTTATTTGTTTAATTCGTTTTATTCGTTTTATTCGTTTTATTCGTTTTATTCGTTTTATTCGTTTTATTCGTTTTATTCGTTTTATTCGTTTTATTCGTTTTATTCGTTTTATTCGTTTTATTCGTTTTATTCGTTTTATTCGTTTTATTCGTTTTATTCGTTTTATTCGTTTTATTCGTTTTATTCGTTTTATTCGTTTTATTCGTTTTATTCGTTTTATTCGTTTTATTCGTTTTATTCGTTTTATTCGTTTTATTCGTTTTATTCGTTTTATTCGTTTTATTCGTTTTATTCGTTTTATTCGTTTTATTCGTTTTATTCGTTTTATTCGTTTTATTCGTTTTATTCGTTTTATTCGTTTTATTCGTTTTATTCGTTTTATTCGTTTTATTCGTTTTATTCGTTTTATTCGTTTTATTCGTTTTATTCGTTTTATTCGTTTTATTCGTTTTATTTATTTTATTTGTTTTATCTGTTTTATTTATTTTAGAAACTTACAAAATTAAAAGTAGTAGTAACTACAAAAGTTAAATTAATTCAGAATAACATTCTAATTGAATAAAACTCTAGATTACTCTCGTGTTGTTGAAGGTGACTATTGAACAAAATCTGCAAAATATATTTCATGTATGAAGTCAATTATTTGCACTTCCTAGTACCTAATAACATGAAGATAATAAATATACCTACACAGGCGAAGCAACATGCGTATTTAAATCGAAACGCTGCGCTCCGCTGGCACGCGCGCTACAACGCAAGTGCACCGAATGTTTAAAGGTCGTGGTATTTTCTATTGTATTAGGATATTTAGGATTAAGCAGAATGCGGTGAGAGTCATAGTGACAACAATAAAGCCTTATTATTGTACTACACTACAGTATTGTTATCAGTGCTCTGCCGTGTCATGACTAATTGATGTAATTGTAGATACATGAGTTAGTGGTAACAAGGTTAAATGGCATTTATTTGGTCATATTATACGTCATATTATATGCAGTACAATGTATATAGATAGTAAAATGAATTTCACCCCTCTTTTCAATGGTCGGATTGATTTGAATTTTTTGAAGCCTTCGAAACAGTGATGATAATTTTATAATGAAGCTACATAGAAAGTAAACTGCGATATTATAATTATGATGGTTCAATGTATATTTCTTTGCGTATTAAGTATGTATTTTGTTTATTATTCCTATCAGCCTTGAGGTCTTACGTATGCTATCTCTTTCACACCTACGGAAAGTGAATGAGATAGTAAATTACTGCAGGTAAGAAAAGAGTCCTACGCTTATCACTATAATTAAATAGATTTGCAGAAAGTTGCAGGCGTGTTTTCACTTGAGACCGTCATTTATTACTCATTGGCAATAACAATAGGATTAAGTCGTGGCGTGGTGAATTCTTTGTCAGCATTTGCTAAACACGTGCGGCAAGCGTTGTGTCAAACGATATTAATACCTGTTAATTTCCGTCTAAATAATAAATGCAAATTTTAAATATCAGAAGAGCTTTTAAAAACACCATAAGTCTTGGTAGTAACTCGGATACTGAAACCACATACTATAGTTCATTTTTTTTAGCATTAGAAATAAGGTAAACTATCTTGATGTCTCTTTTTTAATTGAAAAGCACATTTTAAAAATAAGTTACGGTAAATATGTAACAATTCTCTGGAATCTAATACGATCTTTTATAGTCTTCTGCTTTCATAAGTAATAGTTATGGTTTTTAAAAAGTGTTTTTCAATTAAAAGACATGTCAAAATCGCTTACCTTCTTTCAAGTTTTTTCTAATGCTAAAAAAAAACGAACTATAAACATAATTCGAAAACAGAAAAAAATCATGAGTATTTTCCCCATTTGTTCCTGCCCAACGTGATCGCCGCAATACATGAGGCGGGGACATATGGGAATGATTCAAATGAAGCGCCTATTCCCATCTGTGCCCGGCGGGGAGAAATAGGAATACACCATATCGAGCCATTCCTTATCCTACCTTTAAAAACATCTTTTTTAGGGTTCCGTACCCAAAGGGTATAAACGGGACCCTATTACTAAGACTCCTCTGTCCGTCTGTCTGTCACCAGGCTGTATCTCATGAACCGTGATAGCTAGGCAGTTGAAATTTTCACAAATAATTAATTTCTGTTGCTGCTATTACAACAAATACTAAAAACAGCATATAATAAATATCTAAGTGGGGCTCCCATACAACAAACGTGATTTATTTGCTGGTTTTTGCGTAATGGTGCGGAACCCTTCCTGCGCGAGTCAGACTCGCACTTGGCCGGTTTTTTATTTTTTACATTAATTTAGGCACAGTGAGCCATTGAAGAGTTTCGCTATCCACCATCCGTTCAGAGCAGCTGAATTGTACCTGATGATTTAGTTATCACATTAAAATAAATACGGGTATCGTCCAATACCAAGACTATGCGGCAGTAAATTAAATTTGTAAGATTTTATTGCATAAAATCAGGTATAAATTAGTCAAGAAACATAGTAGTTTCGTACGTAATGCCTATACGGCACCCAGACTACATGTTTAATCCAGGAATATTATTTAGAATATAAAATCATGATTATATTTATTTGATTAAGAATGAGATTATTCTTATTAAATTTTTTCACATACGAATTATTTCCGATCAAAATTATTTGAATAATTTTGACGGGAATAAAATCAACATGATTTTATTCTTAGGAATTCTTATTTAAATAATGATTTTATTCTTGAATGCCCAACACTGCTTACTAAGTATGTATGTATCTATTTAATTTAATCAAAACTATTTCACCTACCAATGTTATAGATACCCAATGAATATGTATAATGAATTCTGGTATTAATGAAAGATTTGTAGTATTAAAATAAGTTTATAACTGCTATAGATATATATTTTCTGATCGCTGCATTAAGCGGTACAAGGTAAATTACGACTTTTAGCTCATACAACTCACCGCATCTGAAAACATTTTAAACTAAAGTCTATTTTTTATTCGGTAGACTAAAATGACATTTCATAGTATGAACATCATGTGTCATTTCATTTCATACTATGAAATGTCATTTTAGTCTACCGAATAAAAAAATAGACTTTAATTGCTTATTATAAAATAAGCTCATAATAACTAGTACATATGTCATTTGTTAACAATGGTAAAATATCTACCACAATCCGCTAGCGCATGTATCTTTATCACAAAGTGATTTTTTTTAAATCACTTAAGATAAATTATACCTAACTAGGTACCAGTAAAATTACTAGTTAGGTGAAATTTTTTCTTTATATCAGTCTTTAATCTGTAGGTACCAAGTGTGAACCCGAAAATAAAAATAATAATCTAAGTAGCATAAAATATAACTAAATAATAGCAGATATTACTAGGATATGATGTTGTTTACTTGCAACCCCTTTTCTAAAAATTTCTAAACTAGAATTGCTCCGAAATTAACAAAAACAAGGAACACACAGGTATAAAGATAAACAAAGGAATGGCCGCGCTGCGGCTGTCGCTCACTTATGTTTTCAATTTTAGCTTAAGGACTCAAAGTACAATATTGTTTGAATTGACAATAAGCGAAGTTACCGGCAAAAAAACTTGTTTGTGCTGGAGGCTTCATAGACCGCCCATGCCAACCACGGTTATTCAATAATAAGTCGAATTTAAGACTGCGTAAAGATTACAATCGTTTGAACTGGTTCAAAACCTTATTATGAGGTAACAGAATAGACTGGGTTTTTATTTCGGTTACCGGTAACAGGGGTTAACTCGATCTGATACGGTTACCGAATCAAAGTGTTACCTTATCAGACGGTTACCGTTATGGTAGGGGTTTTTATAACCACTTCTAAAATAACCCTATGAAAAACCCCGGTTAAGGTAACCGGTTCCGGTCCCTGCTAATAAGACTCCAAGTCACGGATGTATAAAAGCAGAACGTATAAAAGACGGAAAACAAAGGATTGATAGGGTGTTTCATTTTTCCGAATTTTCGATTTTCATCTGACTTTGCTCGAATTCTGGTTCTTCCTGAATAAAAAATATTATATACCAAAAAAAATTAAAATCGGTGAATATTTAGAGGTTGCACAACATCAACAAAGTTTTCTCAAATAACCAACGACTCTACATCGGAGGGTAGAAAATGGTTTAAGCGGCTACCATCAAAGCGGTGAGTAGTGTGATACTGAACCTTCTACATAAATAAATCAATTTTAAAATTAGTAGGTAACATGGATTTTGGTTACTCGATAAATGTTCTAATTAAGATTTTTCAGTTTTTCCACCTGTTTCCAAAGAAAAAGTGGTTTTATCGTGTTTTAGACGCAAAATTCAGTTTTTTCATTAGATTTTAGTTTTTAGAGTCGGGAGACTCGATTGGTGAGCAAAGTCAGGAAAGATATCACAACTTTTTTTTCTCCATACAAAAGTGAAACACTCGTTTGTGTATCATTGCCGTCTCAGTGTCTCAGGACTGGCCTTAGCGGTAAATAAGGATGGAGCATGATTGGGGCCAGTATAGCGGTGTGACACCGCTACAACGCGATTGGTTGATGAGTTCGCATCACGCACGCGATTGGTCGCAACTATAGTTGGTCAAATCAATTTGTCATTACATAACAACAAAAAACAAAAAAACTATACTCATCCTTTTCTTTTGGGTGCTAGTACTAGTGTACGACAAAGTATGATTCCCTCTATGTTTGAAATGAGACAGTCCTTTGACAAACTATAGTTGCGTTAGACTGCACGATTGGCTCGAATTCGGTGAGTGACACCGCTGAACTAGGACTATTTTTAGTGCCTGTAAAGATCGGTTTTCCTAGGATAGCGGTGCCGTCATATAGCGGCCGTCTCCTGGACTAAATAATACGGCTAAATATGGATGTCGTAGTATTTGTATGGAGATGGCCGCTATATGACGGCACCGCTTTCGGAGGAAACCAAAGCTTAAGGCCCGTCCTGAGATATACGTCAATATTGTGTATGAAGTATGAACACGCGTGGTTGCATCGTCGCCATTATATATCGTTGTTTTTTTTTTTCGTTGTAGTCTGTAAGCCAGCTTCCGCCAGCGCCTACAGTAAACCCGGCGCTGGTGCTGGCTCAGCCGCAACTGCGCGCCGCCGACCCCGCGCTGCCAATCATATCCGCCATCAAAACAGAAATACAACGTGTACGAGAACAGCATAAACCTGAATGAATTCATGATAATGGACGGAACATTTTTAAATGAAGTAAGGACGCTAAACACGAAGAATTTCGTACATCGACCCGCCATTTGTTGCTAGATCTATCTCGTACAGTGGTATTAACCGCGGACATCAGCGAAACAGCAATATAATTTTCATCACACTTGCTCGAAAAAGATCTTATTTCATGCAGGTGTACTGAAGTATAAAGGCATATATTGTTCCCGCGGCAGTTATGGATTCTGAAAAAAATGGATTTTTTAAAATTATGTCACTAAATAATACGAACCGAGTAGTTTTAAATGGGTTTTACAATGAAAATACTGACGTTTATAAATTATTTAAAGTACGATTAAAAATATTTATTTTGATTAATTCAATAGCCGTTTATTCATATTCATATCATTCGCCAAAACAAACAATATGGCGGACGAATGTTTGAAATGTCACCGTATTTAAGAATTATTTAGCTTAAAATTTAGTTTTTTCTTCGCAAGTGTGATGAAAAACATTGTGTAACTCCGGGGGTAAAAGTATTGTTATTCGAGTCTTTAATTATTATATAGTCTTAAATATATAATAGACTCTCGTGCAATATTTCACTTACTTACTTTATAGTACATTGTGCAACGTGGGGGACGTTGCACATACTATAAATATGTTTGTCTTTTGTAACCATATTATGTAACTTTGTATGAATATCAAAATCATTGTAAAATAGTTAAGACATGAAATGCGATGGTAAATAGTTTTAAAATCAGTTAAATATGCTTGTTACGTTTTAGTAAATAAGTATGATTAGTTATTTATGATGTCCGAATGCTACTAATGAGAACTCTATCTTCCTACTATTCGGATTCGGACACCTTAACCTTTTGGACGCCAATGACCGATATATCCGCACCGTAGGTTCAAAGCCAAAGACCGATTAATCGGTCACAGAGCAACATAGACCTACGTGCATATGCATAAAGTTCAATTTCAGTTTTGACACTTCGGTGACGAGGCGTCAGCGTGACAGCTTTTGTGTTTGACACGGCGTCGAAAAGGTTAAAAATCTAAGTACAGTATAACTAAAAATAATAATTTTAAAAGTAGCAAATTCAATCATTTTTAACGAAAAAAATCTTATTGATGCTAAAGCTCATCATTGTATTGATATTATGAAGTTTAATATTATTGTTTTATTAATTATACGTTTCTATGTTGATATATTGAAATTTATTATTCTAAATGTACACTTTTTATGTTATACTCTTATTACAAATAACCTGTTAAACAAATAAGGTAGTAATCAGTAATTTAGATATTAATTAATTTAATTAGATATACCTGACACCTGTGAGGCCAATTGAATATCAAACCACTAATCTACCTGAAACTTCATTATTATAAAATAAGTTTCTTAACGATTTATAATAAACTTTTTGAAACTGATTAACATTTCATTATAGAAATAAAACAATCATTTTGGTGCATTTTATATTTTGTACTTGTTTAATTGCAATATAAAACACTACAATACGTTTATACTCAGTTCTAGATATATAAAAAGTCATATTTACATACATACAAATGACTATGCAATACAACCGAAAAGGCAACGTTTTCATTTCATCTTATATCCCGTTCGAAAAATATGATATATTAAGGCCTGTTTACACATTGATTCATATTCTTATATATGAATTTATACATTTGCCACTAAATGTATGAACTCGCACAACTAATCAATGTGTAACATGCATTTTTGAGTGCGAGTAGAATAGAAGATAAAATGTAAACTTGACAGCTTTCAGGCACATAGTAGTTTTACAATGGCGAAAATAATGTTACACCACGTCTGTTAAAATTATCTTTGGATTTGGATTTGCTATAAACGAAATAAGTACAAAAAATTGCAAAGATATCAATGAATTGCGATATTGGCACTACATTCTGTAGAAGGGTATCTTGTTAGACATTGTTGAGACCCTTGTATTTCTTAAGATACAGCAAAAATATTACACAAATCCTGCCACAAAAAGTACCTATAAGTACAAGTGAAGATCTGTGCCGCTTATCAAAATCTTGTAACTTGTAATACAAGTGGAAGTCCCTTTTTGACAGCTTTTGTTAGAAAAGGACTTCCACTTGTATTACAAGTTACAAGCTTTTGATAAACAGGGCACTGGGGCCCGTTTCTCAATACGCTTGTAACTTGTGATACAAGCGGATGTCACTTTTTGACAGCTTTTGTTAGAAAGGGACTTCCATTAGTAACTTGTAATACAGGCAGATGTCACTTTTTGACAGCTTGTGTTAGAAAGGGGCCCCTAGACTATAATAAATACAAAAATAATGGAAGTTAAAAATATGGTGACCGCCAAACGGCGTTACGTCTTCTGTATCCTAAATGTACGGCTAACAACACAGTGTTTCATCCAAATATATAGAGCAATATATCTAAAACTGTTTGTGATGCTCAACAAAAAACAAGCAAGATTGCTTGCGTGAAACTTTAACCTTGTGGTAGCCAAGTAGGGGATCGGACTGCCATCATTAAACTGTTGTCCCTTTCTGTCCACAAATCTAAAAATTATGGATAAGGCAAACGATTATCAAGAGCTTGTTAAACTTTTAGGAATACACAAGTATAAATTGTATTATCACATCGACAAATGACTTTTGCTAAATTACTCTTTGCTAAAAATCGTTAAAAGATCATAAAAAAAAGTAAAAGTTTCCTTTATTGTGTTTTTTTTTGTTTAGTCCGATCCCCATATTTTACAAAACATTATCAGAAAAAAATATTAAATTAACGCAAAATCTGCTCAGTACTCACTTTATATTTCATGTAATTTCCTAGCTGAGAAATCATAAAGCTTATAAAACTAACTCTTTACATAATAATATTAATCAATTTTAAAACAATAATTTAACAATTTCAAGTACATAAAATATCAGTAAATTGCCAGCAATATTTAAAAATAAAAACAAACGTCAACGTGACGTAAACGTGTTGCGAAAAAAGCCTCATGTACGATAGTTTAAAAACGCTGATTCTGGCCTACTCTTACCACGAATTAGTCAAAATATTGAAATTATCAACCTACTCTAGCCATTACTAATTTAACACCGATTATGGTATGGTTGTTGCATATATGGGTGAATGAACTTTTTCTTGCCACCCGTTGTCATGGTTACGGTCGCCTGGGTCACCCATTAGCGCCCATTATACCCAGTTGAGTACACCTAAATTGCGGCGTTCGATTTTCTACTGTGACTCTACCTAACAGCCATGGACTAACCTATTAGGACCCGCAATCGCCATTTTGAGTAGCGTGACTTTATATTTAGTTCCCAAAAGTATAGCAGATGTCTCTAGTAGTGTCAAATGTTGCAATAAGTGTGATTCTGTATCAATGCCATGTGACGGGTTGGAATGACAACTATCGTCATGCTCTCGTCTTGCCTCAATGTTGATAATATATTTCGTGAGATGGCGCTTCGACCATACCCCGTACTGAATTCGTTTCATTTGACGCATTTTTTTTGGATGTTTGATATTAAAAAAATATAAATATATTCATTCATATAAAATATAAATATAATAGCATTAGCGATGTCTTACTAATTTTAATAACTCGTAATACATTTTTCTGTCACATAATATTAATGTTACCGACGCGCGGTAACACGATACATTACATTTATAGTACATTATTGCAGAGGCCGGGAAAGAGCAATTCGTGGATGAGTTTCGATTTTGTCGGACGACGCGAAGCTGCTATTCCTGCCGAGAAAGATGCTATTCCTGCCGAGGCATATATAGTGCTTTTCTCCAAACATGCGAGGAAATAAGCTCAAATAATAATTATTTAAGCATCAAGCATCACTCAAATCGAACCTTCACATCAAGAATGTCAAAAACAATTCCCCTCTAATTAATTTTTAAAAGTTAAAGGCACAAACTTATTCGGCCATTCAGTACCATTCAATATTCGTTCATTCAATATAGTTGGTCAAACCAATTTGTCAGTTAGTAAGAACCAGGAAAACTATACCCATCCTATTCTTTTGGGTGCTAGTACTAGAGTAAGACAAAGATAGTATGATTCTCTCTGTCTATGTTTGAAATGAGATAGTCCTTTGACAAACTATAAAAGCTTTAATATTAACACGGATTTAGA
The DNA here is from genome assembly GCF_948474715.1 of Cydia amplana. Classification (NCBI taxonomy): domain Eukaryota; kingdom Metazoa; phylum Arthropoda; class Insecta; order Lepidoptera; family Tortricidae; genus Cydia; species Cydia amplana. The sequence continues at coordinate 12,317,502 of NC_086083.1, forward strand.
TCCTTAAAAAATATATAAAAATAATCTTTGATTTTATTAAGCAGTATTCGCACGATCAGACACGAGCACAACGGTCTTGTAAGAACGAGACATGAAAGGCTTACTATCTCACTCTATCCTATAGCTTGAAATGATAGCTGATCGGGTCGTGTAGACGCGGCTCGCGGCTATAATAATTGGCTGTTTACGTTTTTTATTTTTAAAAAGTAAAAAACACTACAGTAATAAGTTATTACTGTAGTGTTTTTTTACTTCCCGTCCGCTAGAAAAGGACAGCGATAGTTTGATTTTTTTAAATTAGAGTTTGACAATAACGAAGATCTTCCCGTACTATTTTTGCTACAATAAGGTGAACATTTCCGAGCATATTGGAGAAAAGTATTTTTACCTATTTGTAATATATTTGATAAAGTTCTATTTTTTTATTGACATATTTATTTACACTGGGTACCATGACAACCTCAAATATTATACTCAACATATGTAACAAGTGCGAGTTGGACTCGCGCACGGAGGGTTCCGCACCATCAACGCGGCCAAGTGCGAGTCGGACTCGCCCATGAAGGGTTCCGTATTTAGGCGATTTATGACGTATTAAAAAAAAAACTACTTGCTAGATCTCGTTCAAACCAATTTTCGGTGGAAGTTTACATGGTAATGTACATCATATATTTTTTTTAGTTTTATCATTCTCTTATTTTAGAAGTTAGGGGGGGGGGGGGGACACACATTTTACCACTTTGGAAGTGTCTCTCGCGCAAACTATTCAGTTTAGAAAAAAATGATATTAGGAACCTCAATATCATTTTTGAAGACCTATCCATAGATACCCCATACGTATGGGTTTGAGGAAAAAAAAATTTTTGAGTTTCAGTTCGAAGTATGGGGAACCCCAAAAATTAATTGTTTTTTTTCTATTTTTGTGTGAAAATCTTAATGCGGTTCACAGAATACATCTACTTACCAAGTTTCAACAGTATAGTTCTTATAGTTTCGGAGAAAAGTGGCTGTGACATACGGACGGACAGACAGACGGACAGACAGACAGACATGACGAATCTATAAGGGTTCCGTTTTTTGCCATTTGGCTACGGAACCCTAAAAATAGAGCAAAACAAGCAAAAAACGGTCACCCATCCAAGTACTGACCCCGCCCGACGTTGCTTAACTTCGGTCAAAAATCACGTTTGTTGTATGGGAGCCCCACTTAAATCTTTATTTTATTCTGTTTTTAGTATTTGTTGTTATAGCGGCAACAGAAATACATCATCTGTGAAAATTTCAACTGTCTAGCTATCACGGTTCGTGAGATACAGCCTGGTGACAGACGGACGGACGGACAGCGGAGTCTTAGTAATAGGGTCCCGTTTTTACCCTTTGGGTACGGAACCCTAAAAAGGTAAGTAATGCATAAAGGCGTATCCAGACTAGTCAATTTTTCGCCAGTCTGATAAAATTCTCCGATCGAATCAGGCCGAGCGGACGCAAATACCAATTTGATTCCCCGATCAAATAAGCAGGTGCGGACACAAAAATGCCAATTTTCATAGTAATTATCTATGGAATGCAAATTGGTGATTTAATTTGTGTACCTACGTGTGGATGCTAAATGAGATTGGCCAATTAGTGGGTATCCAGACGGGACTGATCAAATCAGTCGATTTGTTCAGGAAAATATTTGGCCAATCTTATCTTGCCTAGCGTCCACACGTACAGAAATTAAATCACCAATTTGCATTCTACTATGAAATTTGTCATTTTTGTGTCCGCACCTGCTGATGTGATCGGGGAATCAAATTGGTATTTGCGTCCGCACGGCCTGATTCGACACGAGAATTTGATCAGATTGTAAAAAGTACGTACAGATCCTAGCATTCCATAGATACTAGCTTCGAAAATTGGCATTTTTGTGTCCGCACCTCCTGATTTGATCGGGCAATCGAATCAGTGAGCCAAATTGCCGTTTGCGTCCGCACCTCCTGATTCGATTCCCTTCCCTTCCAGATTGGTGAAAAATTGACTAATCTGGATACGCCTTTACGTATTTGACGTATCAAAGATATCTTTGAAAAATCGAATATAGGTATAGATCAGTAAATAGGAACAAAAAAAACTATACTCATCCTTTTCTTTTGGGTGATAGTACTAGTGTAAGACAAAGATAGTATGACTCTCTGTCCTAGCGAGCGCAACTTTGAGATATTCTGTCAGAAAACTTTCAAACGTGAAGTAAGTAAACATCGTAATAATTTCAATGAAATCTAATGATATTACAGTATAATTATTCGACATATTTGGACGACGGCTGTATTGACAATTACATTAGCATTGTGGTTTTCAGTTAAAATGAACGTGCTTCTGACGGGAACAGGGTTTTTCGTGCCATAACCCATGAAATTTGGTCGTTACCGGCACGTACTGGAGGTGCAAGACATCTGGCAAGGCGACAGGAGCTACATAATCAAAGCCCGAGTGGTTCGTCAAGCCTCTGTGACGGCGACAGCGTATAAGACAGCCTTAATTCGCAATATCAATCGTCATGTTACTAGAGTAACATGCGATTGTTTATAACAAAAGTGGCAAATTCAAGCAGCATTGCAGCACTAATTTACTACATCAATCATGAAGAGAGTTCCACCTAAACCAGCCAGGAACAAAAATGGGGCAAGCCAAGTGTTCGACAATTTACGAACGAAAAGTATTCCAAAGGGAGATACTTCCACGAAATGTATCCTACATCAAAGAAACACAAGTGTGAACCTTTTCAGTTCGATGTCACAGATTTAAAGGAAAATTGTGCCTTGAAACGTGTACTGGAAGTTGCTGAAATAAATTGTACAGAAGATATTGAAATTTCCGTTAGCAAGGTTGTCGGAAAATTTAGTAGAACAGACTGATATTAATATTCAAAAAGAAGAATGTGTTACATGTCTTGAAAACTTTAGTATTTTTAGAAAAGAGTTTGATGTGTACAAAAGTGAAGCTAGACTAAAAAGTCATAGAAAAATTTTTTTTTGTCATAGAAAAAACATTAGAAAAACTTTTATGAAGCAAATGTTGCGTTGGCAGATAAAGACATTTTTAAATTCTGTAGTGACACAATAGAACAATCAATGTCTGAAGAGTGGTACTCGGCGAGGAGACTAAGAATTTCTTGTGTCGGAGTGATTGTTAGCAAAGATCAGCCTTGGTTGTGCACTAGTGTAGATGGTGTTGTTATATGCGATGAATGTGTCAGTGTTAGTAGAAGTTAAATGTCCTGTATGTTGTAAAAACCACCTATTGCAGATTTTGATAAACAAAAATGTAATGTCATAATGTGCAATATTCGCAGTTTGTGAATGATCAACCAGAATTAAAAAGAAGCAAACCATATTAACTTATACCCAAATCCAAGTGCAAATGTATGTCACTGGTATGACTATGTATGATCTCTTTATATATTCACCAAAAGGTAGTTGTATAGTAAGAGTAGACAGAGACAAAGACTTTATTAAAGCAGCAATTTTAATAAGTGAATAATTTTACTTCGCTCATTATCTACGGCTCTTGTATTCTACAAGAACAAACCAAACTTTGAGTGAGAAAAACCAGCCAAAGCGTAGTTTTACAGAAAAAATATAATCAATACAATGTTAGGTAATTAACTTTTCAAATAGTAGTATGTAGTAGTAGTATTAAGTAAAATAATATGTTTAAATGTTGTTAACTCAAAATGTTTATTACTGTTTTTTTTATATGTATAGTAAAGCTGAATATTGCAGTATCACGCTTTGTGAAAATTTGCAATACGCATACCTAGCTGGAAGGCCTGTAAGTAAGGAACTCAACATTTTTATATCTTAGAATCCTAGCATACCTAAATATTAACCTGACCTTATTTGATTGTTTTTGTTTTGTTTTAATAATCTTTAGCTTTAGACTATGTTTGATTCTGATGTATGTATTGTCCCTACCACATAAGCGTTTTGGCATCCTTAGCTGTAAGTTTATGCATGTGACTGAAATAAAGGAATATGACTAATGGTATGTACAGTAGAGTTCATAAATATGTATGCATTTCTTAACCTTAATCCATTGTACTTGACTTGACTGTACATTAGACTTATAAAAATGTTGATCAGTCCAGTGCTTGGACATATTAAACCCTAACCTGACTGACACATTTTCATAGGTCCACGGGCCCATGTTATAAATATGTGGTGGTCAATGCCTGTGGTTCCTTATGCTCCATGTGCATAAGGGTCCTTCAGGCATGAAAAGTCACATAATATTTACAGGTTTTATGTGTGAAATAAAAACAAATTTAAATAAAAATGCAATGTTTTAATAGCTTTTTAAATAATGTAAATATTGTAAAAATAACTGTTGTTTTATTTGTTTGAAAATATAGGTGGTTGCAGGTTTACTAGTACCCAACAATTAACCTTTTAACCGTCAGCAATTTTTGATCGAGCGTGCTCGTGTCACCACCGACAGTAATTGTACCACGCAGAGTAAGGTTGGCATAGTTACGGGAGTTATAAATGTGCTGTAAAAACCAAATCAGATCTTTATCTTATTCATCAGACTGTGGCGAGATGAGCTGGATATGTAATGTCTTATATATCAGACTCTGGCGGTTAAAGGGTTAAACATGTAATATATCATCAATATGATAAAATAACATACTAGAACAAATTAAATTATTTTTAGAAAATATTTTAATTTGTTATTATTTTGAGTAGTCACACTACTATATAAATTATAAACTGAAATAAATGTCATATACTCAGAAAAAGTGACCCTAGCCTCTAGTGCCCCAGGCTGGAATCGAACCAGCGTCCTCTGCTATCGCGGCAGGTGCCTGTTACCTCTCGATCTCGGTCGGTGGTCTCTGTTTTTTTCTGAGTATATGACATTTATTTCAGTTTATGATAAAATACATTTACAGGAATTTTATGTAGTATATTATAAATTATTAAGTGCTGCATTATTCTTTCGACATGAATTCTGACTCGAGCTATTTTATAAGTTGCATCGGTCACTTTCCTTGTAAATTCACCTTTATTCTGGAGAAAAGGTGGCATAATAATAGTCTATAGGTAAATTAAACAAAAGTCGTCTCCTTCACGATTTTCGTCGACATCTCTTCTAAATACCTAAAACTGGTATGGATGTGTTCCTCGTGGTCTGTAGAATACGAATTGACCGGTTTTAGTTTATGGAGGGGGGGACGTGTCGAAAAAAAGGGGGGATAGTGGGCGGCCGACCAGCATTGATATGTTCACATCTTGAGTCCTAGGGAGCGTTCAAGTATTACGTAACGAATTTGGGGGTGGGGGGGTTCTTGTAAAACGTTACGATGCGTTACAAAGGCGGGAGGGGGGGTTTAAACTACGCGTTACGTAACATTGTTTTTTAACCCTTCAGAACTTTTCGCCACTTTACGGTACTTTACGCAACATAATTGTGGCCTTTAGGGGGGTTACAGAAAAACGTTACGGCGCGTTACATGGGGGGGAGGGGGGGTCAAAAATGTCCAAAAATTGCGTTACGTAATACTTGAACGCTCTCCTATGGGACCGATCGGTTCGTGTGAGATGTCGTTTGAAAGAGTATTAAACGTGGTATTATTGTTTCATAATAACCGTAGTCATAACTGTAGTCGTTTACAAAATATTGTAAAATATATGATTTTTTACCGTGCATGGATGGCATAAGTACTGACAAAACATGCGTCTAACTCAATAAATTATAACTTTACCGCAATTTTTTTTACATGTTTCGGTGGCTGCCATTCCTCAACCCACCAACGGAGCGGCAGCTGACGTCCACGAGGATTCATCATACGTAGCCGTTAATTGGTCATGGAAACCTGTTCGTGGCTCGCGGTCTATAAGTTTTAATGGTGTATGATATTATATAACCAAGTCATAACGTAGCGGCAGCTGACGTCCACGAGGGCTCATCATATATGGCCGTTAACCAGTATACGAGTTTTCACCCGGGAGGCGATGACTGACGAAATTTGCGCCTGGCTCGGGGTCTATTATGTTTTTGGTAAGCTAATGAAATGTCTCGTATATTTTGTAATAAAATAATTGCGGTATAGTTGTAATTTATTGAGTTAGACGCATAGTTAATCATTTCATTACTTATGCCATCCATGCACGGTAAAAACTCAAATATTTTAAAATATTTTGTAATTGACTACAGTTATTATGAAACAATAATAGCACATTTAATACTCTTTCAAACGACACCTCACACGAACCGATCGGTCGCATAGGACTCAAGATGTGAACAAATGTGCTATTATCTATGAAAAGGGACTTTATTGCCGATGGCGCTTACGACACTGACATCGATAAGCAAAAAACGTAGTAGTTTAAAATTGGGGATTCTGGCACATGTTTAGTTGTTTTGATTCCCAATTTAGCAATTAAGTTTCTTTGAATACTGGAACATTCAATGTTGCTGTCTATCCAATGCGGAGGTAAATTTATGTTATGTGACGCTGATGAACTGATGAAGTCATGTTGTGTTAGAAAACTTAAATTGGATTTAAAGGTCCCTTTGTAGTTTTTTATAATTAACTCTTAAACGGTGGCCTGTAGCAAAAATGTTCTGATACATAAGTAATCTTCATAAAATTTTCTACATTAAATATTCTATACGCTTTTTCGCTAGGATCAATATTTAAAAAAATATTTAAGGGAGAAAGTTAATTATAATCAATTGTTAATATTTTTTGTAAATAACTCGTAAACGGTGGCCTGTAGCGAAAAATGTTCTGATACATAAGTAATCTACATAAAATTTTCTACATTAAATATTCTGTACACTTTTTCGCTGGGATCAATATTTAAAAAAATATAAAAGGGAGAAAGTTAATTATAATCAATTGTTAATATTTTTTGTTAATAACTCGTAAACGGTGGCCTGTAGTAAAAAATGTTTTGAAACATAAGTAATCTACATCCAATTTTCTACATTAAATATTCTATAAAAAATTCGGTAGGTTCAATATTTAAAAAAATATTTAAGGGAGAAAGTTAATGGGGAAGTTAGTGCACTGAGTTGTCCCTTTTGTCCCAGGCGATGCCGCTTGACACAATTGTTCCTTGGATCATACTTAATTGATCTGAAGTCTTAACCTGGATATTAACTTTTGGCTTCCCCCCAAAAAGGGAGAGGAGAAAAGTGGTTCCGGCTGTACACTGCGCTCTGTTTGATATAAAACCGCAATCCGATGATTGATTGACATAATTGTTCTCCCAGAAGCAGGTTCGTGGGGTATTTGTCTTTGGTACGGTCGTATAGAGGGCGGCTGGGTCACCTCCATAAAATTCCGACTTTTGGTCTACCGCTTCCGGTCAGAAAAATGTTTGACGGCCCGGCCAAACGGTCGGATTTAGGTGGGAGGTGCTCGACCAAATGTCATATTTTACCCTGGCAGATTTTGACGCCGCCATTTTTTTTTTCAAAATGGCCGACTTTATTTTTTTATTTTTTCAAGTTTGTCCTAGCGCGCCGAAATTTTGGTCACGAAAAGTCGGGGTCCCCTAGATTCCTATGAAAAATTTTTTTTTGTAAAATGTTTATTTGCGGAAAAACTGGGCACTTTTATTTTGTATGGTAACTTTTAAACGATGGATGATAGGTGGGGGGTGCTCGACCAAATGACATAGAGGGCCTCGAGGGAAATAAAACTGCATTGAAAAAAAAATCAAACTGGCCGACTTTTTTTTTTTAAATTTCAAGTTGCTCCGAGCGCACCGAGATTTGGCATGGCAGGAGGCCTACGGCCTTCGGCCCGCCGTTTCGCTTGTCTAAGCCACTTTTACTATTGGGTCGTGTTTAAGCTCCAACTTCCCCCTCTCGTGTAACGCTTCGGGTCTTCGGCCCTACGCGGAGCTCGGCCTTCGGCCTTCGCGAACCTCGACGCTTCGCCAACGCTCGCTTATCAAGACAGTTGACTTGGTAGAACGCTTGGAAGCGCTGCATTCACGCAGCTCGGTTTTCGGCCTCGCTTTAAATTACTGGGGGTTGTACGCTTGGGAGTCGGTGTAAAGGCTCCGGGCCTTTGGCCCTCCGCCGGGGTCGGCCTTCGGCCTCCCAGCCTGAAGCTCGCCCTTCGGGCTCGCTTAACACAGTTTTTGTATAGGATTTTGCTTGGTTCGTCATTCCCGCAGCTTGGCCTTCGGCCTCGCCTAAAATTACTGGGGGTAGGCCACGCTTGGACACTCGGGGTGAAGCTCCAGGCCTAACGGCCCTCCGCGGGGTCGGCCTTCGGCCTCCCAGCCTGAAGCTCGCCCTACGGGCTCGCTTAACCTACTTGGAAATTTGACTTTTGCCCGTGTCCGCCGCCATGTTGGACTTTTCCAAATAAATTTTTCACATAGTATTCTTGGGCCCCCAGGCTTGTCGCATCCAAATCTCAGCGCGCTCGGACTAACTTAAAAAAAAAAGGCCATTTTGAAAAATTTTAAATGCAGTTCCATTTTTCTCGAGGCCCTCTATGACATTTGGTCGAGCACCCCCCACCCATCTCGCACCGTTTAAAAGCTGCCATACAAAATAAAAATTACCATTTTTTCCGTCATCTTGGGTTTTATAAAAAAAAAAAAATTTTATAGGAATCTAGAGGCCTCTATCTCCTGCCATGCCGAATCTCGGAGCGCTCGGACCAACTTGAAAAAATTAAAAAAAAGTCGGCCATTTTGAATTTTTTTCAATGCAGTTTTATTTCCCTCGAGGCCCTCTATGACATTTGGTCGAGCACCCCCCACCTATCACGCACCGTTTAAAAGTTACCATACAAAATAAAAGTGCCCAGTTTTTCCGCAATTAAAACATTTTACAAATAATCTAGGGGACCCCAAGTTTCCGTGACCAAAATTTCAGCGCGCTAGGACAAACTTGAAAAAATAAAAAATAAAAGTCTGCCATTTTGACAAAAAAATGGCGGCGTCAAAAACTGCCAGGGTACCTCTATGACATTTGGTCGAGCACCCCCCCCACCTAGGTCCGACCGTTTGGCCGGGCCGTCAAACATTTTTCTGACCGGAAGCGGTAGACCAAAAGTCGGAATTTTCTGGAGGTCACCCAGCCGCTCTCTATACGACCGTACCAAAGACAAATACCCCACGAACCTCCTGGGAGAACAATTATGTCAATCAATCATCGGATTGCGGCTTTATATCAAACAGAGCGCAGTGTACAGCCGGAACCACTTTTCTCCTCTCCCTTTTTGGGGGTAAGCCAAAAGTTAATATCCAGGTTAAGGCTTCACATCAATTAAGTATGATCAAAGGAACAATTGTGTCAAGCGGCATCGCCTGGGACAAAAGGGACAACTCAGTGCACTAACTTCCCCATTAACTTTCTCCCTTAAATATTTTTTTTAAACATTGAACCTACCGAATTTTTTTATAGAATATTTAATGTAGAAAATTGGATGTAGATTACTTATGTTTCGGAACAGTTTTTGCTACAGGCCACCGTTTACGAGTTATTTACAAAAAATATTAACAATTGATTATAATTAACTTTCTCCCTTAAATATTTTTTTAAATATTGATCCCAGCGAAAAAGTGTACAGAATATTTAATGTAGAAAATTTTATGTAGATTACTTATGTATCAGAACATTTTTTGCTACAGGCCATCGTTTACGAGTTATTTACAAAAAATATTAACAATTGATTATAATTAACTTTCTCCCATAAATATTTTTTTAAATATTGATCCCAGCGAAAAAGTGTACAGAATATTTAATGTAGAAAATTTTATGTAGATTACTTATGTATCAGAACATGTTTTGCTACAGGCCACCGTTTACGAGTTATTTACAAAATTATTAACAATTGATTATAATTGACTTTCTCCCATAAATATTTTTTTAAATATTGAACCTACCGAATTTTTTTATAGAATATTTAATGTAGAAAATTGGATGTAGATTACTTATGTTTCAAACCATTTTTTGCTACAGGCCACCGTTTACGAGTTATTAACAAAAAATTGATTGATTAATTGTTTGATTATAATTAAGTTTCTCCCTTTTATATTTTTTTAAATATTGATCCCAGCGAAAAAGTGTACAGAATATTTAATGTAGAAAATTTTATGTAGATTACTTATGTATCAGAACATTTTTTGCTACAGGCCACCGTTTACAAAAAATATTAACAATTGATTATAATTAACTTTTTCCCTTAAATATTTTTTTAAATATTGATCCTAGCGAAAAAGCGTATAGAATATTTAATGTAGAAAATTTTATGAAGATTACTTATGTATCAGATCATTTTTGCTACAGGTCACCGTTTAAGCGTGCAACTTCATGTGATGTTGAATAAAACTTTTCTATGTCTATGTCTAAGAGTTATTTATAAAAAACTACAAAGGGACCTTTAAATCCGATTTAAGTTTTCTAACACAACATGACTGATCAGTCCATCAGCGTCACATAACATAAATTGACCTCCGCATTGGATAGACAGCAACATTGAATGTTCCAGTATTCAAAGAAACTTAATTGCTAAATTGGGAATCAAAACAACTAAACATGTGCCAGAATCCCCAATTTTAAACTACTACGTTTTTTGCTTATCGATGTCAGTGTCGTAAGCGCCATCGGCAATAAGCTCCCTTTTCATAGATAATAGCACAAATATCAATGATGGTCGGCCGACATCTTTGCCCCCCCCCCCCCTTTTTTCGACCCGTCCCCCCCTCCATAAACCAAAACCGGTCAATTCGTATTCTAGAGATCACGAGGAACACATCCATACCAGTTTTAGGTATTTAGAAGAGATGTCGACGACTTTTCTCAAAACAGGCCGGTTTCCTCCAGTCTAAAAAAACAATTTCTTTTCCACTTTCATCAATTACATTCTTTATTGCCGGAAATCCCTTATCAGCCAAGACAATATCCCAATTTTTTAAGTAGTCTACTAATCCTGACTCGTTATTTGGGAGACACTTTTTCTTCCACCACATTCTTTTGACTTGAACGATATGAAGCCTCCCTGGAGTAATACCAATAAGCACTTTTGAGGTAAAACCCTTTTTATAGTGTGAGTAGCAATACACACGATTAGCAAAACTTGATGGTACTTCTATACTTGCTCTGTAGGTACTATAGGCAACTCTGTACTCTAGTGTTACTATACTCCGGACGGAAGCATTCTAGCCAAAAAACCAAATTTGATGTAACAGCTGCTACTTCTTCAACATACGGGCAGAATATTCTTGACACTGTTGTTCTATGAATACCGAACAAAACACTGAGTGCTGAAAATGTGACACCAAGTTTTATTTTCATCAAGAAAAGTAGAAGTCTATCTTTTTCGCTCACCATATAATTTATTTGTGTAGTTTTTAATAAAAAGTTGAAGTTGTTAAGAGTAACACCTGCAAGATCTACAAGCTGCGGCCGATTGCATAACAAATTACAACTTGCTACAACTAATATTACAAGCGGAACTCCTTTTCTAATTTAACTTATTAAATAAGGAGTTCCGGTTGTATTATTAGTTGTAGTTTGTTATGCAATCGGCCCCTGTTCGTTGGTTTTAATAAATTAAAATCCAGCAAAATATTTACTGTCAGTTATGGTGGCTAGATCCAGAGAAATACTTTTAGCAGTATTACAGACTTCGAGTTTTGTTATTTTAAAATGCTTAATAATCTTCGTACACTGGTACTGATATCTACATATTTCTGTTTGAACTTCGGCATCACGTTTTTTTACCATAAAATATGTACCTGTTGCACGTAAACGTCTTTCCTGGATTTTGTACACCTGTATACAGGTCCACTTGACATTCACTATCAATATTTTGAAGTCACACTAACACTATTTTCCAGCAATTCAAAGTCACTTGTATTAGTTGTATTAATAGCACTAACAGCTTCTATTTTTTTCGCGTTTCTTCGTTCCATATAACGTTGGAACCTCGATATTGCCGCATTTTCGTCAATCCGTCTTGATTTGTCTCGATTCTTGGAACATAGCTGGGACTGGCTTGTTCATCACTTTCATCAGCCTTTCTACCAACAATAAAGTAAGCACTGCAAATTCTGTCGTCCGGTTTTGAGTGCCATCGGGACTATAACAAAATAATTCACCGTTAAAACTTGATACGTTTACAACATAAATCAAATTTTTGCGTATTTAAGGAAGGTATGATTTTAGAGGTTAGGTTAGGTGACTTACTTTTTTTCTCCTTACGGCAATTATCCATTTATTGCGCTGTTCTTGTTTCCACACTACTTTTGGAAATCTATAAAATTTGCAGTCACTATTTCTGCTAGTGTTTACACAATTAACGACAACACATCTTGCTGTGAAGACCATTTTTATCTAAAACATATACATTTGATTGCTATCTGTGACAAAAAACGAAAGTCAGCCCTAATTATAATAATAACAACTAACTCACATAATGACACGTGTACAGATGCGCTGTTCACACATAGAAACGCAAATGATGCGGTAGTATACTCGGTCAACCAGATCTTGACAGTAGAAAAAGGCGGCAAATTTGAAAAATGTAGTCCCATAGAAAATTTGAATTTCGCGCCTTTTTTTACTGACAAGATTTGGTTGACCAGCTACCTAATATTAAAATTATTGCGCCATCTATCCATTCGTTTATGAAAAACTAAGAACTACACCTAACAACTACAACGTCTACAACTCTTCTAGTGGCAGCGCCCTCTTGCGGAATGGGCTACACAACCTACAGCCCGCTGAATGACCGACGCCATCTAAGTCTAATACAAAAAAAATGTTTTCTTCCGGGGTACGCTACTCAAAATGGCGATTGCGAGTCCTAATAGGTTAGTCCATGCTAACAGCATTAGCAAAATGGTGGGTTCCCAAAAGTGGGTGTAGACACTGGTTTTATGGTATATAAAATAGCCAAACGTACATTTTTATGCCGGTTTTAAGCCATTTCCATAATGGGTCACGTTCTACTTAATATACACGTCGTATGTATTGTCGCTTGGCTGACGGGACAGAATAACAATAAAAACGTTGATCCACCCATATAACGGATTGAGATCCAATAATATAGACAGTCTAAGCGGAATATAGTAAACCAATTTGGAGCTATCATTATTATTTTACGTCTATAGTCTACACATTTAATTGTTTAACGGGCAGTGTTGTAGTAATTTTAGAATTATTTAGATCACCAAGCGTTTAGTCTATCTAATGCTAATACCTAGAAACCTCGATTTAAATTGCCTAAACTATTGATATACTAACGGATATTTTAAACAGTAAATAAAAATCAACAATACTTAGATTTAATGTCAAATCGCCTTTTGGCCTCTACACGGTCCGATGTCTTCAAAAACATAATATTTTACTTCACTGCTAAAAGGAGCTTTGCTCCGTAGTACATAAGTTTACATAACGCTAGAATGATATTGTCAGCTACTTAATGATTTTACGTGTCGTTTTCGATAAGGGCGATTTCTCAACTAACATTAAAGTTGGGTACTTGGGTACCTTTTGCTTGTATTCAACACCATAATACATGATTTTATTTTATGTAGGTAATTATGGATGCTAATTAGATGATTTTAATCAGTCTAAATCGCACCTATAATCTTTCTACTAATAGTATTAGTGCATAAATATGCGTCATACATCTCCCCTTGATATTTTTTCACAGGCGATCACATACCCATTAACTATATCATCTATTCTGATATAAGTACCTATTATTTACGTAGCTGACATAAAAAGCCTGGCAGCAGTAAGATTTCCAATAAATTAATATTTACACGAACAATGGGGAAGGCATCTGTCAAATTGATTGTCCCTACATAAAAGGAACTATCGTCGAGAGCGCCATCTACAATAACCGCCTTTCACTTATCTCAGTCGGTTGGTGGTTACGCGGTCATTTTCTAGTAAAAGGCTAGCTCACTTTGTGAACTGTTTAACCCTTTTAATGCCTTACGTCCTCACTCATACGCCAACGTTACGAGCATAAAGGTAGGCCAATATAAACTTTATGAGAAAATATGTAGGTTACATTGAGCGTACGCCGTAACAATGTGTTCTTGGCGCTGCGAGCACTCCTTATGACACAGAATAAATAATAGTACTAAGTACAGAAGACTCACTCTCTAACAAAACGCGTCTGTTACGATCAGCACAGATATGGCCGCTAGGTGGCGACAGCGCCACGCGCGGCTTATGGCTTTCCCCTAAATTGGGGTCGAACGGATGTACTTTTAGCTACCTGTAGCAAAGCGACGAAATCGCGGAGTGAGACACGCCTGCTTATGATCACTTTAGGTGTGCTTGGCGTCATAATACCAATCACTTTGACCGCCAAAGACGTCAACTGACGCGCGCAGCTACAGCCTAATATCAACCTTCGTGCATTCTAACAAGGTTCACGATGACACGGCGTAGCGTTCATAAGGTTAACTGTATTAAATCATAACTCACCAACCAACTGAATAGGTATAGCGGTCTTCCCCATAAATGATCGCCTGGTGCGTTAACATGAAACGTTTCGTCGTGTAACTAAAGTAAAGCTTTGGTTTCCTCCGATAGCGGTGCCGTCATATAGCGGCCGTCTCCATACAAATACTACGACATACATATTTAGCCGTATTATTTAGTATGGAGACGGCCGCTATATGACGGCACCGCTATCCTAGGAAAACCGATCTTAAGCGACCGGCTAGGTCTAGTTCAGTCTCAGTGTGTGTGTGTCGGTTGCTACGCAGAAGGCACGGGTTGGTGAGGCGCGAGCCGTCGCCAGTGACTCCGCTGGCGTTCTTGGGATTCTTCGTCCTGGAAAGGTGAGGCAGGTTGGTTAACTTTTGACAGAATAGCAGATTACTAACCAAGGGTTAACAGTCGACGCCTAGGATATATTGGAAGCTAGATCGAACAGAGTGCAAATTGATCGACCGTGAGAACACTAGTTTCAACACATTCAGTGCCAAAAACCCGACTATCGGGTATTTTATGATTTCGTTCCCAGGCCGGACGATCCGATAGTTAGGATCGTGGCACTACAGCTTTATATGACGAAATTTTTGTGGCCTGGCGCGTGTGTAAATTTTATAGAATAGAAAATTAGGTGATACATAGGAAGACATTCTATAAAACATGAAATTAATGAAGTGACCAATTTCATAAACTTACTACAAGTGGCCGGGTGGTCTAATGGTAAGGGCGTTAGCCGCGTAAGCTAAGCGGCGTAAGCTGAAGACGCGGGTTCGATTCCCGAATCGGCCACCGATGGACTTGGTCACTTTTTCCTTAGTGTATGATATCTATTTCAGTTTACTACAAGTGTTATAGTTTTGTTTTATGTAATTATTTTGTGCAAGAATCGCCATTTATGGAATCAGTTTCAGAATTATAGATATCTAATTTGCGAAGTTGATATAAGGCTACCATGAATTCTAGATCTAATAAAAGCGAGCCGACATTTACCTGAATAATGGTGATAGATACGGTATCCGGCTTGATATCTTCCAGAGGCTTGTGTTCCTCCTCCGAGCCCTGCTCCACCATCTCCATATTCCTACACATGTAAGTTTAAAACACGTCAGTATGTGAACAAAACTCCCGCCTCAGAACCAAATCATTCTTGTACTCAGAAGAGAAATATATATCGCGATATTGCCAAAGCTTAAGATCGGTTTTCCTAGGATAGCGGTGCCGTCATATAGCGCCCGTCTCACTAAATAATACGGCTAAATATGGATGTCGTAGTATTTGTATGGAGACGGCCGCTATATGACGGCACCGCTATCGGAGGAAACCAAAGCTTTAGCGTATGAAGAAATGCGCATAATTATATTGCTGTTCCGCCCATAATGCCGGCGGTCAATGACACTGTGCGAGCGGGACAGCGATATAATCATGCGCGTGCAATAGAGATAATAGGTCTCCGTTGGCTTGGCCATCTCGAAACGATGGGTGAAGATCAGGCAGCCAAAATGGCCGACTTGGGTCGACCAACTGGTCGCCGTCCTGTTGGTCATCCTAAAGCTTTGGTTTCCTCCGATAGCGGTGCCGTCATATAGCGGCCGTCTCCATACAACCACGACATCCATATTTAGCCGTATTATTTAGTATGGAGACGGCCGTTATATGACGGCACCGCTATCCTAGGAAAACCGATCTTAAATATCGTTGGGTTTCAACTTCAACATTTATTCAGCAAATAGGCCACAAGAGCACTTTTACACGTCAACATTTATTTTACATACAAGCAAGTGCTCTTGTGTTGGTGGCCAAGGCCAAGACTCATTTTGGGTCATCGTGCCAGCCAAGTAAGTAGTAATAGACATAATTTTGACGACCGGTCTGGCCTAGTGGGTAGTGACCCTGCCTGTGAAGCCGCGGTCCTGGGTTCGAATCCCAGTAAGGGCATTTATTTGTGCGATGAGCACAGATATTTGTTCCCGAGTCATGGTTGTTTTCTATCTATTTAAGTATTTGTATATTATATATATCGTTGTCTAAGTACCCACAACACAAGCCTAGAGCTTACCGTGGGGCTTAGTCAATTTGTGTAAAATGTCCTCTAATATTTATTTATTTATTAAAAAAAAAAAAAAACAAAAAAAAAGGGATAGGAATTCTTAGTGCTTAGCCTCTAGGAAATGATCGTCCAAAATGTATACAGATACTTACTTCCTACTGCCGGAATGGAACCTGCCACCCTCGCCGCGTATCCGATTCATTGCGTGCCTGTGCCTGGATTCGTGTAGATATTTCTGAAAACAAAACAAAAAAAAATTAGTGTTACTGTTTTAAACTTTTTTTAGTTATCCGTTCTCACCAAATGTTAGCTGCAGACTGTGCAAGTGTTATTTTAACCGTCATTATTATATAGAAGTTTGACGTTTAAAATAACACGTATAAAAATTTGTTAGGCCAATAGTAGGTTTGATCTGTTAAAACAAAATGTTGTGTCTATATTTGATGTTGGTGAGTCAGTTTGAGTCGCTCGCAGCACAATACATGTCATTTTTGAGCTCAAGCACAGGGCGGACACGCCATACATCAAAACTCATTTGCGTTCATATGTGTGCACGGCACGTCTGTACACGCGTCATTGTGTATGTGTGCGTAAGTCGCTTTACTGAGAGTACGCCAGAAGTCCGCCAGATCCGCCGCCATGTCGCGGCCAGTCGCGGGGCGAGGTAATGCGAGCCGGGCCTGGGGCCTATTTCTCGAACGGTATTAGACTAATATTATTAGTCCACGAACTGTCAAATCGTATGGGTTACTATGGCAACACACTAATAATATTAGACTAATACCGTTTGAGAAATAGGCCCCTGGGCGGTGCGTGGCCGTTCTGTATGATAATACTATTCTTTATTCTGTTGCTCAAGTCAGGCTTCCATAGTTATTCTAGTTGTTTGCTCTCCGACGGGGCTGATGATGTGCTGGCTCCGGCGCTGTTGTTGTTGTTGTTGTTATGTATACACTCACCGGCCTCTCCTTGGGTATCTTGCCCTGCTCGTGCAGCTTGGCTCGTGCGACGCGGCGCTTCAGGATGCGCTTGTACTGTCGCGCGTTCACGTACAGCAGCGGCTCCTCGTCTGATGCCGCGCTCTCCGACGGGGCTGATGATGTGCTGGCTCCGGCGCTGTTGTTGTTGTTGTTTACCATCTGCGGAGGAATTGTGACGGCACATGTTATACAAACAGTCAAAAAGGCAGCATTCGCGAAATAAAAGCGTTAAGGGTAAGGCAAAACAGAACTATAACTCAATATTCATCATCATCTATATTTTGACATCTACAATTCTCATGATCTATGTACCTGATATTCATTAATTATCATAGCTGTAAGTAGGATTAGATTATTACTCGTACTCGGTGAGCATGATAGTTTAGTTGCTAGTATTAAGTCCAATGTTTTTGTACGCCGTTTGGCAAAATATAGTGAAACTGTACATATTATAAACTGACCACCACTGTAATTCTACCTATATTTACAAATAAAACACTTACTTACTTACTTACATCATATCAGCCAAAGGACGTCCACTGTTGGACATTGGCCTCCCCCAAAGAGTGCCACAATAAGTGTAAGGCCTGAGTGGACGCTCGAAGCGGAGCGTTCGGCGGGGCGTGCAGCGTGGCGTCGGGCTCACGCGTGATGTGAGCAGCGTGCACTAAGGCCGCTCCTATACGTTTGCATTTGTTTAACATGCACGCCGCACGCCCCGCCCCGCTGCACGCCCAACTCGAGCGTCCACTCAGGCCTTACACTAACCGGTCTTGCGCCACCAGCATTCCCCACGTCCCCATTCGAGAACCTTTCCGCCCCAACGGCCACCGGTTCTACGTGCAAACTAGAGATGCAACGGATAGTTGCTTGGCCGGATACCGGATATCCGGCCTGGACACTGGCCAAATATCCGGTATCCGGCCGCCGGATATTCGGCCGGCGGAATTATACCTATATTTTGAGTTTTGCAGGTTCGCGTCGTGCAGGTTTCGACCTGTTTCGTAGTGACCGTTCGCGCGGACACATTTCTAGGATTGTAACGAGTTTTATCATGTCATTACGTAGTAAGTTCGTTTATTACAAGTGCGCGTGCGTATTTTTGTGTAAACAAATAAGTGTATTGTGTTGTGTGACATTGGTTACGTATTCATTTCTATCTACTGTGTCGTTAGCATTATGACCGTGACTGTTTTTTAGATTCCATTTTTTACCCCAAAATGTGTTAATTTTACTATCCGGTATCCGGCCGGATAGTAGATCACTATCCGGTATCCGGCCCGATACTAAAATAACGGCCGGACAGGCCGGATACCGGATAGTAACCGGATATCCGGTGCATCTCTAGTGCAAACCCAATACATATTATCAAATAAAAAATAAACCAGTGTTCATATATATTTACCATCACGATATTGGGCTGGTTGACTATTTGTTGCTGCTGGACCGCGTTGCCGACATTCGCTACTTGCACCAGATTGCCATTTAAGTTTATAACTGAAAAAAAACAACAGATTTCATTAGGTATTGCCAATTAAGAAGTCAAAATGCCAAAAAAATACTAAATAGGACGTTTATTTGGGGTTTTACGGTCGATTTAGTCCAAAAGCCTAATATATATCAACAAAATCCATTCCGGCGTAGTTTTGGCTTTGGTTGTATGAATCTCCTTTAGTTCCACTAAATGAAAAGACAAATTGAAAAACAAAGTTAAAAAAAAATATAAATGTAGGAGCAAAGTGTACCCATACAAAATTTGAATTTCGTGCCTTTTGCCTTTTTTAGGGTTCCGTACCCAAAGGGTAAAAACGGGACCCTATTACTAAGACTCCGCTGTCCGTCCGTCCGTCCGTCCGTCTGTCACCAGGCTGTATCTCACGAACCGTGATAGCTAGACAGTTGAAATTTTCACAGATGATGTATTTCTGTTACCGCTATAACAACAAATACTAAAAACAGAACAAAATAAAGATTTAAGTGGGGCTCCCATACAACGAACGTGATTTTTGACCGAAGTTAAGCAACGTCGGGCGGGGTCAGTACTTGGGTGGGTGACCGTTTTTTTGCTTGTTTTTTTGTTGATGGTGCGGAACCCTCCGTGCGCGAGTCCGACTCGCACTTGGCCGGTTTTTTTTACTTACATAAAAATGTGTGTATTACCAGTATTACATGAATTACCAGCAGGTTGATGGATGATCTGATGCTGGTCCATGGCGGCCTGCGGAGCGCTGGCGCTCGGCTGGTAAATGAATGTTTGTCCGTCCGCTGTTTGCACCAGCTGCATTGGTTGCATGTTGCTACTTGTGCCTGAAATACAATTTCAATAATTAACACATTCATTGCCGACCAGCCAAACAAGACATCCGCGCCAGGCCACAACAATTTGGTCATATAAAACTGTAGTACCACGATCCCGACTATCGGGTCGTTCGGCCTGGGAACGAAATCATAAAATCATCGTGTTTTCGGCACTGAATTTGTTAAAACCGAGTAAAAGCATTTCATGGGTTTGTTCTGTACAGTCAGCAGCAGAAGTTGCTAAGCGGGCGAGGTGTTCAAAACGATCTTGACGTGACTTTATTGTTAAGAGAATAAGAGCGTGTCAAGGTCATTTTGAACACCTCGCCCGCTTAGTATCTTGCTGCTGACTGTACAGAAACATGGTTTTTCACCATTAATATTTTATTCTGCATTTTGAATAATTTGTCATTTCTTCTGAGCATTTTCGAGTCTCTTTGCTTAGAAGAAGAACAATTCTAAATCTCTACAAAACTCACAATATTTCTTTATATCATGACGGTGGCAAATAAGCGCGAAGACTGCCTGATGTTAAGCAGCCACCACAGCATATGGGCGCTTGCAAACTCTAGTGGATTTTATTTCAATTCAATTTCTTTATTGTTAATTATATGTAGGTAATACAGATGTTCTAAAATACTTATGTCCATTACAACCTGCCTTTAAGGCGTACTTTCTCGCACGATGCTCAAGTAAATAATCTGCTGTAGAATAAAATATTCTATTATAATAGACCTTACCTTGAAGACTGGACAGAGGTAGGACCTGTAGTTGCTGGAGTTGCTGTCCATTGGGTGTCGCCATCTGCAAAAGTTAACAAGTATTTTGTTAGTAAGTATCTAGACAATTTAAATTACTGACTTTAAACATTTTTACTTAGACATTTTTTCTACTTATACTTGGCCTTGGCGCTTAACAATTGCAGTGGTTTCTTATTTAGTTTTTTAATTTTAACACAAATTGTAATTCCTTCAGTCTAGGGGACTGGTGGTTTAGAGACTCAGGGTCTATACCACATAAGTACACAATACACATGATGTTATACAATTTTAGCAAAATTTTACATATCAAAATTATATTAAGTAGGTAATTGCTACCTTGTTAAAATACTACTACCTGTATTTGTGGAGTTCCCAGCTGTGTAAGCATGTATAAAAAAGTTTGTTAGATTAGTCATTTCCAAAAAAATCTCATGTTACATTTGTAACTGAAACTCAAAATAAAAATTATATTTTAGTGTTTTTTGTGTTGCTTGTGCTCAACTGGATATTTCAGATCCCTATTGATAGTTATCAAATTATAGAAGTAATGTAATTTTTCTTACTTATATATTTTTAAAAATAAACGAAATAAGATTTTATAAGATATCAAAACCCATTTATTACTTAGTGAAAAGGTAGTCATCCTTTTTCCACATAGAAAATTATAAGTTTTTATAGAACCCTACTTAGTAATTTTAGTTTTAAAAACTTTTAGGTTGATAATGTAGGTACCTAGTTTTAAATCGAATATATCTTGTACCTATGTTACCTCTCATATCCCAGTGGCTCAAATATGAGTCATAATTGTAAGACGTTGAGAGGTCCTGGGAAATGAGGGGTTAATACCTAAAATAAAAGGTTTACATCTTATATACCTGAATAGTAGGTGCCGTGGTTGGTATAGCGTGAACCACAATCTGCTGCCCGTTGGGCCCCTGGATCATGTGTGGGCCAGCGTTGTTCATCTGCAGCACCTGCAGCTGCTGCCCATTTATGGTCACCACCTGCGTACCGTCCGAGCTCTGGATCTGAGCGTGCTCCATGGCTCACTGGAAATTGTTACACCGTTTATAATAAATCAGTATGTCTATGGAGATTAGGTACTGTAAATCAATAAAGTGGTTAGAGTTGGCAGCGATTTCGATAGAACATACAATCTTGCACAATGTTAAGTATATTTGCTAAATCCCTGATGATCTGATTGGGGATAACAAAACCCTAGTTAATCATATTTATTGGCAGCTAAGCTTATACTTACAAAATTACTAGTTTTTTTTTTAACCTTTGCTTGTTATAAAAATAAAAATAGTTACCAGTCAATATTTTTGCCTTCAAGCGTCTAAAACAAGTTTAATTATGTTGATGGAAGTTAATTAAGTAGGTATATTAGAATACAGTAGGAATATTTCTACATTACATGCATGTAATGTTTATTAGAGTAGTTAGTATAAATTACACAAACTGAATATTTAATACCAGCAGATAGAACGGAGTATCTAATATCTCGAAAAGATAATTTCTCTTACGTGGAATAGGAAAAGTACTTTGTCATAAGATGTTCACGTCACTCGCTAGAACTATGAGCGAAGGCAACGCAATCAAAATGGCCGATTTCAAGTTATTTCTTCAAACATGTAACACATTTTCCCGTGTAAAATGAAACTTTTCCGATAATTCCAGTAAAGCATGTCCATTTCCAAAGTGATATTCAGTCAAAATTGTAAACTTACATTGGGACTCCTCACTGGTTTTTCAATGATTGGTTGACAAAGGATAGACCAATGGCCGAAGTCAATGATCACGGGAACGCAGTAGATTGGTTCGGCGCATTACCACTCCCAAATAAGCGCGGACGTTCCACTATCCAATGTTCGCTCACGTAATTAACATCTCGTCTATGGTTGGCTTCGCGTTTTGGGATACCCTACTAATGGTAGAAAACCGCACAAATCATGATATTCATGATGATTTCCTGTGATTGAATTGTGTTAAACTATTATTAATTATCATTAACCCATATTCGAATAGTAGCGCTTTGTAGAATACAAAGCGAAAATTTGGCCCTATGGTTGACTGGTAGAGAATGCCATTTGGCATTAAGTCCGCCATTTGTACATTGTTGTATATATTTTGTGCAATAAAGTTTAAATAAATAAATAAATAAAATTATCCTCTTTGTTACCTTTTTGTCGTCATCGTTAGACACGATTTGTTTTTAACTTTTTACTAAATGGTCTGAAAGAAACAATATATAGAAAATGAAAGCATTTTACTTATAGTTTGGCCCAGGACCAAAGAATACAATACTCTCTCCCAGGAGTCCAGGACTCCAGACAGTCCTGGCTGTCTCATTTCAAAAATAGACAAAGATAATCATAGGTACTTACGCTAGTACTAGCACCTAAAAGAAAGAGATGAGTATAGTTTCCTGATTCTTTCTGCCTGACAAGTTGTGTTTGTCAGACCATAACTTAATAGCAATTTTTCAACTTGTGTAAACTAAATAAAAGTATAAATAGACTTGAAACGTACCTACCTCTAACGTTTCGAGTACGATATTTATGATGATGATGTCCTCCCAGACGTACCTATCCTTCGACGGCGACAGTCCTGTAAGTAGATAATAATGTAAAAATATTGAGAAAAAAAAAGCTTAATTAAAATTAAAATTTTCGTAGGGGAAGTCAACAATTCGCGCCTACATTTTTCAAATTTGCCGCCTTTTTCTACTGACAAGATCTGCTTGACCAAGTATAATACTAATTTAAGTTATTTAACTTCTATAATAGTAGTTTTTTTACTAAAGCTGGTATCATTATTGAAGCCATAGACTAAGAGTACGTATAGATCACAGTATAGATGTTGGGTGTTTTATTAAATAAAATTGTCACTAAAATAAAAATACATATATTTTAATGTACAATTTACAAAGGCGTCGTTAAATTACAAATAAGCTCTTCCAAGATATTAATATTGTTTATTACCTTTCACTTTCTATTATGTATTCAGTTGAATTATTTAATTATAATCGAAATTAATGACGGTTGTAGTATAAGGCACCTAATAACGAATCCGTTCCTTTATGTTATGACATAAAAAAAAATCTCTATGGTTGCAATTTTGTGGAAGACGCTAAACACTTTTTGTTTTCGTAAAACTATTATTTGTACATTGTGAGTTAATCAGCGAATGTTAATATATTAAAGTGCTAACATAAGATGTATTCGACAACATCTGAAGACTTGAGCCGGGATCATTTGGCTCTGCAAGTTACGAATTGCCTAAGTAGGTTATGTTATGTTACAAAAAGTTTGTTACATGAATTCAACTGTTTTTGTTGGCAATGACAACTAATTGACACTGGTTTATTTTGTTTCAGAGAAAATAGTGGAGAACCATCAAACCGTAACTGAATTACACAAGGAATTGGTAGAGATCGACCTGTCCTTTGCTGCTTACATCGAGGAAAGTAAAAATCGCATTCAAAACCATCGTTTGAACCTTGCACGTCAGGCTAAAAGTTCCCAAGAAGTAGTCGAAATACTCTCTGAGAAATGTAAGTAGTACTTGGATTACTTTCAATTCAAGACATATTCTCTTTCATCCCTAAGTAGTAAGACCATGTGCATATAAATGTGTTGGTTCAATAAATCTTATAAGATACCCATTCATTTTACTAAGACGTGTGCTTATAGCCTAGACTGATAGGTAGTGAAAGTTTATTATTTTGTTTAGTTTCATGGATTGTTGGTACATGGATGGGATGAGTTAATATGAGAAAAATCATCTTGGTTTTGTCATTGAACATTGTAATTTTTCCTTCACAGAATTCAAACCATGTCAAACTCTCCAGCTACTCCTCGCAAACAAAACAATATTACCAAATACAAACTAAAAACATACAAAGAAGACAATAACAATGCCACCAATAAGTTTACCGAGCGCCAGCAAGCACGCACATTCATTTCCTGGTACAAACGCATGATTGACCATGAGAGGCAGAACATCGGCTTGTATCTATCAGATGATGCCATCTTTGAGTGGTTCGGCAGAACCATTAAAACTAGAAAGAAAGTTCAATCATTCATGAGATATGACATGCAGTGCTCCCGCCATGATTTTACAACTGTCGAGAGCATTGATAAAGTCCAATTAAGGCATGAAAGAATTATCAGTAAGAGGTCTGTATTGAAATGATGTTTTTTAAATAAATTTCTTGCTTTACTATGTAACTTCAAGTTTTTTTTAAATTACTCCTATTCCATACTTAATTCCTTACACAATTACAAATCAATTAAAAATGCTAGAAGCATTACTAGTATTTTTTTTTAAACTGACATTAGAAACTTAGCAGAATAGTTAATTTCTTATTCTAATAAGAATCTTATTTACCTTTCAGAAAGGATGATACGGTTCTAGCTAGCCCTCTGCATTCACCTGAGCTAATAAGTTCCAAGTCATCAGCTAAGAAAAGGTTGCTCAGATCTAACTGTAACAGCCCTGAATGGGCAGAGGGCTGCCAGCCTGATGATAAAAGCACAGAAAGAAAAAGGCTAAAGAGCAGACATATTGAATCTCTGCATGATGACCAACATAACAGCTTAAAACGCTGTCACCCAGACTCTGATGTCAGTAGCAAGGGTGATGGTATTGTAGAAAGAAGGCAGAAACAAAAGTGTATTGCTGTCACACCACCTAATCATGAGCTTGGACAAGGGGATTGCTTGCCCTCTACAAGCGCCAATACAGCATCTCATGAGGCACTTAATGCTCAGCTGCCAAAACTTGCAGTAGAGTGTAACGGGTACATAGAATTCACTAGAACTAGAAACAACCGCAGTATGGACTGCATGAAATGGGAGAGGAAATGTAAAGTGCAAATCAGTTACTCGGAAGACCCATTGAACGTTGGGGAGTATATCATTTGGTCTTTACATTATATTGACGAAACCAAGTGTCGGAGAAATCTGATGGCTGCCTTCGAAGCAGCGGCCCAGGATGAAGAATCGAATAAGATCAAGTGATTTTTGGTATTAAATTTGATTGTTTTAGCATTTTTATTTTATAAAACTATATTATAAATGATGCTATATTCGTCACAGAATGCATGTTGATATGGCCGGTTAATTTCAGTTTTGCAATTGCATATTTTCATATACATTTGCTAACCTTGTGATATGATAGTTATATTTTTATTTGTTACAACATTTATTATTTTATGTATTGTGTTCCTGATATAAGAATATCTTTACCTTTTGACAGAGCCTTAGGGTGTATGAACTTTATGTTATGATAGTATGTTGGTCTTCCAAACTTGCTTCTAAAAATTAAAATATTGTTAGTGGTAGCAATACCATTACTATAATTATTACTTTTAAGTTGACATTAAGAGAATATGTTATGAAATATGAATATTGTGATGATAAGGTGTAGATATTTCTTGTATTGATATTCTGTTCAGCAGATAGTTTTCGCATATACTTATTAATAGTAAAAATGTTAATTCACAATGTAATGTACTTCATGTAATTTTTGACTGTCTTAAACAATTTTACCTGTAGTAAAATGTAAGATCTCTATATTTTAGTTATCTTTTGTAGCCGTATAACTGACTGATTATCAAATAACTTGTATTTTTATAACTCATGAACTGCCTCGAATTGTTTCTCTTGTAAGTCCAGTTTCTTTTATTTTAGATCTCTTTATATGACGGTGGTGGTCAAACTAAGCTGTAATTTGTACTCTTAATACCTTGTGACTAAAGTCGATATTCCTTTGCCAGTACCATCAATATACTGCTAGTTTTATCTCCACCATTACCTTACCCCTATTACATGTTTGGTAAAAATATTATTAACTTCACATCTATTAATCTGATAGAAAAAACTGATGCTTACCTCAGACCTTCAGTCAGTATGACTATAATAATTTGATGATATTATATGATATTTGAGGCTAAAGGCATAGCCTGGCCAGGGGGGCTAGCCAAGATAACAATCGAAGTAGTCACCTGACTTTACGGAGCATCTGTCATCCCGATGTTTTTTTTTCGTTTGTCGATGTACGATTGTCACCTTGGCTAGGAAAGTCTGGAGAAAATACCCTGTATCTGCGTTCTAAAACAAACATGTGCTAGGGGGTCCCTTCTGCCACTCTATACCACCGATTTGCTTTTTTTAATTCCTAAGGGATAGTATGTTTAGTTTTAGTTATGTATGCTAGGTTATATCTACTCATTATGTATAGAAAGGTGAAATAATGTTTAATTCATAAAAAATAATGCAATAATTATGTCTGCCTAAATGGCAATGGAAAACGAAGCCAAATCAAAATTCTATAAAAATAGTCATTTAAATATCATCAGGAAATCTGTTTGGCTGGCCAAACATAGAAACACAACTGCCTGGTATATTATCCATAGTTTTTACATCATTCACAAAGCTTGCCCGATCAAAATGTTCTGTAAAAGATAATGCTAACCTAATCCCAATACGTACAAATAGGGATGGCAACTTTCAAAGGTTTTTATAGATGGCGCCGGCATAGGTTCTACCTGTCTCTAGTTTTGTTCTATGAGATTTGGCTAGCATCTAGGCCATAAAAATGTATTTAACACTATTTGTAGGATTGATAGGTAAATCGTATGCTGGTGTCCAAGTTAACCGCAATTTGCTGTTTAGTTTCAGTTTAAAATTAATTCAAAACTGTTTTATAAAAAGGTCTCCTGTTCCATTCTAAGTTGAACTTTGTGTTGACAAAATAAAATTTCATTTTGCTTGGCAAGGTTCATTGACGTATGGGCGGCTAGAGGTTATAATAGTATAGATTTGAATGGACAGGATCAGGTAGGGTTGCCAACTACTTTTTGGTGGAATATAGTATTTTCCAGAATAAGGCATCAAAAATATAGTACATTTGAAAATAATATAGTATTACTTTTAGATAAAATACTAAACATAAGTGTAATATACGTTTAATCGGAAATATAGTATTTTAGCGTACTATATATTTTTCCAAAAGTATATAGTAAGTACAGAGAGCCAAAATTTAGTACAATACTATATTATATAGTACGGTTGGCAACCTTAGGATCAGGTACAGTATAGACCTTTTTAATATTACCTATGTGAAATATAGTTTACTTTGGCGTAATTATGAATTATAAAATAATTACTCAATTAGTTATAGAATTTCAGTAACTGAAAGTGATTTTATTGACATGCATTGTTAATGAGTACTGAGATTTAGCCTGTATCTTTTAAGTTGTTAGTTCATTACTTGAAGTAATGAGAGAACGGATTTTTGTTTCATTATGCTAATGTGTATAAGCTCAGTAAACTTGTTAAAATAAATCTGGTTTTATTTAAGTTTTAAGATAGATGCGACAGGAGAAATGCAACAAGATTCTACAGTAGGGTGGAGCGTCGTTGTATGGGAAAAAATAAAATTTTGATTATCAATGTGGAACCGGTACAAAAAGTTGCAGTTTGTCATGTAGATTATAGTGATTATATCAAGTTTCAAAATAAACACTACTTTTAGCACTCTACCCAGGCGCTAAAGAAATTAATAAAGGTAAATTTTCATCAATT